>NW_020291640.1:786948-1156038 GCF_003184785.1 Aspergillus japonicus CBS 114.51 | reverse complement strand
GGTGTAAATTGGTTTGTAGACTGTTCTTCCTGCTGCATACTCCAGCTCAATATCGCCATTTTCATACGGACTACAAATAAGGAAGGATATTCAATCATATATCAATTTATCATCACTACGGACAGTGGTATAGCATAGTATGGTATCAACAATCAGACAGCAGAAAAGAAACAACGACCGAACAACAAAACAGGCGAATGCACCGACGAATGCAAGGGGACTGGAAAGCATTTCCTTTTAGAACAAACACACATGACATAGGTGTATACACTTCATCAGCCAATCGCTGACTCACACTTGCAGGTAAATCGACACGGGATTATTTTCCCCTCCTCTTCCCACGCAAACAAACACAACGGCCAGAAAAAAAACCAAGACTCGCCGGGAGGGAAAAAGAAAAGCCATCATGATATATACCCTCTTCATCGTCGTCATGATCCTAATTAACTAGGGAAGAACATCAAAACCACTGAACCCAAAATCCTCGGAGCCAGAGAGTGTTTCGCCCAAATCTCAGAAAGTAGACTACAACTCCCCACCGTGGGGAGGGGGGACATCGAGACCTCCCGGCCCGTCCTTGGCCAAGAACCCTTGCTGCCGGACGCGGAGCCCGAAGTTGACCATGACGATGGCCACCAGGCCCAGCCCGACGACGGTGGGGCCCCACTTCTCGTAGTACACGCGCTTGACGTCGCGGCGCTTGCGGATCTTGTCGACGCGCCAGATGTACAACATCAGACTGTAGATCAAAGACAGCGAAGCCAGGATGGTAAACGCCCACGAGGAAGCGAAGGTGATGTAGTCGTCGCCGAAGTTGAGGAGGGTGGCGGCGATGGTGGCGAGGAGGATGGAGAACTCGAGCCACGAGAGGAAGGTGCGCTCGGCGGCGAAGTAGACTTTGGGCTCGACGCGGACGGGGACGTGGATTCCTGGGACCTGGGTTAGGATTTTGATTCTTGGGTGGGATGAAATGGGTCGGAAGGTAAAAAGGGCGCAAGACTCACGTTTGCCTTTGGGAGCGTGGAATCGCTTGACGGTACGCTTGTTGCCGATGACGGCGATTCCGCTTTGCTCGGGTGCGGGGAGACTGGTGGGTGTAGGTCGGGGGATGAGGGATTTGAGCACGTGGATTAAGATAGAGCCGGCGTGCTCGGTGTAGTATTTGGCCAGCTGCTTGTAGTAGTATGTGCCTCCAACCCGACGCGCTTCTTCCAATTCATCCGAGTCAATGGAAGATTCTTGGTCCGAGTCGTACAGCGGATAATCCTCGTCGCCCGGAAGCGGTAGAGCGGCGATGCGTTCCTCAATGTCTAGCGCATTGCCATCTGAGTCTGCGAATAGAGCGTGGTGGTCAGCATCGGTAGCCTCGACTCGATGCACACCGTTCGGCCACTGGCCTGCGCTCTCGTCCTCATCCTCCGAGATCTCGTCTTCCGGGGTTTCTGTCGCGGATAATGAGGTGCTGGGCAACGGGCGCGTGATTCCAAACTGGCGGGTGGCTGGCTTGCGGATGTCGACGTCCATCTGCGGCATCCAGAATGGCAGGAGGTTGATGCGGTCCGGAAACAGCGTGGCCGTGCCGTGGATAAATTTACTGTATTTGGGAACGGCCTCAACCAGATGGCTAGCTGTTAGCTCCCTGATCCACTTGGGTGGCTCCTGACCCGCCTGTGTTTGGAGCTTGACTTCCAGGACGGCGTAAGGGAAACGCTCCACGTCCTCAGGGGGCAATTGCGAGAACGGATAATCAACACCGATGTCCATGCGACGCCAGTTGTCGCCAGCTCTGCGGCGACCGTCAAGGTTGTCCTCTCGAACCATTGTCAACTCAGTATCAAGTGAGATACGCACGCGAGCGTCTCCGGGAAGCTGGAAGGCTGTGCGGTGGTAGAACGACCGGGTGACGGGTACTAGTCGCCGTGTGATGACTCGATACTGGATTTCCCGCGCCAGTTGCTCGAGGTTGGCGATTTCTTCTTCGCTCTTCTTGCCTTCCCTGCGCATCTTCTCGAAGATTTGTTCCACCGTCAAGCGACCAGCCAGGTAGTCGTTGACATGCTTCTCTTTCAGCGAGAAACGTGCCTTGACCGACTTCTCTCCAGTCCAATCCTCTCGGTGGGTCTTGCGCTCGACGAAGATTTGATCGCTTTCCATGCCACCGTACCAACGCAATCGGATAGCCTCCGCGCCTTCGGTCTTCTTTAGGCGACCTTGGTATAGTTCCCAGGTATCAGTGTTGTCGTAGTAAATAGAGGAAATAGCAGCGTCCTTCTCCTCGAACTCTTTGCTTGGGTTGAAGACTAGAACAGGAAGGTGCTATTTTATCCCATTAGCAGCCGAGGGACCTAACGGGCCACGGTGAGCCGCTTACCTTGAGAATAATTAATTTGAGCTCGGTGATGTTGTCTGGGTGTACCCAATACTTGGTAGTTTGGCGGACAAAGTTCTGCTGGCTTCCACCGGCGGCGGAATCACCCTTAACGGGGTTACCTTTGGTCCGCACAAGGTCGTAGAGCTTGGACAATTTAACCACGAGCGCATCATAGTTATCGTTGAAAAATGGCTTGGCGTTGAGACGCGCAGCGAATACTGGCTTCAGATGCCATCCCGTTTGTTTCTGCATGTAGTCGTTAGCGGGCGCGCAATTCCCCAAAGAGTCCCCATTCTGTGGATGATGTCATTCCGGTCTTGATAGAAAAAAACTCACATCATGCTTCTTGATAATTTTCTGAAACCCCGTATAGTTCAATTGCGTAAACTTGGCCAGGTCATGTACGTCGGCGATGATGTCGCTCAAGGCCTGCTCGAGCACCAAGAAATCCTCGTCCGAGGGCGGATCGCGGTTGGGTCGGTTGTGGGAGACACTGTCGGACCGGGCACTGGTGGCACTCTCCAGGCGCGACACCACATCACTGACCTCCTGTTCGCTCGCCTGAATGCGACGAGCGATCTCGGCGCTCTTGATCCGCTGAAAGTTGAAGACCTTGTCCAATTCGCTCTCCAGCAGCGTCACGAAGTGCTTCTCGTCGTCTTCCGACCAGGGCTGGCGATCGGGGCTGGCATTTTCGGGGGTGGGCTCCGTGACATACCCGGTCTTCAGAGCTTTCTTCAGTTCTTCATAGGCGATGTAGTACCAGTAGTACTCCTTGACCATGGACGACCGGAGATGTTCCCCGAACCTGGAGAGAAGGGCGGAATTGTGAGTGGAGGACTCTCGTCGTTGAATGAACAATTGGGGTGGACCAACCTCATGCTGAAAAATTGTTAACGAGTCGCGCAGATATCCAAGTATGGTGAGTAGATGCGAAGGGTGAGAATGGGTAAAGTAGAGGAAGAGAATGGGGTGGGCCAGTGTCAGGTAAAGAACATGATGCGGACGCAGGGGGGGGGGAAGCGGGAAGGCGGAGGAGACGTTGGAAGCGAGACTGAACGAAGGAATAAGCAGGTCAACTGAGGAGAAAAAAAAAACTCAATGAACAAGCTGATGGACGACGACTAGTTTCAGACGATGCGACGAGAATGGAGAACTTTTTTTCTCGGTGATGAGTGAGAGACAGGGGAGAGGGGAGGGGAGAGGAGCTATGATGGATAGCTTCGAGATTCTGGCCATGGATGGGGGGGGGAAGGGCCCAGAGACGACGTCAACCCGTGACTGCAATCGATAACACGGCTCCATTAGTGGTCCGGGCGTGTCTTATTCATCACCATCTCGTCCTCGAAGGCAACAAAGACCACGGTAAATTGGCCACAATAATCGACCGAATTGGCAGCTGGTTGCGCGGAGTGGTGTTGTTTGGGATTGACCAGTAAACTGAGTAAGGAAACTAGGACCCAACTCGGCTAAAGCCTTAGAGAGGCGAGTATAGTGTCGAATTGTCAAATGGATTTCTCATGGATTGTCAGCCAGTCGATTTAGCAGGTGCTGCTCTAAGTCAGGGCGCTTTGCTGCCTTAGGCTTAGTCGGAGTCGACACGAGGATTGCAGCTCGTCTCCACCCGCTGCCGCACCGCTGCGATCGTCCCTGGCCACGGCAGTCATCTTGCCTTTCAATCTCATTCTTTCATCTCTTTTCGCCGTTGGTATGATCGGTATAATACTGTCTCTTATTGTAAAAATCAGTCCGGCAGATAACTCGACTACCCTTCCCGTGGGCATCGAGGAACAGTCCTGCATCAACCGAGTCCATTCGGAAGGCGCAAAACACCGCCTGCCCTGGGGTTCTGTTCTATCTCCTCGGAATAGCCGAGCATTATATATGTTGACTCACCTGGATCAATCAAAGGTTGCTGCCTATGTCTCTCCTCGCCTGTCTAGACCGATCGGCCCCGATGCAGAGAATTACGAAATCAGAGAATCACCAATTAAGTTGAGTAGCGATGCTAACCGGGTAGACTACGGCAGTGGCTAACATGTAGCTAGCTGGATAGATTTACATTTCATCCCACCGGGCTATAATACCGAGGCTAATATTGGGAGAAATCAGACGGTCGTTTCTACCTAGTACACCCCGTACACTTAGTGGCGAGCCACCTGTTTCGATCCGAAAACAGGCCGGTGTTTGACTATCATGGATGGTCCGGGGACTGGATCGCAACAACTAGTCACCCAACTACACTGTACCATTGAGGCACGTGCCCTTTGGCCGGATTGGAATCTCAACGGGGCACGCCCGGCAGCCCAGCAGCCCAGTGTCCCAATCGAGAATGTGACTGTCCCTGATGCCGACTTCGCATGTTCGTGAGATGGCACCCATATCAAAGGTTCACCGGCAACTTCCACAGGGCGTGCATCAGCCCTGCAGCGAGATGGAGGATAGTCATTCAGCCACCGCCGAGTAGGTCAACAACTATGTAAGTACTACGTAGGTCCCTGCATCAGCCTCCTACGATCTTAGCTTCGCTGGGCGTAATTCCTCCAATCGGCCCCAACTGTTGCGTATGCTTAGCACCCGAGAATGCCCAGGAAGCCATCGTTGATCCCTCGTTTTTGTAAGTGCTAAAATCATCATCTAGCCTCTGACCAAAGAAAGCAGGATTTCCTCCATATCCCCCGTCAGGTACAGAGCAAGTAGGAATAAGCCTTTCCTTGGAGTGCTCTTTCCATTGATCAATTATGGGGTTCTCAAACATACTGTAGCAATATATGCCGCAGTCCAAAGCATCAAAGCGGTTACCCGAGGCCTGAACTACATCGTAGACCTTTGACAGGAAAAGTCCTCCATTTAAGCCCACAATACATAGGATTAGATGTGAAGTTCCTTTCAAGTACGTCCAATCACTCCAGGGCACCCCCAAAACAGTGTGTTGAAACACCTACCTTTCTCAGCACCTGTCGTGCCTGGATGCATATACAGATCTATTGTAGACTGAGGCACCAACGGACGGGTAAGGACGAGATAATACTCCGTAGACTTCATGGTCATGGGATATGGATGCCTTTCTCGTACTTCTACTCGTGAGACTTGCCTTATGGAGTACTGGGTTTCAAGTGAACAATTATAATTTTGTATGATTGACCAAGGAGTATTCGCACCCTGAAATAGATACACATGCTCAGAACATGAACGAACACCAGACGCCACCCTCCCATTGCAAGCGACTAACACAAATCGCACCTTTCCGAAAAGCTATCTAGTCCGTTGCATCATGTTTCTCATCAACTAGTCGCCCTTATATGGCGCTCAGGGCAGAGCTCCGGCGACGCGTCGGATACTGCGCCGCGGCCCATCGCCCAGGACATTGACCGTGCCCTCCGTCTCCAAGGCACGGACAGCATCGTTGAATTGGGCGTTATCCACGCCGGCACTGCTCTGCTCGTTCAGAACACGGTAGACGTCGGCCCAGCGGGCGCCGCCGGTGGGTCCGGCCAGCTCATCGACCACGGCGAGCACGCCACGCTTGATCGCCTCGCGGTTGCGTCTCTCGCTGGCGCTGGTGCCTTCGGTCAGCAGACCCATGTCAATGAGACCGGTGCGGGCGTCCGTCGCGGCTTGCTTGATGGCCGACCGGATCAAACGCACAGCTTCCTCCACATCGTCCGCCGTTACTTCAGTCGCCAAGCGCATACGTGCGTGAGCCTCGGAGAGACGAATCATCGATTCAAGTTGACGGGTGGTGGCTGTGATACGGCGGTCTGCCGACCGAATGTCGTCGCCCAATTTGCGCATGTTGACATATGCGTCGGAGAGCGCTTTGCCTGCAGCTGGGGTGAGCACGGGGTGCACCCGAGTCTTGGCGTAGGTGATGTAGGCCGTGAGGAATTCAACCGGCTGGCAGTTGCATGGTTAGAAATATTCCAGAGAAGAAGTGGGCTCCAACTTACCAAGATTTCTTCGTTGCTTGCATTCTCCGGCTTATCTTCCAGGTACATGTTCACCAAGTGTTTGGCCAGCCGGCGATCTTCTTGCTCATCGGTCCGATCCAGAACAAGATACACCAGGTCAAATCGAGAAAGGAGAGTAGGGGGCAAATCGATGTTCTGGGGAACGGGGAGATTGGGATTATAGCGACTGCCAATTGGGTTGGCCGAAGCCAGAATACTGGTACGGGCATTGAGGGTGGTAATGATACCAGCCTTGGCAACTGAGACGGTTTGCTGCTCCATCACTTCGTGCAGAACTGACCGCGTCGATTCGTTCATCTTATCAAACTCGTCGATGCAGCAAATACCGCCGTCAGAGAGAACCAAAGCACCAGACTCAAGGACCATCTGGCGAGTCTCAGGATCACGAGTCACATAAGCTGTAAGACCGACAGCCGAGGAACCTTTGCCGCTGGTATAGACACCGCGCGGGGCGATCTTGTGGACATAACGAAGAAGCTGTGATTTGGAGGTAGAGGGATCACCGCAGAGCAAGACATTGATGTCGCCACGGTAGCGAGGGTTACCTCCCTTTTCGAAAGTCTTGTTAGTGCCTCCAAACATCTGGAGCAGGATCCCCTTCTTAACATCATCCATCTCGTAGACACTTGGTGCCAGGGAGCGTGAGAGCAGCTCGTAGATGTCGGGCCGGGTGGCAGTTCGCTTGATCTTCTCCTCCTCTTCAGCTGTGATCTTGCGCACCTGCTCAGAGTCACCAGCAGCCTGCTCCGAAAGCTCTTGTTCGACAGTGGAAGCATCAATACCCAGCTTCTTGCGATCAATTTTTTGCACGTGCAAGACGTCCACATAGGTCTTGAAAAGAGTCTTCTGGGTCCGCTGGCGAGGGTTTACGCGTACAGGATTGCATCGGAAGATACCAGTAACCTCAACACGGTCACCAGCTTTGCAGACATCGACCAGCTCGTCGTACACGCACAGGGAAACAGAGTGGGGTGTTTGTCCATCAGGGATACTGTCGGGAGTTTCTTGGAGTTTGATCACCTGCTTGTCGGCAAAGGCACAGCGGTTGTGGATAAGCTGCATGGAATTCTTGGCCTTGCAAATAGGGCGGGGACATTCGGCAGGCTCTGCAATCCTGCCACGGTCGATATCGACCTGAACACTATGGTTGCAAATCTGACAGCGGAAGAAAGCTATGCAGAATATATTAGGTTTGGTACGACCGACGGGGAGGAAGCAGCTTACCCTCTTTCATGTCAGGGATGATAGGAGTGGTTCTGATGACCAGACCCTTGATGCTGATCAACTTATCCATGTCTGCGTCATGTCAGTATAGGGGAACACGGTTACGAAAAAACGAATAGCACATACCAGCAGGGTCAAGATCTCTCATGTTCACTGCAGAGTCAAGGCCAAAAGGCATGACCTTGTACGAGTTCGATTCGACTTCCTGGACAAGGTCTTGGATTTCGGCCTGTGGGGCCCGGCCAGCATCGCTCATGAGCGCATCAGAGCTTGGAACTGCAGGTGCGGAGCTCAAATCCTTTGACTGATTCTGACGGTGCCGGCTGTTACTCCGTTGGCGCTGCATCTCCTTACCTGCCAGCTCAACCATGACATCCTTGACAGTTTGATCCATCAGAGGAATGATTTCCTGCGGATAGGCGTGCAATTGGTGCCAGAGCTTCAGTGTTGAGGGGTATGCTTTGAGATTCTTCACGTCCAGGTTGAGATTGGTGACGCCGAGTTGACGCATTGTGTTCAGCATGGCAATGTATTCCCTCTCTTCAGCAGCCTTGCCCATCGCCCGAGTTTCGTTTTCGGATGCACCTTCCGCCCAGAGACGGTATTTCGTAGCGAAGTTGTAAATGAAGTTTTTGAAGGCGGACATCGAATCTTGGATGGAGATGTTGGTTCCCCAAATCACACGCGTGGAGCTGCCACCAAGAGCCTCCGCTTCGGAGGTGTCTGGGTGAATGTTGGAGAAGGTCGCATCAGAGCGCGGCTCGGCATCGGCGGTGGGCACACCATTGGCGTCGACAAAGATTCTGCGGCGGCGACTTGGGGTCGATCCAAAGCCGCCCGAATGAAGGTCATTGCGACGAGAAACTCCACGATTGCCGTCTGTGACTGATCTAGACGATACGAAAAGACCGCTGCTACTGCTGGGGATATCCGACCGCTCTGCCCGACGACCGAGAGAACGGGTCGGGCTGGAGCTAGAGACGTAACGGATGGGAGATGAATCTGTTCTGATTGTCAGCAGACCGCAGGACGCCTAGGATGAATTGTGACAAGTAGTACCTCTGATGGTAGCAGCGTTTCCTCGAGGCGTGGTTTCAACATCCTCAAATGTCGAAGATGCCCGGACAGGTGAGCTAGGCTCTTCCATACCGAGATCGGGCGTCTCTGCGCTGCTGTTTGCCTTCATCGGAGATGATTGAAAGAACATTGGCGACGACGATGGAACGGGGCCTTCACCCCGTACCCGCCGCGAGGCACGGGGAGTGGTCTGCGACTGATCATCTCTGGGAGGAGGGCTGCTGGTCTGAAGTTGTTGTTGTGATCTGGTAGAGCGGGTTGAGCGGGCAGGAGAGGAGATTGTCGAATCTCTGGCCGAGCGACCTCTGCGACGATTAGGCGCTGGAGAAGACATGATAATGTCTGGTCCTGTGAAGTGGGATTTTTATCAATGAAAACACTGACAGTCGGGAGGGGAAGTGTGGACAAAATGGAGACAAGTGCAAAACGGGATAGTGGAGGAGGGAGGATGTTGGTTGCTACGGCAGAGTCAGTAACAATTTCCAGGTGGGCCTTTGCGGAACTTGGAAGGAGAAAATGATTTCGCTTTTGGCCTGCGCTTCTTTTCCGCCTCGGGGGCGGAGGCGGACGCGCTTCGACGCGACCACCGCGTAAAGAGGTTTCTTCTTTGGGCCTGCGCGCCGCAAGAGTCCGGGTGAGCCACAGGACCTTAGTCATGGGTGGCTGGTGACTGATGAATTAGGGCTGAGGTGCACCGCCACACTGGTCCCATGCCCCTTGCTGTTTTCAGTAAGGTCAGGGATCTCCGGGTCGCCCTGGCGGGATAAAGACACTTCCCTTTGAGGTAAACATCGACACACATGTTGAATGAACAATGAGCCTACATTGAATGTATTGACTGTGCACAAAGCCTGTTGACATTGCTTGACTGCTATTTCTGTCTACTACTGCTTTGTGTCAATTACGCGCCTGCAACACTGTTCATCAAATATGGTTCAATGCAAGCAACACACTGGTAAGCACTCTCTCTATAAGCGAACAATGACGTGGTGGAGCACCAGCCAGGCGCCAGCCAGTTTCAGCAGGCGCTTGATGTCATTTCAAGGTGCGATCTTCTGTGGCCCGCAATCTCTCCCCCCCTCTCCCCTTCCAGTTCCCACCAATCCAGCGGCATTTCCCCTTCCCTTTACCCAGTGGCGCATCTTCCCTGTTCGCTTGGGGCCCTGGATCAACACCTGAATGGACAATGGGGTGGTGGTGGGTGCCACTGTTGTCATGCCTGCATCTGCAACACGTTTTTCTTTCTTATTAAGTTATTATTGATTCTTTTTTCACCCTTAATGCTACCCTTGTATTACCTACCCTTTTATTAGATCCCACCCCCCCCGGGATCTCGAAAACCGCTGGTACCACCACACACTAACTAGTCTAGGGTCAGGGTGACCACAGGTTAACCGAAGGCTTTCTTTCACCTCCTTCACTCTCATTGACTCGCGGTTCTCTAGATCGCCGCTCCTGCGCTGATTGGTTGTCGACTACCGCCGTGTAATGGCATCTTAATTTCGCTGCGGTGACGTTGAACTCTTCCTGCTTGACAATCAACCACTTTAGCTGCATGATGTGCACCTGTTGCATGTCAACTTCACCTGATTATTTACAACTTTTATCTTCTCATCCTCGTCCTGCTTGTGACAACTTTCAAATCTACCAACATCAACTGACCTCTGTGGAAGCGATCGTCGCTTGCTTCAATCATGGGTGATTTGGGGTCGGCGCTGGAGCATGCGGGCGGCACAGGCAAGAACAAGGAAGGCATCTCTATCGGGACTTTTCTTGCCTCCCTGGCCACTGCCCTCGTCGTCTTCGCAGTTGAATTTCTCCTCTTCATGCTTCTCAAAGGGAAGCTGACCCGCATCTAGTATGTATACTCAAATCCCGGTACCAGAGAGCCGACGGACTAACATTCGATCTCTCCTAGCCAGCCGAGAACATACTTGGTACCGGACAGAGAACGTACTCAACCTTCTCCACCAGGGCTTTTCCAATGGATTGGTCCTGTCTTTCGTACCTCAAGTTCGGAGTTCATACAGAAGTGCGGCCTGGATGCCTACTTCTTCCTACGATACCTGCGCATGCTACTCAAGATCTTTCTGCCCTTGGGCTGCCTTTTACTACCCGTCCTGATACCGCTGAACAAAGTCGGCGGTAAAGATACGAATCTCAAGAATGGAACCGACGAAGGTGGCGGTCGGTGGAATGTCACTGGACTTGATCAATTAGCTTGGGGTAATGTCACCCCAGAGCATACTTCGCGATACTGGGCACATTTAGTCATGGCGGTCATTGTCATTTTCTACGTCTGCGCAGTCTTCTTCGACGAACTGAGGCACTACATCCGTCTCCGACAGGCGTACCTGACCTCACCCCAGCATCGACTTCGTGCTTCTGCCACCACTGTTCTGGTGACTGCCATTCCAGAAGGCTGGCTCTCGGTGAAAGCGCTAGAAAGACTATACGACGTCTTCCCCGGAGGTATTCGGAATATTTGGATCAATCGTAATTTTGATGATTTGCACGAGAAGGTGAAAGAGCGAGACAAGCTGGCCTTAAAGCTCGAGGGTGCGGAAACTGAGTTGATCATGAACTGCAAGAAGGCCCAGCTCAAACAAGCTAAGGCTGCGGCGAAGAAGGCCGGACTAAACCCGAATTCAGTGGAGACTCAAGAAAGAAAGGCAGCCGAGAGGAAGGCATCGCAGTTAGCCATGGACGCTGGTATTAGCTCCGGAAACCCGCATCAAGCCCAGACGCTAGATCAAGTCCTGCATCGCAATACAGGAGATAGTCTGCATGCGGAGCCCAAGAAGAAGAAGCTGCTCTTCAACCCCTTGGATCCCGCGCTGGAAGCAGCAGGTGCTGTTGGACAAGGCGTGGAAAAGCTGGGAAAGTCTGTTTTGGGAGGATTCCGGAAATGGGAGCATGGTATCGACGATAAGCTGACCCGAACTGGAGGCTTCGTGCCTGAGAGCAGCGGTGCTGCTTACAATGGCCACGTTGCTCCGCCTGCCAGCCATGCCAGTCGTGAGGACCCCTTATCTTGGTCAGGAGGTATTCATGACGAACCAGAACAACTCCAGGAGAACGAGGCAGATGTGGCGGAGATAAGGCCTGAACTCTCTAGGCCCGAAGCCTCTCGGTCCGAATCATCGAGGCCCGGAACCTCTTCTCATCCCAAGCGGCCAGTCTGGAAAAGTCGCGGCTCCGGCAACTCCAAATTCAGCAAGAGAAGCAACACTTCTGAGCCCGATGAACTTCCGTTGACAGCCCCCGAGTCGCCCGTTGAGCGGGCGTCGAGCTCTGAGTCCGACAGAAGCCAGTCATTGAAGGAGAAACATACGGAAGACTCAAAACCAAATGGAAAAGAGGGAGATGAACTGGAGGGACATGAATATCCACTGGCCTACAATGAGGCCTTCGATATTGAAGATTTTGGAGAGCCAGTTTGGAAAAAGTACATTCAGCAAAAGAAGCGCCCCACTATGCGGCTCCCAATCTTCAGCTGGATGCCATCTTTGTGGCTTATAGGCAAAAAGGTCGACACTATTGACTACTGCCGCAAAGAGCTGGCTCGGCTGAACTTGGAAATTGAGATTGACCAGCAGCATCCCGAGCGATTCCCTCTCATGAATTCCGCGTTCATCCAGTTCAATCATCAGGTGGCGGCTCATATGGCATGTCAGGCAGTCAGCCACCATGTTCCCAAGCAAATGGCGCCTCGCATTGTTGAGATTTCGCCGGACGACGTCATCTGGGATAACATGTCAATGAAATGGTGGGAACGGTATCTGAGGACATTTGGAATCATCGCTCTGGTTTGCGCCATGGTTATAGGATGGGCAATTCCAGTTGCCTTCACTGGTCTCCTCTCGCAGCTGACATACCTCGAAGAAGCTTTCACCTGGCTGTCCTGGATTTCTAAATTACCAGCTTGGGTCATCTCGGCAGTACAGGGTGTCTTACCCGCACTTTTTCTTGCAATACTCATGGCAATCTTGCCTCTTATCCTGCGCTTCCTCAGTCGGACCCAAGGCCTTCACACTGGTATGGCGGTGGAATTAACGGTCCAGGCCTATTACTTTGCGTTCTTATTTGTGCAACTGTTCCTGGTTGTCACCATTTCATCGAGTTTCTCGACCATCATCAGTAACGTGACCGATGTCACTAGCTGGCCAGAACTCCTAGCACAGAACATTCCCTCGTCCAGTAACTACTTCTTCTCATACATGATTCTACAGGCCATGTCTGTGAGCGCGGGAGCATTGGTCCAGATTGTCAATCTGATAAGCTGGTTCATTCTCGCACCGATTTTCGATAAGACAGCCAGGAAGAAGTGGGCGCGTACAACCAACCTGAATCAGATGCAATGGGGCACTTTCTTCCCCGTTTACACCACCCTTGCTTCAATCGGTATGTTTGTCTCAGCTTATGCTAGAGCTAGCCACTTACTAACAGATTCTCTCGCAGGTTTGATTTACTGTGTCGTTGCGCCCCTCATTCTGGTCTTCAATGTGATCACATTCGGTCTTTTCTGGTTCGTCTACAGATACAATACTCTTTACGTAACCAAGTTCCGCTTCGACACGGGAGGCCTGCTCTTCCCGCGGGCAGTTAGCCAGTTGTTCACTGGTCTGTACATTATGGAGCTTGCTCTTATTGGCTTGTTCTTCTTGGTTCGCGACGAGAATGGGGATGTCGCATGCGAAGGTCAAGCGATCGTCATGATTGTGGTTTTGATCCTCACCGCAGGGTTCCAGCTTCTCCTAAGTGATGCTTTCGGCCCTTTGATCCGTTATCTGCCTATAACTTTGGAAGATGACGCCGTGCGTCGTGATGAAGAATTCGCTCGGGCTCAAAGGGCACGATTGGGTTTACACGAGGACGAAGATTACGATCATCTGCCAGATGCCGTCGATCATCCGTTAGGCGATCAAGAAGAGGCGCAACGACAACTGGAAGCGAGTTCTCAGAACATCGAGCTGAAGAATCTCGACTCGTCCCCGGAGAGAAGCCACAGCCACCACGGTCTGCACATCCAGAAACCCAAGCTTGGACCTCACCGGGGGTCGTGGGCTGATCGCTCTCCGGACCGCCGATCCAAATTCTATGGAGTCAACTCGGAGATGGCGGTTCCTAGCATTGAGCGACTGCGGGAGAAGATCGCCCTTGACGCCGAAAACCAAGCTCCCCCCGCGCGCAACATGGGCCCCGCTTTGTTCTCCGGCATTCACGACGAGTTGGAGGATCTCACACCGGAGGAGCGTGACCAGCTCACTCAGCGAGCCTTCCAGCACGAGGCTTTACGCGCGAAGCGACCCGTGATCTGGATTCCTCGAGACGACCTGGGCGTTAGTGACGACGAGATTTATCGGACCCAGCGATTCAGCAAACATATCTGGATCAGTAACGAGTACCAAGCACTCGATGGAAAGAGCCACACAATCTTCAGCCGCAGTCCGCCCGACTTCTCTGAAGTTGACCTCATTCAGCTGTAGATCATGACCGTCAGGAACGGTTGATATCATGACGTGATGATTTTTGCTTCTGTGCTCTTCTTCAGCGTTCTGTCTTTTTACCTTTTAGTTTTTCTTCTTTTTCTTTTTCGTTTTCTCATTTGGAGCTATGTGCATCACTGGGAGTCTTGGCAGCATTTTCCCGCAGCGAGCTCGAAGCAAGTGCACCATACAGGAGCCTGCTCATCTTGTATATAGTTAGATCCCTGCTTGTACGACTTTTTAATCTGAGCTTGAAATACACCGCTTCTCTCTGCACCACGACCAGCACTGCATTTGTAGAAATTGGGTCATCAAGACAATAATTCATTGCTTCACATAGATATATAGGTCTCTAGTCCATGTATCTGCACAGCGGCAGACGATACTTCTCAATAGCCCAGTACGGCCTGCGCACGCCACTCCACTCGCCCTCCAGCGTGGGGACCTCGAACTCCTCCCAGTCGGCATCGAACCCGGCCTCGAGCAGATCGATCTCCACCACCTTCTGGTAGACATCGTAACTGATCTGGCGATCGGCGCCCATGCCGTTGAAGAAGCTCCACTTGCCCTCCTGCTCCAGCAGGCCGATGACCTGCTCGGTGAAGAACTCGCGGAAATCCGCGTACGACTCGGCGAAGGTGTCGTAGTAGATGGCGTCGAACATCTCGCCCTCGGCCACGAGCGCGGGCAGGACCTCCTGCCACCGGCCCTCGTGGATGACGACGCCGGGCCGCTCGTGCCAGCCCTTGCGCTTCATCTCCGCGACGACCTCCGGGTGCGCCTCGACGATGTGGTGCGCCGCGGGGGTTTGGTCCTGGAAGAACCCGTCGACGATGCCCATGCCGTGGCCGATGTTGAGCACCCGCAGCCCCGGCGCCGGCAGCAGCGCCTGCGCGGATTTGCGCATGATCTCCGTCTCCCACGCCATCATCACGCCGTTCTGGTCCTGGTCCAACAGCCGGTCGTGTTGGAAGGTCAGCCCGGAATCGAGGTAGCGGGATTGCGTGACGTCTGGGTTGGTGGTGGTGGTGGTGGTGGGCTCTTCGGTGGCAGTGGCGGTAGTAGTAGCAGCGCTGGCATCGACCAACTCCGGTACTGTTTCCTGCTGCTCCTCCGCCTGCACATCCTCACCCTCACCCTCCTGCATCTCCTCATCCTCACCCTCCTCCTCATCATCATCATCCCCATCCGACAAAGCCTCATACCCAAACCCATCCAACCGGCCCAGCAACAACTCCGCCCGCACCCCAGCATCCACCAGCGCCTCGTACACCTCGCGCAACCCCAGCCGCCGCGCAATACACCCCGGCGTCTCTCCGTTACGATCCAAGTCATTCCAGATCGCGCCCTCCAACAACAAGAACCGCACCGTCTCCAGCGCGGCCTTCTCTACCTCCGCCGTACTGGTGGCGGTGGGCGTGGCATGGTCCGCGGCCCCGTTCACAGCGGGTTGCGAATCCTCGTCCTCCTCGTCCGGCTCGCAGGCGGCCACGGCGGAGTGGAGCGGCGTGAGCCCCGTCTCCGGGTCGCGGGCGTTGACCGGGTTGGCGAGGGCGGGGGATGGGTTCGTGCGGATCAGGCGGCGGAGTTGGGCCAGGTCGTGCTGCGAGGCGGCCAGCAGCAGCTCTTGGATGTCGGTGTCGACGTTGATGGTGAGGTCGTCGGGCGTAGGGTCCATTTTTTTTTCTGTGATTTCTGTGTCCCCGGGGTGAGCGTTCTGTTTGGAATTTTGGGAGGGGAGCTGTTAGAAGTTGGGTGGTTTTGACAAAGGAGGAGAGGGGGAGGGTTATGGGGGAGGTATAGTATTGCCCAGTGCAGGCGGGGTCGGATGGGATTGCCTTGGGGGTATGGGTTCTGCGAAGGGAGAGAGCTTACCTTATTGTGATTTGAGGAGGGGAGGTATTTCTCAATGGAAGAGAATTGTTGCCAGGTCTTCAATTATAGACCTCTGTTGTTGCGGGGAAGAAATATTGATGAGGAGAAAAGTTTCAAGCTGCGATCTGAAAAAAATCCGCCCGCCGCTTTCGTTCCCCGCTGACGATCCCGCGGCGGGCACGATTCGATAAGAAAATGCTACTCAAAACACTTTTTTTGCCCTCAGAAAGACATACACTGTAGTCCATGCGGAACACAATGAAAAGAGAAGAGAAACTGTTCGCCTGGTTGCTCTGAGAATCCTGCAAATAACTGACTATTTGTACAAAAAACGTCCCCCCCGCATCTCCTTGACCGCGCGCAACCTAGAATAGCGCCAAGGCCCTCGTTATAAGAAACAAACCCATTAGAGTCAAAACAAATCCGATCGATCGCCTACCACCGGTCCATGCATCTCTGGCCCTTACTGCTTATCCTCCCCGCCTGCATTCACGTTCAGGCCCAGACCCTGCGAGTCCAAGTACAACTTGTTCTTGCCGCTGTGCTCACCCAGGATCTGAGCGATGTGTCGGGCGTTCTCAATCTTACGCAGCTCAATGTAGCTCTTGCTCTTCTTGATGGCATCACCGATCAGCTCAGCGGAGCGGGCCTCACCCTGAGCGCGGACGATGAAGGCTTGCTTCTCTTGACGAGCCTTATCAACCAGGAACGCAGCCCGCTGAGCTTCCTGCTGGGCAACTTGCTTGGCCTCGACGGCGGCGGTGAATTCGGGGGAGAAGGTAAGGTGCTGCAGTAGAGGAAAGCATTAGAGGGAGAACGATTGAAGTAGAAAAATGGCATATGACGTACCGTTAGGGAGACATCGTCCAGGGCGATGTTGAAGCGAGCAGCCCGACGGGCAAGGTTATCCCGGACAAGACGGGCAACGTTCTCACGCTGAGTGATAAGCTGACTGGCGTTGAACTGGGCCACCACACTCTTCAACACCTCGTTGACAATGGACGGCAACACCCGCTCATCGAAGTCTTGGCCGAGAGTACGGTATATTTGAGGAAGAGCATCCACGCGGGGTCTGGACAGGACACGGCAGGTGATGTTCACCATCTGCAAGTCCTTGGTACCGGTAAGGGAAGCGATGTTGCGCGGCTTTGCGCGCACGTTATAGACAATCGGAGTCTCAACCCAGGGGATCCGGAAGTGAGTTCCTATTTGGAACGAGTCCTATCAGCGGATGAAACCGGAAAAATAGCTTCAAGAACTAGACGCACCTTCAGTGTAGATCTCCTTCTGCACACCACCGAAGCGGGAATACTTGATAGCACGGTGACCACCGTCAACTAGAGAACCCACCCCGTTAGCTCAAAACAGCTTCCCACAAAGCTACCCGATTGAATTGCAGGCCTTCTCACCGTTGAACAGACAGTCAGAGGCCAGGAAGATAGCTCCAACACCGACAAGCAGGGCGCCAGCAGCTCCGAAGCCGCGTCCACCGCCGCCGCCAAATCTCTTGAGGTGAGAACCGCCGCGGTTCTGCAGGAGAACCTGGAGTCTCTCCCACTGCTCCCTAGGATTCTGAGACATGGTGAAAGATGAAAAGATGAGGGTGAATGTGGTATGAGCGAAGCGGAGGGGAAAAGAGAAGCCAACGGGGAAAGAGGCAGGATGGAGGGAAGTGGAAGTTCGCGGCAAATCGCCCGATTCTGACACCGCCTTGGCAGTTTTCCGTACAACATCATCTTTCCCGCTTTCATTGTTTCGCGCTTTTTCCCACTCACCAAACATCGCAATCATGGCCCCGCAAAGGAATAACGGGACGAGTATCTTCCTGGGGAATATTCCCTACAGTATGTGCTCTGCCCCCTCCACCATGTCACCGAAGACACACAAATGCCAGCAGCTCAGCTCCCTCATAACCAAAACATTGTCCCCGTCGAACATCTGCTGACCCGAACACCTTTCACAACCTCTCCAGACCTCACCGAGGAACAAATCAGAGACATCCTCGGCACCGCCGGCACAGTCACGAAGTTTCGTCTTATGATCAACCAGGAAACCGGCAAACCGAAGGGATATGGATTCGCCGATTACGCCGACGCCGACTCCGCAGCCTCTGCCGTGCGCAACCTGAACGACTACGAGGTCATGGGTCGCAAGATCCGCGTCGACTGGCCCCATAACAACGAGAAGGACTCCGTGCCGCCCGAATACCTCCACCAGAACGCCGGCCCCGCGGGCGCTGCTGCGGGACAACAAGACGGCCTGGGCCTTGGCGGCGCCGGGGGAGCTGGCGGCGCGCAGCCCGCGCATGCGCCGCTGCCTCCTCTGCCCCCGGGTGTGGAGGTGCCGCCGCACCTGGACTGCCCCAACGCCATCTCGCAGACACTCTCCTCCCTCCCTCCCAACCAGCTCCTCGATGTCCTCCAGCAGATGAAGTCCCTGGTTATGGCCGACCCCGCCCGCGCCACGGAGCTCCTCCGCCAGGCGCCCCAGCTCGCCTACGCCATCTTCCAGGCCTTGCTCCTCATGAACCTGGTCGATTACAGCGCCCTCGGCTCGGTCGTGGAACAAGCCGCCGCGCAGACCGCCGCAGCTGCACCACCACCACCGGCCGCCGCCGCCGCCGCCGCCGCCGCAGCGCAAGCTTTCCAGAACTTCCCCGGCCAAGTGTCCACCCCGCCGATGGTCTCCGCGCCTTTCGGACAGCAGCAGCCTCCGCAGGCGGCGCCGCAACAGGCAGCCCCGCAAGCCATTCCCGGCCAGGAAGAGCTGCTGCAGCAAGTCCTGAGCATGCCGCAGGCCGCCATCGATGCGCTGCCCCCGATGGAACGCAGCCAGATCCTGCTCCTGCGTCAGCAGTTGATGCAGGGTGGGATGCGTTGATGATGACGATGATGACCAAATCCTGTTCTTTTTTTTTTTGTTCTCGCTCTTCAAATTTCGGGCGGCATCGGTGGTACAGTCCTTTGTTTTCAGAGAGAGCGTGTTAGTATCCCTTCTTCTTCCCCCCTCCTCTTCTACAACCACCTAATCCCAGTTTGAACAGTGATATCGGCAGCAACAGCAGCAGCATCGTCTTGGTTCGCTTTGTGTTTTCGCTTCGATGAGTTCGCAACAAACTGGAATGGCGCAAACGGGGTGTCTTTTTCTCTCGTCCCTATGGGGTCCTGTTTTCTGGGGGGGTTTCACCAAAACCATCGGATCTGTACTTTACATATCACTTCTTGCCTTGCGGACACTACCTTTTTTCATCAAGCGAGTTGTGGCAGATATCCCAAACGTTGAATTGTTTTTTATCTTGGTCCGTAGACACATTGTAGAATTGACGTAGTAGCTGTAGACGCGCATATCTTGCTCCCGCGTGGAGCGAGTGCTTCACAGCTATCCACGAGTCTACAACCTTAACACGGAGAGCTACATGAGAAACAAATCAGTATATAGTAACATCATCTCCTAGAGAACATGGTAACTCTTGCAGACTGTATATAATACCTCTCCTATACCGTAATCGAACACGCAAAATTGTAGTAAGCGCATCACAGCCCCATGATATTCTGCTTCAAGTTGTTCTCCACACCTCCTTGCCTTCAGCACAGCAAATCCATCTATAAAACCCCACCAATCTCCACAACAGTCCACTCCATTCCACCCCCCAAAAACCAAAATGAAGCCCTCTAAACACCACAAGATTCCCGTCTTCATGGCGCATACCCAGAACACCAGAGCAAGAAACCCCAACCTCGCAGTATCCATAATCCATAACACAAGACCCCGATCCCAGAGATCCAGCTAGAGCACTCCAAACAACCAATATCCTTTCCCAACCCCAGAAAGTACTATATTCTACAACGAACGCCTAGAAGATCGACGTCAAAGATAGAACCATCATCCCGCAAGAGAGAATCAACATCCCAACAAAGCACCGCTCAAATCTCATCTGCCCTCTCCCAAAACCAACAACAGAAGAGCATATAGAAATCCCCCAACCCCATCTCCCTTCGCTAACGTTCTCGATCCTGGGATCTTCAATATTCATTGCATCTATCACAGAGGGATCAGTCCAGAAGAATATCCGCCTGGAAGATAAGAAAGCAGGGACTAGATGACGCTTGGGCAATGTTCCAACGGAAGGTCATTTCATGGTGGTAGCCACCGCACCTGGTGTTATGAACATACGTTACCTAGTATCCTTTGGACATATCATTCTGGAATGGGAACCAGAGAAGTTGCAGACATGGTCAAGAGCCACACTGATCAGTTACCTTCTTCCTCCGAGTTGCCCAGATCATAGAAATCGACAGAGGTAATTTAGAGGCGGAGTCTTCGGCCCATTTCACTTCCCCAAGCGAAGAATGGTTTCATGTTCTGGTTACAGGACTTTGCCTGGTGATCTGTTTACCAAACCTCCTATCTCATATACCAGCCTCATCAGCGTAGACGTGGACATCCATACGGACAACGATAGTACAGTCATCTGTGATTAGGACTTGATAGAACGAAAAACTGTTCCTTTACACGTAAGACTCAAAGAGATACTAGCATCAGAAACGAAGCAGTTGCCATTGCTACAACCCATCATATCCACCTTGCACCTGACCATGGGCTCATCGCAACAGGTTGTAACAACAGCAACACATTCACTAGGCCACACAACAAACACTCCTCCAAGACCTTGCAAATTTTCAGTCATCTTATTTCACATTACCTTCCCCACCCACACACATTTCTTTGTCTTTGTTTTTTCTACTCTCACTTTTCTTCCTCCCCTCTCACCTATCTCCTTCGGCATAAACTTCTTCCATCAACACCACGTGACTCATTCGAACCCTCATAGATTCATCTCTCTTTCAAAGATCCTAAATCACATCACAGAACTGAAATTGGATTGTGCTCTCTCTCACACGGAGGTGACTCTCTCACTTCTTCCCACCAAGAAGAAAAGAAAGATGCCTCCAGCGAGGAAGAGGGCCTCGTCCCAGGAGGAGGGCCCGCCGCCCAAACGATACCAGCTCCTCCTGACAGACACCCCCGATGACCAGGCAATGGCTGCAATGGAAGAGCTGGACCCAATCAACCCGGAGTTCGTCAGAACGCTGCCGTACTCTGGTGAGGGAACGACGGCGAGATCCCAGATGGCCTGGCACCTGCCGCCCATGCACAAACTGAGCGACATCTTCAAGTCGATCACCCAACGAGCAATGGAGCTGGGCTTAGACAACTACCTGACCCACGTCGGTTCCAGACCTCTCCGCGTAGTCACTGTCTGCTCTGGCACCGAAAGCCCGTTGCTGGCCCTGGAGATGGTGCAGGAAAGTAAGTTTTTGCCAGCCCTCATTGCTAGTGCCATCACCATCAGGATGACTGACAAACCCACCTTTTCTTGTTTGCAAGATCTGCGAAAGTTCCATAATAGAGAGCTTGCATTCGAACACCTTTTCAGTGCCGAAATTGTACCCTTCAAACAGGCTTATATCGAACGTAATTTTCATCCCCCGTTGCTTTTTCGCGACGTAACCGACTTGAAAGGTCGCGTAGCGTGAGTTCTCTTTCTTGATTTCGATCTCTCAAATGAAACTTGTTTCTAACTCCTCCCCAGCCAAACGGCATATGGATCTTGGGCCAAGATACCCAAGGATGTCGATCTTCTTGTCGCAGGCTTCTCGTGCGTGGACTTCTCAGTTTTGAACAACAGGCAGAAGACGCTCGACGAGACGGGTGAATCCAGCGGGACCTTGCGAAGTATCCTAGCATATGCCAAAGCGTACCGTCCACGCCTGGTCATCCTGGAGAACGTGAAAAGCGCTCCGTGGCCCACAATCAAACAATACTGGACGGACATCGGCTACTCTGTCGTACATTGCGCCGTCGACACAAAAGCATATTACCTGCCGCAGACGCGCGAGCGAGGTTACATGTGCTGCGTTGATTCCCAACTCCTGCAGCAAACTGGTCTCTCTACAGAGAGTATGCTGTCGTGGTCTGATCTGATGTCCAACTTCGCACGTCAGGCGAGCTCCCCAGCAGGGATGTTTCTCCTTGATGCCAATGATCGAAGGCTGCATCAGATTGCCAATAGCTTAACATTCCCCGCGTACCGGGGTCGTGCGTGGGAGAAATACGAAGTCCGCCATCAAGCGTATAGACAGACTGAGCACCTTGGGTACAAGCGTCCATATACCAGGTCGCTGGACAACGGGACTTGTCTAACACCAGACTACAGCTGGCATCTATGGAATAGGTCCCTAGTAGAGAGAGTCTGGGACACCCTCGACGTGAACTTCTTGCGCAAGCTCAAGGAAGGTTACGACATGACCTACAAAGAGTAAGTTAGCTTCGAGGATCCTCAGAGCCGTAGAAGAGTGCTAAGCTGACCGACCTTAGGAGATGTATTGATCTTTCCCAGGGTATTGAACGCGAAATAGACCTTCGTGCCTTTGGCCTGGTCGGCTGCATCACTCCTGCCGGTGTCCCCTATCTTACCAGCAGGGGAGGACCACTCTGCGGAGTCGAAGCTCTTGCCTTGCAGGGCCTACCATTGGATAGACTTTTGGTCACACGCGAATCTACTCGTGAACTGCAAGATCTCGCGGGTAATGCCATGAGCTCAACGGTCGTCTGTTGCGCGATGCTCTCGGCACTGATACTAGCACACCTAGTCCTTCGTGCTGGTGAACAGTCTTCCGCATCCCCTGAAGTACAGGCCAAGCGCAGAACTCTGTGCCCTCGAGACGACTGCCACATGATAAGTGATGACATGCAACTTACCCACGCCGTCGAGGTAGATACCCAAGAACTTCAAACTCAGGCTGCAATCAGCGCACGCTACTGCATGTGCGAGGGACAATTGGATGTTGAGACAAAAAT
The DNA here is from genome assembly GCF_003184785.1 of Aspergillus japonicus CBS 114.51. Lineage (NCBI taxonomy): Eukaryota > Fungi > Ascomycota > Eurotiomycetes > Eurotiales > Aspergillaceae > Aspergillus > Aspergillus japonicus. The sequence goes on along the minus strand of NW_020291640.1, from coordinate 1,133,170 downwards.
TCTTCGATGTACCCTCTGCGGACATACAGTTTGTTCGGCCTGTGGCGGCAATCCATCGCATGTCTTCGAACCTTGGTCTGACATAAAGCGCATCCCACCCATGGAATTCGTCAGTGACCTAAGAAGACTACTGCCGGCGCGCTTGGTTCTGACTGGTATCTCTCGCGATATTTACTCCAAGTTTGTAACAGAATTAGGGACTTGCCCATCGCAGATTTGGTCACTTTTTTGGCAAGTCATAGACTCCAGCATCGATGGTGAATTTTCACTCTTGGACATCAAGCGCAGTGATGTGTGGACCGTTCAATATGAAGGTCAAATGTCGAGACTGAATCTTGTGATAAGTGAAGGCGGCCTTGAGTGGCTTCTCTATGCTTCCCCCCCAAGTCACAAGCCGTCTCTGTCCCTCATCCGAGAGATCCTCTCCAAGCCAATTGCACGGCTCAGGCCAGAGCGTGGTTCTCTCCTGAAGGGCGAATGGGAAGTATGTACTCTGATCAGCCTCCAGGGCCGGTTTAATGTATGCGGGGGTGGGCTCCAAATCGATAGCTACGAAGTTAGAAGTGGCCATCAAGATCCGCGATTCGCCGGTTCAAAAACTTGGACGCGTATTGAAATTCAGGGCTCCGACGAAGATGTGCAAAACTTGGATGCCGATATTCGAGGGTCATATGAACTTTTGCCAGAATGTGGGACCGCATTCGCATCCTTGCATAGGAAAGTCACAGCTGGGGAGGAACCTGTTGTTTATCTTTTCTTGGATTCGACCAAGCTTGGAAAGCCTGAAAATGACTCTTTTGTTTTCTCTTTTGAACATCGATTCATCTCTGGATATGATCGACGAAGAACGATTGCCGAAGTATCGCACACTTGGCGCTCTTGGAAAGCGAGCGACGTACCCGAGTCTATTCCTGTCTATCACCGCAAGTGGATCTACGCACCAGCTGTGTCTCTGACCCCTCATGCTCCCGATGCTTCTATTGAGTGCCATAGCTTGGCACCTGACAGCAAGATTACCACCTGCGATTCCGACTGTCAGAATGCCAATACCACCTTGCTCTCATTCAAACTGCCAATGACAGGGACGCAACTAGACAATTCAAACGACCAGTGGGAGGCGATAGATCCAGTACACTCGGCTTCAAAGCTGCGAGACGTCTTTTGGTTATTTCAGAAAGCGGCAGGCTTCAGTCCTTTTGAAGAGTGGCAGGATTTCATTCACGTGCAGATCGTGAAAGAGGGCAATCGATCAATCTGCGATGTATGCGCACCACCCAAACCACGGTTTCTGCCGGGTAGAGATCGACGGGGCCGTATGGTTACTTACGAAGACCCGTATGATGCAGCCCTATATGAGCGCCAGATGAAGCTGAAGCCTTCTACGTTCCTGTTCTTCCGTCGCATTTGCCAAACAGGCTCTGGTGATCTGTGTGTCACTCTCAATATCCAAGTTCTGCTTCATCAGGCGTATGACCGGTTGTGTGGTTCTGAGGTGGTCGAAGGGGCTCGGTTCCAATGGCGCCTCTTGCCCAACTCATATGACACACGAAATCACTGCTTCTCAAATCTCAGCCTAACCAGCAACCGCCACGACTTTCCATCTCTTCAACCCCCTAATTTCCGTTTGAAGTTAAGACCTGAGCAGTTGCGGTCCTTGCGTTGGATGATTGATCAGGAAAGTGACAAGAACGCACCATTTTTGGAAGAAGAAGTAGAGGAGGCACTCCTTTCGCAGATGATGTGGCGTGCTGAGGCTAGAGTTCTTGTTCCCAAAACTATCCGGGGAGGTGTCCTCGCAGATGATGTCGGCTACGGCAAAACCGCCATCATCCTGGGATTGATCGATATGCAACATGAGAACCTTCGGACGCCGAGCTTAGGCCCAAAGGATGGATTCATTCCCGCAAAAGGCACCCTTGTCGTTGTACCTGGAGTAGTGTTGAGACAATGGGAGTTGGAAATCAAGAAATTCTTGGGGTCCAGGTATAAGGTTCTTGTCATTGGCTCAGTACAGAACCTCTCAAAAGTCCCCATCAAGAACATCCTCCTCAGCGACATCATATTGGTGTCTTGGACTGTCTTCAACGGCGATGCCTACTATAACAAATTGAAGAACCTGACTGGAACGTCACGGGTGCCTGGGAATAAGGCTCGCGATTTTGAGAGTTGGTTCACGGATGCACTGGCCTCGCTAAAGGATCTAGTTCGTGTCCTGACAGAAAACGGCCCTGGTGCCTTTCTCAATGCTATCCGCTCAAAGCGCCAAGATGCCGAAGTAAGCCAGGGGCAGGCCACATACTTGCCATCTAAGAGGTTTAGAGGGAAATCATATGTTGATGCGGTTCAAAGCCGGTGCAACAGTGCTGATCATAAGGAACATGACGGCGACATTTCTAGTGCTGAAGAAGATGCAGACCATATGGAAGACGAAAGTGACGAGTCATTGAAGGCTAGGGTGCATCAGTGTTTGAGATATCTGCCCTCCAAGATGTTAGTCTCCGACGACGATGGCGACTCGGAAGACTCAGCCAGCCCAAACTCAGCATCCGATGATCCTGAGGGACAGGTATCGACAACTAGCAACAACAAAAGCGGGAAACTTGGCCGCTCGGAGTCTAGCAAGGAAGTCTGTAAGACATGGAACGATCTGAAGGAGTTCAATATCAATGGCCAGCCGAATCAGGCCTGGACAGAGGTCAAGATTCTTTGCCTCCACGCTTTTGCTTTCAGTCGCCTTATCATTGACGAGTTCACATATGCAAGCGATGAGAGACTCGAATCCTTCCTGGCACTCGAAGCTGGCTCGAAATGGATTTTGTCGGGAACTCCGCCTTTGAATGATTTTGCGGATGTCAAGTCCATTGCACCATTTATGGGTGTCCATCTGGGGATAGACGATGATGAGTTCAAGTCGCAGAACGGTCGACTCAGGTTGCTGTCCAATCAGCGATCCGATGCAGAGAGGTTCCAGTCCTACCGAACGACCCACAGCGAGGCATGGCATCGAAATCGCCACGAGATTGCACAAAGGTTTCTGAGCCGGTTCGTTCGCAGAAATGTTCCGGAGATTGGCGAGATCCCCTTCACTGAACATGTCATCTTGGTCCGCCCAACACCGGCTGAACAAGCACTCTACTCCGAGTTGTACAGGCAATTGGAAGCATGTGATGGCAAGCTTCGCCGTCAGGTCAAGTCTCGATTCGATGGCGATCAGGCTAGTCGGCTAGATGCAATCCTCAGTACTAGCACGAGCTACGAGGAAGCACTACTCAAGCGCTGTGCTTGTCTCGCTGTCGTTGGTAATTGGACTAAGACCAGGGCGCCAGAAGTCACGACCTGCGAATCTCTCATCGAGCTCAGAAAAGAGGAGATTGCTGACTTGCGAGAAGAACTCGTGAAGAACCTGAGATTAGCAGCGTGGATGTATTGCGAGTGTGATTCACAATCTGCAAGGTTTGACAAATTCGTCGACGCCGTCACCGGTCACAATTTTGGGGACAACTCGGTGACAGAAGCCGTTTGCTCTCTTTTGGACGACGCAGTCCGCTCATCGAAGCCGAACCATTGGAAAGAATTCTTCGCGCCTCCTACCAAAGTCGATCCACAGCAGTTGGCAGACGAAAAGAACAATGGCAGTCTTACCATCAGCCCCGATACTCAGAAACGTGCAACAAGAGGAAGATCATCGAAGGCCCCGCGGTCAAAGAAGTCCGCCGGCCAGGAAGAGAATGTTGACAGCGACACAGCACTCCCAGAAAGACCTGCAGGGCTGGCTGAGATTGAGCCACAGCTGCGCGAAGTTACAACTGCCATGAAAGGGATGATTGACGAATGGGTATCGCGCAAGCGTGGCGTAAGATTTCTCAAGAAGACACGGTCAATGCAGATCTGCGGGCAGATTTCCAAGTGCTCTGGTTGTAATAGCCAGCCTGAAACCCTCGACCAGTTGAGCCTATTGGGTTCTTGTGGTCATTCGCTGTGCAAAGACTGCATCTCGCAGGCTGTGCAGAAAGAGGAATGCAGTGTGGAAGGATGCCGCGGTTCCGGCAAGTTTTACAATGTCATCCCGATGTCCACGCTTGAGCGCGAGTGCGTCGACAGAGAGACCACATTTGGTGGCAGTAAACTGGACAAGTTGATTGAGATTGTCCGCGGCACTCCGCAGGGCGAGCGGATCCTCTTATTTATTCAATTCCCGGATCTGATGCAAGCCGCCGCCAAAGCATTGAATCTCGCCAAGATCAAACACACCATGATCACGGCAGTGGAAGGTAGGTCCACCGCAAAGCTCGAAAAGCTACAGGCGAGCGGATTCGGGCAGGCAAAGGTGTTGATTCTAAACCTTGGAACCGAGTTGGCTGCGGGGTTGTAAGTCAGAACAGATTCCTCTCGCAAAGGGTTCGTGGGTGTCTAACTTTCAGTTATAGGAACTTACAGCAAGCAAACCACGTTATTTTCCTGTCACCCTTGCTGACACAGACTCAATATGATTACGACTCGACTATGACCCAAGCCATCGGCCGCAGTCGACGGTTCGGTCAGAGCAAGCATGTTCACATCTACCACCTGCTGGCCAGGAAGACCATTGATGTGAACATCTTCGAGAACCGTCGCGACAAGGTCCTTATCGAGAAGAATGGGAAGCCTGTACTAGTCACGCAGAACGAAGCCGCAAATGAAAAACGAGTAGTTGTGGAGGACAGCCACTGACTGAAGACGAAGCAACTTAGGTTGTGTTGAAGATATGTTGGTTGTTCGGCGATCAGCATTTGGTGTTGATCCTGGATCTGTCTTGTCATCTTGAATGCCATGTATGTACGAGTTAATGACAGCCAAGTTGCAGCGATAGCATTCAAAGCAGACTCATGAATGTTCTTACCAGTACTTTCTCGGTAGACTTTTCAAAGCCATGTGGAAAGCCTCGTACTAGGATTCCACGGGCACCTTCCTCAGATGCCTATAGGGCGCTTGAGATCATGCTGGGGAAGGCGCAACCGACCCCTACACCCGACATTCCGGTGTAGGGGTCGGTTGGGGAAGGGATCGAGATGGTACGGAGCTCGAGCACAAAGTCCAGAAGTATTGGAGGCGTGTTGTCTTTGTCGGTCACATGATACGTATCTTTGATGACATCTGACGACTAAGCATGTTGTGATAAGGTGTTTCGATTAGTCGTATAATCTGGATTAGGAATATTTTGCAGGAATTCGGTAACATAGAGGCAACGCGATTCCGGTGAATGAACAACTAAAAGACTCCATTGGGTACTGCTAACAAAACCTTCTATGGCAGATCAAACGACTCCCACCATGACCCGGTCTCCCACCTTACGCAACAGGAAGCAAGCGAATATGAAGCACGACGTACTGTACATGAGCATCATCCGAGTTGCTGTGTCTGAAATTTACCGGCCAGGAATGTTTTTAAAAATGAAAAGGAAATAAGATATAGAACGTTGAAAAGGGAAAACATGAGGGAAAACTATCGAACCTTCCAACGCACGGCATCGAAGAAACTGTATTCAAATTATAGGCTGACGTTCATTTATTGCGCGGGCTGATCCAGGGCTCCATCCTTTCTCATCATCGTCTCCGGGTCCCAGACGGGGTCCACTAGGTTCGTCAGGCCGGCGCTGTTCTCGCAGGTCTGTCTGCCGGTCAACGGGCCGGGGGCGGGCACCTTGACGGACTGGCCGGCCTCGGCAGCGGTTGCCGACTCCTTGAGCGCGGTGAGGAGAGTCTTGATGGATTCCGGGGTGAGATCCTCGTAGTAGTCGTCGTTGATCTGGACCATGGGGGCGTTGACACAGGCACCCAAGCACTCGACCTCGACGAAGGTGAAAAGGCCGTCTTCGGTGGTGTGTCCGGGGGTGATGCCCAGGTGTTCCGTGATAGCCTTGACGATCTTGTCGCTACCGCAACCGCCGAGCTGGCAGGGTGTCTGTAGGCGGGGTGTCAGTGACTGCGCCGGGTTTAAGCAATGGCATGGTTTCACAACGTACCGTCGTGCACAGCTGGACAAAGTACTTGCCAACAGGCTCACGGTTGTACATGGTATAGAAAGTTGCGACTTCGTAGACACGCATGGGGGGCATCTCGAGGAGGCGGGCGACCTCGTTCATGACGCTGATGCTGGTGTAGCCGTGCTGCCGCTGGCCCAGATCGAGAATGGGCATAACAGCACCCTTCTTGTACTGAGGGGGATAGCGCTTGAGGATCTCATCGATGAGCTTGAGGTTCTGGTCGTTGAACTTGAACGGGATGGACGGGTTGTTGTCGGGCTTGTTGCGGTGCTAGTGAAACCAAACCGTTAGCCTCAATTATATCAACCACAACGAAGGTCACTCTTGTTTAGCGATTGTGACCGAATACTTATCCGATACAACCGCGAAATCCGGATGGTGACCATGCTGGCGGATGCAATTGCACATACCACGGCAAGGGAGTCGCTGCAGCGTTGCGGACCAGCCGAGAAAGGTCTGAATTGAGTCTTGGGGAAGTTCTGGAAAAGCTGGCGGCCAGTCCGCGGGACGGCGGGGAAGAGTTTGGAAGCCATTGCCGGTAGCGACGGGGAGAATTGAAGGGGTATTGGGGGCGAGCAGAAGAGATTCGATCTGGTGGATTGAAGGTGAGCGCTCGACTTGGAGTCGAAGAGGCGTTTTGCGGAAGCTACAGCTGACCAATCACCGCCGACAGATTACTCCCCGCCTTGTGCCAATAAAAGAGAATAACTCAGCAGCATCATGGCGATTAGACAACCTTGAAGCATCATGCATTCAACTTCACCATCTCCCTTCGACAAGCTTTGCAACTTTATAGCGAGGCTTAATTATTTTTCTCATATTTGCGATGTTTTATCCTAGAACTAATGACAGCCACTACCTCGCAATTTCCGAAAACACGAACCTCCCGAAACATCCTCCCAACGCCGCACGTCCATTCTTCGATACCAGATCAAATTACACATTCTCCATCTTGTAAACCTCATACGCAACCTCCTCATACGGATGGGCCTTCACCAAAGCCTCCACAGCCTGCAGCATGATCGACCGTCCCAAGCACATAACCTCCACCTTCATCTCCTCGACATACTCCACGTCGCCGACCGAACCAATTGCGGGATTGGCACCCTCTCCTGGCAAGAACTGTCCGGTGCCCGGTGTCTGGAAGCAGCATTTGGAATACTTGCCGCCAGGAAATTTTCCGGCCCCGGTAGCGAATACCGCATCCTTGCAAACGTCAAGGTGGGAGTGCGGCACGAAGAAAACGAGTTTGTAGCGGTCGGGAATATGCTGGGTGGCCATATTTCGGACACGGTGGGATTGAAATGTTGGGGTTTTTCGTAGGAGCTGGGAGGTTTCGATGAAAGTGGGGTACCGGTAGGTGGTAGCAGCAGCTTTAGATGCGGTAGAAGAAAAGGTTGATCTCGAGAGGAGAAAGCTCGAGGATGAGCAAGTCCGGATGAAGTGGCGTAGAAGAGGCTGCGATACAATCGCGCGGGAAGCCGGACGGCCCAACATTGGCACGAGGGGTTGTTCTAGCTTCACCAGGGGTCTGCTACAGTACACGGTTGACTTCATCTGCCCGATGCGCAGCTGATACAGTGACGTCCTCACGGTCCTAAAATCTTGGCAATCCCTGCAGTGTTCGTTACTAATCTCGTCCTGACTGATAGACCAGACAATAGAAATCGAACTCACGTCGCAAAACTTACAGAGGATAATATAGTCATCAAGTCATCAATTTCACATATATCTGCATTTTCTCTCCCGTCTACCGGAGGGAATTAAGTTTCAAGCATTACGAGACTGCAATAATTCATGCGCATCATCATCTCATTACATGTACCGAATCTATCTAAATTCTAGTCTACAGACATTTATACTCTAAGCCAGAGTAGCGAACTTCTCGACGTGGGCATCGATCCGCTGCAGCAGTTCCTGCTTGCGGTCCTCACCAATCCAGCTCTCGGTGACACTGTTGACAGCAATCGTCTTCCACTCATTCACAGTCAGGTTGAACGCCTCGTGGACCGCGCAGTAGTTGTCCAGGATGTAACCACCGAAGTAAGCCGGGTCATCGCTGTTGAGAGAGAACTTGACGCCGGCATCCAGGAACTTGCGGATGGGCACCTCCGCCACCGTCTTCACGCACTTGAGCTGAACGTTCGACAGAGGGCAGACGGTCAAGAGGATGTTCTCGCGAGCCACACGCTCCAAGAGGGCCGGGTCCTCGACAAGCCGGATACCATGGTCGATGCGCGTCGCGCCCATCTCGAGGGCAGCGGTGATATAGGTAGGATCACCCTCCTCACCGGCGTGGGCGGTGAGACGAACGCCCTTGGCCGATGCGGACAGGTAGATCTCACGGAACATGTCCTTGGGAGGGCCGACCTCGGAGGAAGAGTAGCCGAGGCCGTGGATCACCTCCGTCTCAAAGTGGTTGTTGTCGAGGATGTTCTGGTAGGTCTTCTTCGCAGACTCAACGGGGAGGTGACGAACGAAGCACAGGATGAGGCGGGTAGAAAGACCGAGTTCCTGCTCGGCGCGCTTGCAGCCGGCGACGAAGCCAGCCACGATGGTCTCGTAGGGAATGCCACGGTCCTGGTGAACCTGAGGGTCGAAGAAGACCTCGGCATGGTGCACGCCGTCCGCGTGAGCCTTCTTGAAGTAGGCCCAGGCCAGGTCGGCGAAATCGGATTCCTGGATGAGCACGGACATGCCGATGAAGTAGAAGTGGAGGAAATCGTCCAGGGAGCTGAAGTGGCCATATCTGCTAGTCAAAGTCTCGATAGACTCGTAGGCGGGTTCAGACTTGGGATCAGGCAGCTGGACTTGGTTCTTCTCAGCCAGTTGGAAGATCAGCTCGGGGGTGAGGCAGCCTTCCAAGTGCACGTGGTGCTCGCACTTGGGAAGGCCAAGGAGGAAATCATGCCAGGAAGATTGACACATGTTGGATTGTTTTATGATTAAGGAAAATAAAAGGGTATCTTAGAGGAAAGAAGCAATGCTTGATTTGGAAAAAAAGTACCTAGCAAGAAAACAGCAAAGGAAATCACGAAAGAAAGGAAAAGACTCTGCGGGAGAATCAGAATATAAGGTCTGCACCAGGCTCCATTTTTGCGGAAATCCAAAGGAGATGGTCTCCCAAGATGGCTGCTCGTCCGACTCGGGTGGATTCAATTGGGTCACAGTCGGAATAAAGTCAACGGTGTGGATTGCAGTTGGCCGGCAGCGATCCACCAGGGCGGAATTCTGCAGCCCTTCTGGAAGCACGATCCATGATAAGCTTGTTTGGTGCGGGTGAGAATTTCAGGCACGCCCGCACGTCGGTCAGATACCGAGTCGGAATCGGCCGATGGCCCGGAGGACGGAGAATGTCTTGTTGGGCAGCATGGCATCACCCTTGGTCACTATAACACAGGCCCGACTCTTTGACCAGAACTTGATGGACAACGATTAGCGTTAAGCATGAAACTACCGTTTCGAAGAAAATCTGTTTTTATTGACTGCAAAATTAGGTCGGTAGGTTTGAAGTAACGAACGTGTTGAAGTCGCCCTTTCAGAGGTCTGTAGTGGGGGCGGAGGGGTTATGATTAGAGGCTGTAGATGCGTTAGATGATACCGTAACCATGAATTGTACTCCTCAGCCACTACTGGGAAGAACTTTAAAAAGAATGTCAGGGACGAAAGGGCATTTATACTTGAAAATCGAAAGGAAGCGGGGGTAGGGGCCGGATTTCGTCGGTATTGGGGAAATGCCTGGAAATGTGCAGGATCTAGAATCACCGTAGTGCATTCGCGCCTGCTCTCATCTGCAATGCATGAATGGACTTTCGTTGGCTGTTTTGATCATATCATTGTCAAAAAGATGGGATCAGAGATCAGATATATACATTGACTGCAAAATATTATGAACCAAGTAGTGGCATGAGAAGATGTTCACAATGGAACAAGGTCATCTTCAACCACTGACCTTCTTTTTTGCACTCCGGTGGCAGTGACGAAAGGTAAGTATAAGACAATATTCAACCCATCAAGACATAAATCCAAATGAGAGCGAATCCTGTCTTCAAAATGAAAAACTTGGAAGTTTCGACCTCAAAGTGACCTTCAAGCATGAGCCATCAACTTCTGTAAGGAGAAGCATCCCGCTCATGCAACGGTAACATATCCTCTCGAAAGGCATCGTCATTCTCCGGTATCTTCCGCATACCGTGCTTATTCTTTGGCTTCCTGCAGCAAGCACAACAGCAGATCTTGCGCAGCGGGCTCGGAGGCATCTTCGCGTTGGGTCCCTTGATGATCGCCCCGGGATGGACGATGTTCCATACGACGATGGCAAACCACATGGGCACGGCGTCAAACACGTACATGTACCACTCATGGCGCGGGATGGGGTTGGAGGCGTCGTCGCCCGACGAGAATTCCACCAGCCGGTAGATGATGCGCACGGTGATGAACAGCAGACTCGTGTACAGGGCATACAGCAAGCCGCGCCATTGGGCCTTGGGGCCGACCAGTCGACCCTGGCATGTAAGGTGGAGCATCTGGCGGTGGAACTGGACGGCGATGAAGAGGAAAAGAACAATGAAGAACTGCTGGATTCCGATTCCGCCCATGTAGATATGGATCCCCTTCATCATCGCTGCATTGTCCGCTCCGGGCCCCGCCATGCTACCGCCGATCACTTGGATGACGAAGGAGCCTAGGTCCAGAAGGACGAAGATCATAGCTAACAAGGAGGGTTTGAAGATGCCGATTCGGCGGTCCGGCACGAAGAAGTAGATCATTCGAGCTAGAACCATGTAATCGAATGCATTAACCCCTAAGAAGATGATTAGTACGCTTATCTGGGTGTGAGGAAGAGAGATTTTGAGTGTTTGTGCGTACATAACGGAGATAAAAGAATGAACAACTGGGTGATGGTGGCAAGAGTCGTGTCCTGCTGACTGCGCGTACTCAGCGTGCGGGTGACGAACCCTACACACTCCCAGATCGCGCTCATCAAGATAACCCAAACAAACCCTGCCTTGTGAATAGTGGCTTGAATGAAGTGGGTAATCATCAAGACGCCGAAGAGAACGGAGAAGGCAAGTGCAGCGCCAAAGGACGGGTAGTACTGGTACAGGGCATTGCACTGGTCAGGAGGAACATAGCCGTTGGCATCGGGAGAAACAGTCGGGGTGCAGGTGTTGGAAGGCAGATCCAGCGACAGACTGAGGCTAAAGGGCTTGATGGAGATGGTGGGAACGTCAATTGTGATATGGGGGTCGTAATCATCGGTGGCAGTGGCTCTTCGCTGAAGACCAACATTGGTTGTTGTAGAAGGAGGGAGAGTAGGAGCTGGAGTCGGCGCAGGAGTCGGTGCAACCACAGCAACCACTCGACTTGCCGAAAGGAGCGATAGAAGAAGTAATGAGAGCTGCAGATGCATATTTGTTTGAGGTGGTTTATAGCAACCCGGAGAAAGAAATCACAATGAACACAATGAACGTGGAAGGTGACATGGGGTTGAAAAGGCATTGAAAGAAGGTAGCAAGAGATCAATGCTTACTGATATAGGTTGAAGCTTTCAAGGTTCGTCTCATTCTACCACTGGATTAGGTGACTCAATAATCCATTGTTGATGTTATTCCTGCTGCGGTGATACACGAGGAATCCGCTCTGATTCTATTTCTAGCGTCCACTACTGCAGAGATATAGAGTTGCCTACAATTTGAGCTCCTGCTGGCAGAGTAGACCAGTCGCAACGAAGGACGACAATGGAGCCTTGAGATAGAATCTATGCCCTGGCTCCATCGGCTCCATCCAGAGATCAAGCGTCAAACAACATTCCCCATTTCCCCCTCCACGAATCTTAATTGAGATCCTCCTAGGCTGCCAGATAAGGTCATACCCTCAAGCTGACTGATAATTGGTTGAAAATCAGGTCAAGCAAAGACCCTCAACTCAAGCTGTTGTGCTTGTAGCCTAGCTTTGTTTCAGCTTATACACTGTGGGCAGCCATCAGTTACAAATGAGCTTAGACCCTGTGTCTCAGGCACTGCACACATCTACTCGGCTATGAACAAGGTATCGGACCATTACTGTATCAGTGCGACAGACCTTACCTCGTAGGGACCGCATCGCTCAGCAGGTGGAGAAGAAGTAAGCACTAACCCTTGAAGAGCTACCTCCATCCCATTAATAGCATCACTTCATGTCAATCACCAGTACCCCACATCAGACCAGACCATGTCCATGAAAGCCAGTGTTGAAAGGATTCGCTAGCTTAACCCTTTAATTGAATCCTGCTGTGGCTGTGCAAGTGGATAGTGCTACTGAGGCTCGTCTGCACCGGCACAGTATAGCATCGGCAGCAGCCGACGAAAACACACAAAGGCAAACAGACTAGACTTTGTAGCTGCACGATAATATGGTATCTCTGCCTACAGCAGTCAATTCCAAGATTGTCTAGGTTAGTAGGCTTGACGAAGCGTTGGGTATATGTTCTATTGATTACGGGAACATCTTTGGTCCAACCGTGGCCTCGGATCGTCGCCATGAATACGACTTCGTGCTTGAAATCTGAGCAGGACAATTGACTTCGTTCTTCATCATTCTTGTTAAAAGGACTGTGCCTCCTGACGGCTCCATCCCGTGCTAATGCGCGGATTCAAGAAAGGTTTTGAGGTTGAGAAACCGGCTGCCATTGATGAATAAGTAAATAATGAGACAGACGCAGATCTCTCTCTTAGGGAATGAAAGTCTATATTGACGAGATATGCTATTCTGATTGTTTTCCGTCCCAGATCTGAGCGATTATCACCGCCAGTTGTGCCTCGGCTTGCGTTCACAGACGTCCAACTGCACCTGTTGACTCGAAATCATCAGCAACATCACGGAGTCTGATGGGGGCCAATGAAATAAGAATAACAGTCAACTAAGACTCTCAGGTGGATGTCTATTGTCACGAATGGTTTAAGACATCAACTCCGTGGGTGGACAGTACGCGTATGTTTCCCCGGACTTCATACTCGTGTGCTGATCTGCATTTTTAAAGTTATCAGATCAGATCTCCATTCAATGCTTACAAAACTTTACGTTTACCCATAGCAAGCAGCTTGACTGAAAGCTGATTTCGCAACCATATACTCAATTACCTTACAATTCCACATGCACCTCGATTTTAATTCAGTGTTGAAACCCCGAAATTGTTCATAACGAATCGTATCTAGAATTTATGCTCGTCTAAACGAACTTCAAAGATGACCGCCCAAAGATAGATGCCAAAATTAAAAAAAAAAGCTAAATGTATGAAAACAAAGAAAAATAACTCCAATCGTCATAACTCAGACCCGAAGCTCGGCTCCTGCGGCTTTCCGCAGCCGATTCATCACCGCCGCGGCCAGGTCACCTTGCTGATCAGGCACCCCCTCGACATAAATGACATCCACCTCTACTTCATCCATCGCCCGCAACGCCGAAAACAATCCCTGGGCGATCGACTTGATGTCCGGGCCGAGATGGCAGTCGAAGGTCTGTTTTGTCACCACACACCCCTTGATCTTATCCTCAACGGGGACAGGGAACGAGACCAGATTTTCCATTAAGCTCTCGACAGACTTCACGCCGTTCTGAATCTCCTCCTCTGAGACCAGTCCCATGCCTTGCTTCCAGTTGCGCGTACGCACCACCCCGATGCTATGCGCGCCAACCGCTGAGTCCTCCAGGTCCTTGCGGATGTGGTTTCGGATGCCCTCGTCGGCGGATTCGGGCTCGAAAAGGACCACCCGAGCCTTGGGGGAGTAGTGTCGGTACTTCATGCCCGGCGCACGGGGCACCTCCTTCACATCGAGCGTGCCATCGTGGTATCCGACCTGCACATTCTCCCACCCTGGACATTGTCGCAACTCCTCGATGCCGATACCACCAGGACGAAGGATCGCCGGGGGATCAGAGAGCCCGTCGATGACTGTGCTTTCCACTCCAACTCCACAGGGGCCCCCGTCGAGGATGAGCTCGATGCGGCCTTGCAAATCATGGTGTACGTGCTCTGCGGCTGTCGGGGAAGGTTTCGTGGAGGCGTTGGCCGAAGGAGCCGCGAGTGGTCGGTCTGTGACATGAATCAACAAACGTGCCAGCGGCGACGATGGCATCCGCACGCCGAAGGTAGTGAGGTTCGAGGTGACTTCGTTCGCAAGGGGGGATCCGGAAGGGTTCGGAACGAGGATTGTGAGAGGACCGGGCCAGAAGCGGGAGATGACCGAGTCGTAGATGGCGGGGAGCTTGTTCTGAGCGGTGCTCGTGACCCGCGTGGGACTGTGATGGACGGGATTGAGGATGCGCTCCAGCATTCCAAGGGAATCCACGTGGATAATTAACGGGTTGTCGGATGGCCTCTGCTTGGCCTTGTAGATCCCCTGCACGGCGTCACTGCGAGTAGCATCGGCGCCTAATCCATACACTGTCTCCGTGGGAAATGCGACCGGGATGTCGCTCGTCTGCAGGAGCTGTGCGGCTTCTTCGATCGCAGCCGCTTCAGGGGTGTTGTTGTTGCATTCATCGGCCCACCATTGCGCGAGTGATCGCTCACCAGGACCTTCCTTGTTGAGTCGGCGAACCGACACGATCCGCGTGTCTAGCTTGGGTGGCATAGTGGCTGTAAGGGAAGAAGAAGAAGACGACGACGAAGCGAACCGGACAAAGCTGCGCGGGAATCCGCCAGCAAGAAGACGAGAGAGGAACAACACCACTTTGAATCGACAAGGGGGATATCAATTGATATCCGAGACCATAAGGGAGAAAGAACAGGCTAGTCGCGGGGTTGGGTCAATATGGTCGACAAAAATTCTCCAAGTGGGGGGAAAGAGTCACAAGCGTGCGAAATTATTCGTTCACTCTTTCACATATGTCAGATTGGATCCAATTTCTCCTGGCTCTTTTCCCCACTGGACTGATTCGGCCCGAGGGACTGTTTGGCTGGTAAGGGAACAGCGCAGTCAAATGTCATTTCTCGAGTCATCGAGAGAGACTTTCGCGCCAAAAAAACTCGCGATGACGTCGGCTGCCTGGTGACTAAGCGCAGGCATCCAGGCCTGGTCCGGTTTCTCCCTATTCTAATCAGCCAACATGCAGTCAGTCTAGTCTGATATTCGATTATTCTGATATCATCTTGCTCTAGTCCAGCCTTATAATATTGTCTTTTAATTTGCCACAAAGTGGGACTTGAGTCCGGCAATGCTTGTTTCTCTGTATGGGCACGTCATTGGTGTTACAACAAGATGAGCCAAGGACTAGGCGGCACATCGATATCAGCTGCAATATAAACGAATCATCTATGCAACATAAGGAACGGATATCACGGAACTCGATAGATAATGGCATTGAGTGACAGGAAAGCGCTTTTTGAGCATGTCAAAAGAATAGAGAAAGTCGCAGTAATAAGAAAATGTCCAGGGATTGATCTATAACAGAGTTTGGGCTTAGTCACTATGGAGTGCACGGTTCTAGTTTCGTATCTGTGCGCATGGAGACCATGTCATCAGAGTACTTCATCGTCCCTGAGGGGAATTGAATGGTCGGGAATTAATCGATCAAAACCTATTTCTTCTTTCCTCCTTTACCTCCTTTGTTCCCGCCGCCGCCGCCACCACCACCTTTCCCTTTGCCCTTATCACCTCCGCTGGCTCCTGCACCAGTCATGATGCGTACCTTACCCACAGGGACTGAGTTAATGATCTCAGTATCCTTCCACCCCTTGATCAACTCGCCTTCACGCTCGCGGAGCTTCTCGGCTGCTGCCCGGTTAATGCCAGCGTCCTCGGCATGCTCCTTCTTGACCTTGCCAGTCGTCGTTTCGGCGACCCATCGTCCAATGATCTCCTTGACAGCCTTCCCCTTCTTCACAGTACCGGGCTGCAATTTGATCTTGTACTTGTACCGGCCCAGGGCAGCCCAGGGAGCGCACACCGGGATGGCCGCGAGGATGTCATCGTCAGGATGAGGCGTTCCGATCATGGCAGGAATCCACTCGAGATCCGCAGCTTCCGCGGCGGCCGTCTCCTCGTCGTAGTCATCAGCACCCCCTTCGAAGAGAGCCTGTCGTTTGCGCTCGGCCTCCGCTGCGCGCTCATGCTGGGCTCTGCGACGCTTCTTCTGGGCCTCAGCTTCCTGCTCACGCTTGGCTTTGGCTTCCGCCTCTGCAGCGGACTTGGCGGCTTTCTCGCTGTTCACGCCCAGCAAGCGGAGTGCCAGCTCCCGCTCGTCTTCGTCCTGATCTGCATACTTGGCCGCGGCCTTCTTTGCCTTGCCCTTCTTGCCCCGAGCGGAGCCCGCCTGCTTGGTGTTCGTAATTTTGGCCGGTGCGCCGTTCGACCCCGGTTTCTTTGAGCTCTCTTCGGCTTCCTTGGGTGTACTATCCTGGGAGTCGAGTGGCTGTCCTTTCCTGAGAAGACGACGCTCTCGAGCGGAGAGTTGTCGCTTGCCCTGATCTTGAGTGGAGGTTAAGCTTTCTTCCGGCAGAGTCTCATCCGCAGCTGTCTTCTCCGTCTGAGGAGACTGCTCCTCCTGCTCCCCCTCTTCCTCGGCATTTTCGTCATCCGACGGGCTGTCGTTAGCATCATTAGAGTTGCCGGCTTCCGCGTGAGCTGGCTCAGACAGTCCCCGTTGTAGCGGGTTTCTCTCCGTAATAGCCTTATCTTCCTCAGCTTCTTCATCCGACTCCGAGACCTGCTCCTGCTCCTGCTCCTCTGGTTCATCAGGGCTGCCAGGTTTATCAGCTTCCACCGTCTCGGATTTCTTCTCAAAAGGCTCTTTGCTTTCCGCTACTACTACAGGAGCACCGCCCTCCTCGGCGATCGGCTCCGCAGCCGTAGGTTCGTCGAACTGGCGTAGCTTGTGGTTCCGTAGACTTTCTTTGCTAACCTGGAACATGACTGCAAATCCCAGGACAAGCTGGGATGGGGCCAGGAAATTCTTCTCGCCCTTGATGACAAACTCGCCAGTAGGGACAAGACCACCCACCTCAGCGGTCTTGGAGACTTGGCTGGCATTGACCCAGTAAGCGGACATGATTGCCTTGGAATCCCAAGCACTCGATGTAGCAACACATAGGTTGCCAGCTTGAGAGAGTGTGCTGGGAGGAATAGGCGCGTTAGGCGTGCCCGCTCTGTTCTTGACGATCATCGGCGTAGCACCTTGAAGGTCCGCATGCACGAAGACATCGCCTTTCTTGAGGTACCGCCGGTATAGCATCTCGCTCTGCATAGCATCACGGCCACTAGTCCTAGTCAGAATAGATAGTTCAAGATATCTGGTTCTGAAACACTTACCCGAGAACCAGGTATCCCTCAGAAGAGACGAAGAAGAGGAATTTCTCGAACCAGAAAAGCTTTCTAGCCGGGCGGAGAACCTGCTTCTCTTGCTTCAGGTTCCTTTTGAGGTCCTGCGTGACTTTCTTCTCGTGGCTCTTGAGCGCCTTGGCAGAGGACTGCGTCGTCCGCTGTTCTTTCACAGCGGCCTGTTTCTTCTGCTCGTAGTACTGGGTCGCATTCGCCCATGGGGAGAGCCCAAGATCGATGTCAACCACCAATACATCGGCCCTCTTTTCAAAATTCTCATCGTCCTCCCTCTCATCCTCCGACTCGGACTCGTCTTCGTCATCCGAAAAAAGCTCCTCGCCTTCACCTTGCTCCTCATCTCCAGCCTCTCCCAGCACCAACGTAATCGTGTTCTCGTGAAGCTTGAGAGGCAACTTGATAATCCTCGCAACGGGGTTACCTCGGCTCTGTTCCATTTCAATCAGACGCGCGATTTCGACCCAGTCCATTCCTTGCGCAATCAGACCATTGACAGCATCCATGGCCTCCTGCACCCGGTAGACATTATCTTCGATAGCGGCCGCCTTCCGGATATGCAACCCCTGGACCTCCTGCAGGGCACCAATCCGCTTCGCATGCTCCTGCCGGACCGCATCCAGCTTTCTCTTCGCGGCCTCCTCGCGCTCCGTGAGCCGCGACTCCAGCTTCTGCGACTCGATGGAAGAGAAATACTCATCGACGGTCTTGTTGAAGTTCTCAAACTCCAAGATCGTGACGCCGGGCTTGCCCTCGAACTGGCGCGGCTTAAACGGGTGAAAGTCCTCATACAGGAGCGCCGGTGGCTTCTTGCCGGATGCCTCCTCGTTGTCCTCCTTCTCCTCCGCAGCCCCCTTAGCCTTCGGCCTCGTATCCTCCTTCGCAACAATATACCCAGGATGCCCCTGCCCGACCGACAAGTTGTCCGTCTCCGCCTTAGCCACCTCCAACACCTCCACCACCCTCGTCAACAAGTCTCCATCATCGCTCAGAACCTCCTCCAACGGCGTCGCCGGATCCAACCCCTTCACCGCAAACGCATGATCCAGCAACAGCGGCGGGTACTCGGGGAAACCCTGCGACAGCGCCTTCCGCAGCACATCCGTGTTCTTCTTCTTAGATTTCTTCGGCGCAGCATTACTGCCCCCTTCGGCCGCAAACAAATCCCTAGCCTTCTGGACTGTCTCCCGCACCCGCTGCGGCGTGATGTCCGGTACCCCGTGGTAATTCTGCTTATTGTCAACCGTGTACTTCAAGCCGACGCGCGTCTCCTCCTCCTGCCCGTCGCCGGCCGCGACCTGCCGGAACAGCGCGAGGATGGTGTGCTCCCGGTCGGTGAGGATGATGTTGCCGCCCGCAAAGAACTCGAGGAACATGTGGTACTGGCCGTCGCTGAAGGCGAAGTCGATGACGCGGTCCGTGCCGAGCTGCTGGACCGAGGTGACGCGCCGCGACTTTAGGAACTTGCGCATGCGCGTGACGAAGGGCGACGGCGCTGAGGCCGTCGCGCGCGAGTACTGCGTCACATGGCAGCGGAAGCCGGAGTCGACGACGAGCTGTTTGCGGTGGTCGGGTTTGGCGAGTTTGAAGAGAAAGATTCTCTGTGGGACAAAAGGGTAAGATTGGGACTGAAGCTGGGATCCTAGGACTGAGTCAAGAGGGAATCTTACCGAGGAGAGGTCGTAGATGTTCGACACTCGGAGGTTGACGAGTTCCGAGGCAAGTTCCTGGGTGATGACCTGTACAGGTACAGTACATCGGTCAGATACGTGGGAGCTGATCGGGGGAAAGAGAGGATGCACAATCAACAAAACAGACAGACCTTGACATCCAACGAAGAGAATCTCTGCTTCATCTTGGGGTATAGGTGTATTGATTGGTTCCCCCAAAATTTGTTTGATTAGTGTTGCGCTGAGGGAGGGGGGAAAGAAAGCGATTCGACAAAGTCCAAAGAGTGCTGCTGAAAATTGTCCCTCTTGGACGGCGGAGAAGCGGGCGTGACGTATGCGGGGCTGGTTCTCGCCTATGGTTTGTATCGCTTTTCCATAGTCTTCGAACGCTATCTTCTCGATGAACTCCGCACGTGCGCATACTAATCAAGGTCTTAACACTATATCTTAAATAGGACAACTATACCATATGCAAATGAAGCATTTTATTCTATTTTGATGAATTTGGCCAGTAATTTGTCTGCACTCAGCTCCCATTGCCGCGACCGAGCGCTCAATTCTCACTCACGTGAAAAGAACACTTATCTATAATAAGTCAAATCCCCCCAGAACAGAGGTTTCCATCAAAAACGAAGATATCTCTTTTGAAAAGAAAGGTTGTAAGAAAAAAAGTATCATGCGGATCAATACAACGCCAGGACCAGCCAGAGAACATAAACAAGACACATTAGAAAAACGAAGACGACAGAATCCCACGTCCTCATGCATGAGAATCAAAACACCGGTATAATCTCTTGTCTCCCCCAGTTTTACATCTGCCGCAGACCCTCCGCCAGACGCCGCTTGCCCAGCTCCCACGCATTGAGCAGACCTTGTTCCGACAAATCGATGCTCTTCAGGTTAGGCGCATCGGGGGCGGGAGCGCGGCTCACGCGCGAGGCAATCAGAACGGGATCCGTTTCGAGGATGATGCCGTCGTCGATGATCTCGTCGATGGCCAGGGCGACCAGGTCGTAGTTCTCGACGATTGTGCGCTTGTCGGTTGCACCCCTGCACATAGGGAAAAGTATCGGGTTAGTCACCGCATTGGCCCGCGGGAATAATGCCTGAAGAGAAAAACGTACTTGAATAAGATTCCAAGAGCATCCCGCAGAGACAGAACAACGTTGTAGAGCAAGACTTCGTTCTCGTCGGCGCTGCCAACCACGTAGAGCATCACGTCGCTCTCCATCTTGAAAACCACGATCCGGTTGTCGTAGAGGATCACATCGCTGGTCTGCTTGTTCGTCTTCTCGAGGAGACCCTGCTCGAATGCCTTCTGCTCCTTCACGGTGGGATAGGGGTTCGCTCCGGGGTAATCGGTCGAGTTGGGGGCAGCGCCGGCCGGGGGGTGAGGAGGGGAGTAGTACTTGGCGAAGATGCGGGACCCGTCGTCGGCCGACATGAGAAGGACGGCATTGACAGAGAAAAGAGACAGAGAGCCAGGCATGGTGGGCGAATGGACCAGAGAACGACTGAATTAGAGGATGGGGTGAGTGGTGACTGCTCCGATAGGACTTACACCTCCGTACTATTTACAAGCTGGCCGCAATCCGGCCGCCGCGTCAATGTTTCTCCGGACTACACTATACAATGAAGCGAGGAATGTAGTGATTCAAGGCCAAGATATAAGAATTATGCCAACGGTCACTTCGGCTCAAGAACAGTTTCAGCTCCATTTTCCATTTTCCTGTTACATACAAAATGTTCTCCGAGACCCTCCTTACAGATTTCAGGACTTGACTATGTTGATGAAATCTGGTTAGAATGCTAAGGCACCTCTAATGATCCGCAATTTGCACTTTGTAACCTCACTTGTCCTTCGACGTCCTGCCGAAAAGCCATCAATTGTAAAGCTGAAGAGGATTCCCGGATAGCCAGCGAATGTATGCTTCGCACCACCCAGAAGGAGGGCCAGGTATGGAAGCCCATTTGAGGCCACTTGGCAAACGAAAGATAAGGCTACCTCCGGAAGCTCAGTAGAACTTCACTGTCTTGAATCGGATGCTTGTCTGGCCGATCGTCCGGCCCTGGCTAGTGCTTTCGAACTTTAGTACGCCTTCTTCTGCACCGAAAATCACTTTGGTCTCGTAATCGAGCCTGTACTTGAGCTTTCCGTCAATGACTTTCGTCTCGAAACGGGATAGATCCGTATTGGTAAAATCTGTTATGATCTCGCCAACCGGGTAGATGCCTGGAGAGTGAGGATATTGTTAGTCAATGGATGACCAATTGTGAGAGGTGCACAGCCAGAATATAAGTTGCCAAGGCCTCGTCTGCAGCCACCGCGTGATAGTGCCGCTGAGATCTGAGTGTAACACAAATACAGCTTGTATACTGATCTCAACGGCCGGTGCAAATCTGAAGTCTCAAATTGTTCATGTATAAGGGTAAATACTGTGACTCAACTTACCTTCAAAGCTTCGTGTCTGAACGTTTGTTCTGTCGCATGCATACAAAGTCTGGGAGGACTGCAGACGCTGCGACGCGTCATAAATTGCACAAATTGGCACCGTATGAGTATAATTGGGCTTGTACTCTCCCCCCTGTACAACGAATGGATTAGCCTGCTTTCTCCTCTGCCGGATATCCATGGAAATCATGACCACGGCCTATGAACAACTGAAATGAACGAATAGAATGAACCTCGCTGAGGCTCGAGCCGAACTCATATGCTTCCTTGCTACGCTTCGTTCCTGTCCGGCAGATAACCTTCACTGTGGCTGCGGGCCTCACAAGCTTTGTTGGCCTGGAAATGATCATGTTGACTCACCTTCGATATCATCCATTTCATGGAACGGGCAGTGTATTTCAAGCCAGTCCATTCGTCGATGTAAGCATCGGACTCATCATCAACCCCTTTTACAAAAGGCATGCCCAGTTTGAAACCGTAATGCCTACGACACCTTCTTGTAGTAGGTTGGAGGCCTTGAAGACCCCGGAGCGCTGCACCCTGAACAATGGCCGCCTGTCTGCAAGCGTGTCAACACTGATACTATTCTGCGAGATCGGATATACTTACGCGTAATTGGGAACGGTGATCGTGATCTTTCCGTTGGATCCGAAGGCCTTCACCATTTCTTGATGAAGATACTCTGAATCGCCAAACCCACCAACCAAGATGATTCGCTAGGTTTCCGAGGTCAGAAGGAATATTAAATCGAGAGAACGAATTGATTGCCCAGGAACCTACATTTAGAACGTCTTTCCCGGCCTCTACCTTGGCATCGTCTATCTGCTGCCGTACCAGACTCAGGACCTTGTCGACAACCGGGTTGAACATGGCGTGCAAATCATTCCTAGGTTGAGTATCAGCTATTCGGCGAACTTCCCAAACAGGATGGAAGTGCATGACAGATATGTCATACTCATCAATTGTAACGAGGCGTTCCTCTTCATCGTAATGCGCCGGATCAGGCCGACAGGGCTTCATCTTGAGAGGAAGCTCAAAGCTAGTCTGAGGGGTCTGGCCAAAGCCTCGTTTCACTATTTCGAACTTGTTCATGAAGCTGCTGCCAGGCCCAGTGTATCTTGGAGACAAGTTTTCGAAAGCAGACCCGAACCTCTGGAACATAAGCCGGTAGAAACTGCGATCGATGGCGCTTGATCCGAATTTGCATCCTAATACGTTCTCAGCTTGTGTCGGAATACAGATATGTCATGACCTACCAATTCCCGCGCAAAGCTCCTCGAAAGTGAGTACAGGTGAGGTTTGAGTGACCAGGAATGTTGTAAGGTCCTGAGGGCTCAGTGAGACACGTATACTATCTAGTAACGAACTGATAGAGCTTACCACCGTGCCACCACCGCAGTCGCAGACTAGAACACCGTCTCCAGGCTAACGGGATCAAAAACGTGATTATCAGCAAATATAAAACGTGGGCCGTCAAGATGATGGGAAACCTGCCTTCACTGAGCCCCCCATGCTGCAAGTGGTGTATTTGTGTAGTGCCGTAACCGCGGCCGCTTCTGGCTCGCTGATGAGGAAGATTCTGTCTTCAGGACGAGAAGCGCTTGGTCCGAACCCTGCACGTAAAGCAGCAGTTCGTGTTGCATCCATGGCCTTGTCGGATTAGATAGCCGGCACCGTGAACCAAAACTCAATCGGTGTGATGCGAAGCGCTTGCTCTGTGATCTGCTTGGCAAGGGTCTTGAGAGTAAACTGGTAAACCTGGGTGAGGTAGTCGGCGACCACATCGATGGCAGTACGTCCAGGTGGCAACTGAAGGATGCCAGTCTGGGAAGCATATTCCAGAGTAGAATCATCGTATTGAGTCCATAGCGTATCGCTGTCTAACAGGAGCTTGGTCCACGAGTACGCGGTCATGCCGGGTTGAACTTCATAGCCCCATTTTGGAACCGCAGGTGGCAGATCTCCATCTGGGTACGCAATGCGGGAGGGAGCCTTGAAGACGATTTCGGTTTCTTTGGTTGGACCAGGCCAGTTGCAGATATGTTTGATATCTCTGAGATCCGGGCTGGTGCTACTCACATAGCTCACGCCTTGGGAAAGAGCCTGTTAGCCATGATACAAGACCACACAGTAAAGTAGAAGGAGCGGAGACTATAGCTCAAGCCTTAGACGAACCCCAGTTGTTCTATTCCACAAACTGGAGCCGGGCTGTTTCTAAATCTCTTTCTGTTTGAGCCTGAGCTGTTCGCCTTGGGACTAGATTCACCAGTGTATGTAGTGCCATAATCGACTCCCACAATGATTCTGTGGGCCCCTTTCTCCTTCTTTATCGACATGGATGAGCTGTGCTTTCTTTTTTTGCTTGGAAAGTCTTGGGAAGACTGTTGACGGGACATGTGGCCAGACTGGTCGACTAGAGATACTCAAGGGTGCTGGTAATCATGGGATGAGGAACAACTGCAAGGTTGATTTAGAGTGAGGTGGAGAAGGAAAGAGGAAGGTGGGCATGGGCGTGGGTGTGGCTGTGGCTGATTTTATATGAGATCACGCTGATCCAAGCGGAAGGAAGTGAATAGATAGTCAGCTGGCTCAAGTCGAGCAAGTGTAGTCAAGATTCACTTCTACCTCACCAAGGCGATATGAAGCTTAGCTGTTTCGGGTATCTTCTTTCTCACCCTGGATCATGAAAAAGCTTACAGAGATCCTGGAGGTGTGCCTTCTCTTCCAATTCTATTTGGAGATATTGAATGGCTGCGAGAACTCAGATCGTTTCTAGGGACGACGGGCTTTCACGACGCAGGCACGATCATACTTTGCCAGCCAGTCAGACACACCGCTAGAACCAGGTAACAAGCACATGACAAACTCGGATCTGCTCTGTGAGGAAACTGAAGGGTTGGGCGAGAAAGGCCTCCCCGAAGACGACCTTGTGCAGCTAATAGAGCTCAGGAATAACATCGCAACAATGGGAATCAGCTTCTCCCACGACACCGGAAATCTCATGAGAGAGATCTATCAGCTCGAGTCCAAACTACAGCAGTCACAAGTAGGAAGAGACCAGGCTATACATGAGCGCGATGATCAACTCCGACGAGCCCAGGAACTTGAAGCCATAAACGGAGATCTCGGGCAGGAACTGTCGAACCTGGAGTCCAAATTCCGGTGTGCACAGGAAGCCGCACTTTTATCTCTCTCTCAGAGAAGATGTGTTTCCATGGAGGACAGCACGATCCGGGCCAAATTCGAGACACTGCAGGATCAGATCCGCTCGTGGGCCAGGAAGTACAGTGCCTCCGCTCTTGCCGATCTAGATCAAATCCCACGCGAAAGCAAGACCACAATTCTGCGCCTTCTAGGACCGATGTGTGCCACTTCTGACTGGGATATACTTCTTGAAAGATTGGCGGTTTCTCAGAACAGAATTCCGGCACTCCTGATGCAAGCGCTGCTAGCGAGGCATATAATGAGCGAAATGTTCAAGAACCCTTTTTTCGCTTTCGTCGGGTCAAGCGATCCCTGGCCCAGTGCTGCGCAACTAGGTCATATGTATGCCGTTATGAAAACTGGTAGCTCGAACCTCTCTTCAACTTGATCTGTGGGCCTGCTAATAGCGTCTCAGTGGATCAGGCGGAGGCCCATATGTGGCGCTCACACACGCTACAGATGTTCACCGATAGCTCTCATCCCAGCCTTGATTTGCGTGTTCAGAAATTGAGTCACTTTAGTCGCACAATGGCTGCGCGGTTTTTGAATTGTGGAGGCAGGCACATTCTACGCTCAATTAAGGATGAAGACGAAGAGCGCAGGCGCTTCAAAGACCTCGAAACTGTGTATCGAATGGCTGGCGACCTGGCATTGTCACTGTGGACAATCCGAACAGACATGCGTTGCCTCACCCTAAAGCATCTTCCAGAATTCCAGAGTTCAAACGGCCTGATGTGCACACACCGACTACACCAATTAGATGAGTATGACCAACGGCTGGATGGCCAGAATGTCATACTATGTGTTCAACCGGCCATCGTGGCATATGGAAATGAGAATGGAGAACACTACGATCAATCCAAGGTGTGGGCTAAGTCTGTTATGTTGATGGAGGAAGGCAGAGAAGACGATGAAGAGCTGTAGCTGAAGACAGAATATTGTAGAACTGTGTTCCTATCTACTCTATGGTACAAGAATTGAAGTGCCACAAGCACATCAGAAAGGGGTAAACAAGCAGGGCCTCGTAAAGCACGTCCATTCCACTCGCGATGGGGGATGTATATAAGCGCAATGTATGTAAGTATGTTCATCAAAACAATGAGGGGCATGAATCAATAATGGTGGGGCGAATCTCGTTGGCCACCCGAGTATACAATGGTGTTGAAAAAGCGAGGGACCTAAAAACAATTTCCCAAATAGCCAGGGCATTCATCACATCATTCCGGTTCAAAAGGGTGTGTGGGTCGTCTATCACATAACCAATAGCAGAGAAAAGTAAAACAAAGCATTTTCTCCTTCACAAAGCGGGTTTGGGTAGCGAAAAGCGCCAGACTTGCCATAAACGCAGGGCAGGCTGGGCCCATTACCAGCTCGAACACCATGATGATGATCAACACCAAAAGAATTGAGGTAAGGGCGGGAGACAGTAAAATGCTGACTTTCGGAGAAGTATCCCGCAAAGGTCATGCAGATAGAAGAACTGGAGAATAAGGCAAGCAAGCAGGTCGGAACTATCAATGAAGAAGATATACTGCTGTTTCCTCGTGCAATCGAGTTTTCGACATAATGATGAGGTAGGTTGTCGGGCCTGAGATTATCAGGGCATCAGCTCAATCAGATAGGGGATTGGCTTTCGCCGCTGGTAGGCGGGCGGTTGAACCAAGGGATCCAGCTTCCGCGGTTGGCCTTCTTCCGAGCAGCCTCCTCCTCCTCGGCTAATCTGGTGGTTTCGCTGACAAGGCGCAACGGACGCAGCTTGTTCTGCGTCATTACGGCGCCCGTGTAGTTGGTCATACCGTTGCTGGAGCGCGGGGAGCTGGAGGTAGCGCCAGTGGAAGCGGTCTCAGCGGCATGGTCGCTAGTAATACTGTCTGAGCTGCTCAAGCGACTATGCTCGGGTTGGCTTGAAAGCGAAGGCGCACGGCTAGCGCTCATGCTGGACATGTAGCTTGCGTTAGAGAAAGCGCTCTGGCGTGACCCGGGACCCATCAAGGTAGGGCTGATAGGGCCACCGGAGTTCCGGCCCCGATACATCTGTCCAACGACTGCTGCAACATTGACATCAGTTTGCTCGGACCTAGTCCGGCGGTGACCCCGAATAGACTGGGCACGCAGAGGGATGCTAGGGGCCGTCTCCGGGTTTTCGTGGGCGGTGGGCACACTGGTCGGAGGTGGCATATAGCTGGTGGGGCGTGACCGGGGCTGCGTCTGAGGACGAGGAACGTTGGAGTTCGGTCCGCCCGCGACAACCGATTTGGCCCGCTGGAGGAAAGTCTGCGAGGAAGGATCCTCTTTCTCCAGAGGAGTGGGAGGCAGATCCTTGTTGTGTCCGACAGGAAGTCGCTTGGCAGGCGGATCGTTCTCGTTCTTGTCGAGAATAGTCTCGAACCCGTCATGCTGCAGGAGGCGGCTGATGATCCGCTCGATGTAAAGAGTCAAGGCCTTGTTCTGGTCCTTGAGCGCCTTGACTTCAGCCTCGAGCTTGCGCGTGTTGTCCGTTTCAGCTCTTGCATCTACAGACTCAAGCTCATCAGCCAGCGAACCCAAACCGCTGCCAGCGTCCTTGGTCTCGTCTGCAGTGTCAGGGTGGACTTCACGCATGAAATCACCCTTTGTAAAATCGCCATTCAAGGTTCGCTCACTCAGAAGCAACTGGTAACTCTCATTGTCCTCCATCAAACGAGCGTTGGCCATGCGAGCTTCCAGAAGCTCCTTCTCGAGTTCCCGCTGTCGGCCGCCGCCTTGGTTCTCCATCTCCACAAGCTTGATCTGGGACTCAGCCAATTCGAGTCTAAGGGATTCGATCAGCTTATCCTTCTGCAGCAGCAAATTCGAGTTGTTTCGCGAGGGGCTTCGCTCAATCTGAGAGGAGGGCGCAAATTGGCCGTCAAGATCGGGAGACGACCGATTACGGAAACTCGCTATGAAAAGGTCAGGAAATGTCAAATGGAGCGAGAAAAGATCGGGAATGAATGCTTACATGAGCGAGACATGTTCTTGTCTGCATCGGAGTTGATCCGCTCTTTCTGAGCCAACGACTCCTTCAGGCGCTGAATCGTCGCCTGCATCTCCTCTTCCCGGCTTGCTTGTTGCTCCTTCTCCTGCAGCATGGCATTCCGCTCTTGTTCATGAGCCTGCTCCATATCGCGAATCTGGCGCACATGGTCCCGGATCTCGCCGTTGAGCGCATCGAGCTTGCTGTCCTTCTCGTGCGCCTGGTCTTCCAATTTGCCTTGCTCGCTAATTGCCTCGTCAAGTCGCATTTGGAGGACACCTAATTGCTTCTGATATTGTTCGGAGGCCGTTTCGGCCTTCTGCAGCTGTTCCTTCAGGTCATCAATAAGTGCCGCATTCTGGGCTCGTGCCTCCTCGTCGGAGGGGCTGGGTGAGATCTTGGGAGCACTTGACGTGCTTAGGTTGGAGCGACCCGGCTTCCGAGCTGCAGCGCGCGCAGAGACGGGCGTAGACGAGCGGAGGGAAGGAGAACGAGTGACTCCATTTGATGTCGTGCTAGGAGAGCGGGAATGGGTTCTAGAAGGTGTTCCATTGACTGTCTGATTTTCAGTAGTCGAAGGTTTGGTGGCACTGGCACTGCCCGGAATACTGGGCTTGCGAGGCGTCGCGGACATGTTGACCTATTCAACCGGACAATGGCAAATTGACCGAAAGCGACGGGTTGGGAGGCCAGAAATGCGAGGCAATTCAGATAAGGGGGAAGGTTAGGAGAAAAAAGTGCCTCTGCGGATTTGGAGGGAAAAGAGTGGTGCTGTGAAACAGCCGGGAAATTAATTTAAGGAATGGAAGGCCGAGTCACAGTTGTAGTAGCGGTCAAAACAGTGGGCGCACTAGGTAACTATCTCGGTGGGGGAAAGGGTCGGGTTCGAATGGCGGGCGGGCAACGGAGAGGGGGGGAGGAACTAAGCTAAGTAAGTAAAGTAAGTAGCCACCGTCGAGGGAGAAAGAGAGACGGTGCGGTGCGTTCAAGAACAAAACCACGCAAGGATGGAGAAAGAGGAAACCGTTGCGCGGATGTAAGCCGGGTGGATATAGGGGGGAAAGAAAGTTAGGGATTAGGTGCGATCAACATGGAGAGTGTTTGAGGAAAATAATGTGGGAGGAGGGGAGAGAGAAAGTAACAACTAATAATCAATCTGAGAATTGAGAATTGCATGCAATACAATCAATC
This sequence comes from Aspergillus japonicus CBS 114.51, assembly GCF_003184785.1. Classification (NCBI taxonomy): domain Eukaryota; kingdom Fungi; phylum Ascomycota; class Eurotiomycetes; order Eurotiales; family Aspergillaceae; genus Aspergillus; species Aspergillus japonicus. The sequence goes on along the minus strand of NW_020291640.1, from coordinate 1,104,321 downwards.
TGTCTGTCTGCGGCTGTCTGGCCGTCTTTGGCCGTCTTGGTCTGTCTGTCTGGGGGATGGGATGGGCACGATTGTTACCGTATTGTACTGTACAAGACCGCTATTTGACCATATTTGGCTGGTAACTTTGATAACTTATGGTAAATTCGGGTTACGTTGGCCTGGGGACTCTCAGGACCCCACGAGCATAATAATCCCATAATCCCATTATGAAGTCACTCTTCTTCTAGTGCTCAACCCTCCAGCCAAAGAAGTCTTCGCACGCCTGGAGAAATTCATTACATTCATTTGAATGACTTGGCTAGATTAAACTCTCATTTCTTTTTCATTTCGACCGTCTCCGCTGGGCTACAATAATGTGGAGAGAACGTCCGCTCCTGATGGAAATAGTGCCCGAATGCGGATCAACGATAGCAGCACTGGGCAACCTTAACAACACGGATTCCCCAACCAACCAGCCAACCAACCAACTTTTCACCCCTAGACGACAACAACACGAACCCAATCGACACATGGCAACGATAAAGATAGCAGCCACTCTCAAATCACCCCTCTCTCCCTTCATCCCCCCCTCGAGACTTCCTTGCTGCAGCCAGGGTCTGGCCGTCTCACGACTGCCACCCAATCATGAATACCCGCTTGTCAGGGGGCGGAGGAAATCCAAAAATGCCGACAACTGCGCCCACGTCTGTGTTACACTTCCGGCTGTGCATTACTGTAAGGCTATCCCACGATACAATAACTATATGATGCGATGTCAGCCAGCGAGGCAGCAGAAACAGGCGCTATTGCGCAGTGAAGACACGACCGGGTGCTACTGCGTAGTATATTTTGTCAATTGACTGCCTAGGCAACCCGTTGTATACTATCCGCACTCTCGCACAGTCCGAGGGTCCATCCGTGAATGAGCACTGTTAGCACCAGGGAACCTACTCTCAGCTATCTAATTTCGCGTATTCAGTCTCCCATGACCGGAATTGCTACCAAGAGCGATCAAATCAACCCCTGAGTTTTGACGCACGCCAGCCTCGGTGATGGCATGACCATCTACTTCCCGCTAAGGAGCAACGAGCGTCCTCCAATTTCTATGTACTGTACATTCCGAAAGGCTTCAACTGGGCCATGACCAGTTGCGGTTTCAAGAAAGCTTCGACCCGTATCGCAATGGCTGCTTGATTACAAAGACAGAACCGATCGTTCAATGTGTTCTTACATTTCTCCATTAACTTCTTTAGATTCAATATCGATCTGGTACCATATTTGCTTTCTGCAGGATACCGCGGTTCACAAACAGCAGCGCCAACGGCGTCAATAGTTTGGTTAATGACATCAGCCACGGTATAAATTAGCACTGCCTCCTGGGTCAAGGAGCGCTTACGAGTACGATTATGTACCCTGGCGGCTGAGTCGATGATACCACGGGAAGGCATACTCGGAGCCAGTATCTACTTTGCGGGAAGTTCTCGCAATGGAAGTCAATGCCAGTACTACGCTCGACAGGCAAACTTCAAGCTCACTTCATCTTAGCCAATCTTGTCATAAGGAATGGGACTAGTGGCATACTTTCACCTTGTCTATACTTCAACTGTCGAATATGTCGGATTGTTCTAGTTAGTCTTGTGTTGCATATATAATTCTGGACCAGTCTCAATTCCTCATAGTATATGCAGTATGGCAATAGTCCACGCGCGCGGAGTGCATATGAAAGCGGCGCAGGCCCCGCGGATACTGAACAGACACACAAGGCGAACACCCATCGACTTCAGCCATATCGGAACTACTTCGGCTACAGATCTTGGGAGAGATTTGGTACCAGGGCAAAATACATGCCTAAACGATTGCTGGAACAGGGCGCCGAAGAAGGCGCAGGAGATAATCTGGACGTTCCGTCGGGTATTCTGCGGCCAGGCCCAACTTTGGGGAACAGGATCACGTGTCGCTGGTCGGCACGATATCGACGATGCCAAAGGGTCACGTGCCTTAGTCAGTGCTGCCGGAACGGAAGAAGTGGGATCCGCGATTTGTCGAACCCACAAAAAAGAGCGGTAACAGGCTTTTTCGATTCTATCCCCATCCCAAGACAAGGCCGGAGCGCACTCTCTTTACAACAAAACCACATTCAACCTTTAGGTATGTGGTTTCTCACCAAAAGCCATGGCTGAGTGAACGATTCGCTCTTGACCATTGCCAGTTTTATCTGGCTTTCGGTCGATTGTGGGTTGTTCATTCTAGCGCTTGGCTTGAAAAAAAATCCCGAGCGAAACCTTTGCTGATTGAAATTGATCACGCAGAAGTTTAGTCTTCGACAGCGTAACGATGGCCCCCAAGAGCAAGAAGACCGGTGACACCATCAACTCGCGCCTTGCGCTTGTTATGAAGTCCGGAAAGGGTAGGTTGCAAATCTGAAGATTTCGATATCCATGACCATCGCTAACTGTTATCACCTCAAAAGTCACCCTCGGCTACAAGTCCACCATCAAGACCCTCCGCTCCGGCAAGGCCAAGCTGGTCATCATCGCTGCCAACACTCCCCCTCTCCGCAAGAGTGAGCTCGAGTACTACGCCATGCTCGCCAAGACCCCCGTTCACCACTTCTCTGGTAACAACGTAAGTAGCACCTGTCGATGCAATCGTCGTGCAGTCGTCGCAATATGATAAGACGACACTGTCACGATTTGGAGCAGGTGAACTGACTTTTCGCTATTAGATCGAGCTTGGTACTGCTTGCGGTAAGCTCTTCCGCACCAGCACCATGACCATCCTCGACGCTGGTGACTCCGACATCCTCTCCAGCCAGTAGGTGCAAGGATCAAGCCAATGACTTTCCATGTTATGTCTGAATGTGTTGAATGTCGTCCAAGATGCGACACTCGTTATGACATGCTTTAGATAATGACAAGAAAAGAAAATCCTTTACACCGAATTGATGTGCACAGGCCATAGCATGCCGCGTAGGAACAGGCCAAGAATGGGCCAGAATCTTACTTGTAAGAGCGTAGGCGTATCAAGCGGGACGGACTGCGTGCAGTCACCAACCAAATGCCAAGAATCATTCACCTCTGACTCAACAACTACAAACACCAAAAGCTCTCCTTCTGACTCAAATGACACCATCAATTTAACGCCTCCGTCATTAGAAATCCAAAGATCTTTTGATCCTGTAATCAACGAGGGCGACAACTGGTCAGAATGTCTCCGACTCTGACAAATGCGTCATGGGCCAGCGCGGGCGGTGATTGGCGGAGAGGCTAGGGTTTAGGGCTGCGCCACTCGGTAGCGGGCGGACGGATTGCTTGGAAATCAACGTCGAAAGTCTCCTGCCCGCCCGCGAGAAGACCTTTTTCCTTTTCTCCCTTTGGACCTCCCGACACCACCTTTCTCGACAACCCACCCCCCAGGAAGCCAACTTCCCAACCGTCAAAATGGCCCGCCGTCCCGCGAGATGTTACCGCTACTGCAAGAACAAGGTGCGTTGAGAGAGAGCAGCTGTGTGTGTGTTTGGAATATGGGTTTTTTGTGTGTGTGTGTGATTCGGGTCGGGAGGACCTTTTGCCTCAGTTGTGGGGTGGAGAAGGAGGATGGGACAAGACAACCGCGTCGAGGCAGAAAGAGGAGGATCGCGATGGGATTCGCATGCCAGGCACACAAGAAGGGAAAAGGCAACAACGATAACTAACATACCGACTTCACATACAGCCCTACCCTAAGTCCCGGTTCAACCGTGGTGTTCCCGACCCCAAGATCCGTATCTTCGATCTGGGACGTAAGAAGGCCAACGTCGATGACTTCCCCCTCTGCGTTCACCTCGTCTCCAACGAGTACGAGCAGCTGTCCTCCGAGGCCCTCGAAGCCGCCCGTATTTGCGCCAACAAGTATGTTGTCATCGCCAACCTGCACTCGCACGCGAAACCCAAGACCACTAACCAACAACAACAGGTACCTCGTGAAGATCGCCGGTAAGGAAGGTTTCCACCTCCGCGTCCGCGTCCACCCCTTCCACGTCATCCGTATCAACAAGATGTTGTCCTGCGCCGGAGCCGATCGTCTCCAGACCGGTATGCGTGGTGCCTTCGGTAAGCCCCAGGGTACCGTCGCCCGTGTCAACATCGGCCAGATCATCCTGTCCGTCCGCACCCGTGACTCCAACCGCGCCACCGCCATCGAGGCCCTCCGCCGCTCCATGTACAAGTTCCCCGGTCGCCAGAAGATCATCGTTTCCAAGAACTGGGGCTTCACCCCCGTCCGTCGCGAGGACTACGTCCAGCTCCGCCAGGAGGGCAAGCTCAAGCAGGACGGCGCCTACGTCCAGTTCCTCCGTGGCCACGGTCTCATCGAGGAGAACATGAAGCGTTTCCCCGAAGCCTACGAGAACCTGTCCCAGGCTTAGATTGGCCTGGTCGCGGTTTTTGACTGGTGATGCTGGGGAAAAAGAATGTTGATTAGCATTTTACATCGTGTTCTTTCTTTTTTTTTCTAATGTGATCGGAACTACCCTCTTGAGACCATTATGATTCCCCCTTCTTCTGCCACATTTAAGAGAAAGAAAGAGAGCCATTCATTTCCCCTAAGCTTAATGTCTGGATCTGTACCTCGCAGATCTGAGCTGGAACCTCGGGTTCACGATGTAGACAATATTTTCCGATCTGTAGACCACTCCAAGACCCTGCGCACAAGCACGTCATGCCGGTTCCAGCCTTGTCTTATCCTTACTACGCAGTCCGCTTTGCAGTTCAAACCGATCCACAAGCTCGACTTATAATCCAGGTAACAGACGCAAACTGCGTCATCCGCCTTTCTGTATGTACCTTATGGATCAATCAACCATGAATCCTTATCCGTGGAAATTGTTCCAGATTCCCGATCGGTCTACACAAGTCAATTTTACATATAGTATGGTCCTGACCCAACATGCACGCGACCGGGACCTTTCTTCGTTCTACCCTCGATTTATGTACCTGATCGATATCATCTTCGCATAGCCACTAGATTTGAAGTTGATGGTCTTGTCTGGTTCTTCTAGTCCATAAGTTGTAGATTCCATCCCGATTTAAAGGATTCCCGAACCTGTATATATAAAGTACGGTTCCGTGCGGGGACGATATACCATTCCGCGTTCCACCATCTACTGGATAATGCGACAATGAGCTTCGCTAGACCGCTCTGTAGACATGCACCATCAATGCATGTGAATGGTTTCTATCTCGTATGGATCCAGACACCCGCTAGATTATGCCCTTGTTGTGACCGCCGACAAACCGTATCACACGCCTAGGTAGTATGCGCCTGCCGACCTCGCCGTTAATGAGTTAATGAGTTGCCCCTATCCCTCTAGAAAACCACGCTGATGGTGATGATAATGATAACATTCGGAAAATAGATAAGATCATCCCAAAAAGGAAAACACCCAGATATGTACTCGTAACTGAGACGACAATAGCCCAGAAAGTTGTGATGATATATGAAACACCAAGAATAATAGCCAAGACTCCCGGTCTGAAACAATGCTAGTAATACGTTCGATGGCCAGCATGCATTATGTGATGTGAAACTCAAAAATTGCACACTCAGGGACACCGATCACACGTCGCCCCAAGCTCCGACCCCAGCTGCGACGGGTGCAACCGCACTTCCGCTGTCAATGCTCCCTCCAATGTCCCAGTAGTTGCGACTGGAGCCCGTCATTGTCCGACGGCTGGAGATAGCAGACATCTTCGCGCTTTGACTTGCGCAGCTGGAGCTGGGGCGACGGAATCGTTGGCGGAGAACGGGTGAAGAGACCCCCGTCGGTCCTGAATGATGGGAAGAGTATTGGGACTGACGTCGAATTTGTGCTTGGGAGCGAGCGTGTGCGCGCGCAACAAGAGGATGATGTTGACGTATAATTGCGGCGCGGCGAGAAGCATCTTGCGGAGGACGTTGCGATGTGTTATGGAACGAGTCGGTAGTAGTAGGTCTCTGGCTGAAGCGATTAAGTAGGTAGCGGAAGACCACCGATACGTCTAACTCCCGCTCCCAATATTCTCTTTCCTGTTGAATACGTGCCGATTCAGGCAATGGATCGCCTGTCGAGCCACTGCTACCACGACCCAAATCGTCGTCGTCTTCAATACCCCATAGAGCCGCGTGCTCTCGACTATCAGGAACCTGCAAAGTGGGAGTGAACTGAGGCGACAATGTCGATTCCGCGTTGTTTGTTGACTCGATCATAGCCGCAGGCTCAGCTGAAGCAGATAACCGATTGTCTTCTTCGGGGAGGCGTTCAAGGGGGATGCCTGCATATTGATTGGGAATATCATCGGATAGGTTGAGATAGGTTGTGAATGCACCGGGATGCTCGCAGAGCTGATGGACAAGTAAACCTAATTCGCGCGCAATGCGCTGAAGGAGCTTGTTCTTCCATGGCGGGCTTTGGTCCGATGTGGAATTCAGCTCCTGGTTTATCGCCTCATTGAAGTCGAAATCACTATCCGACCGCGCCGATGTGTGCATCTCGTCGTCTTCGGTACATGGCAACGACTCCCCAAAAAGGACAGAAAGCAAGGAATCATCGATCCCGATCAGATCTTGAATTACCTTGCGGGTGATGCGTTTCCATAGAGATTCATCGTTGTCAGTTTCCTGTTCTGCTGCCGAAGAAGAGGCAGGAGTCCGAGACTCCTCCAAAGTCTCTGCAGGCAGAACCACTTGTTCAGGTTGTCCGCTGAGCCGACTAGCACGGCTATCACGGCGTCTTCGGGTGGCCTTCTCGATCTCGTTCAAGAGCGCCCGACTTTGTTCCATCCGCCATTTCTCAATACGTTGCCATCGTTCCCGCTCCACATCGGCTTCTTCGTCGCGTGTGATCGAGTCCAGCTGACGTTGTACGCTTGAACGCCGCCGTGGCTGCAAATCGGGTCTTCGACGAGGATTAAATTGCTCGTGTTGCCACAGCTGATGTTGTACTGTCTCGCTGGAGGCTTGGAAGCTACCTAGTCCGTCATGAGCGGGCAGTGTGACAGGTGCTCCGGGGTCGTCTTGTACTAAAGATGGCGCCCGAAAGGCATGCAGCCCATCATCTAGACTATCCAGTTCGGTGCCGTCATCGTCCAGGGGCTCATCGAGGGCGTCTTCTTCCGCCTCGCTTTCCGGACCAACCGCCGATCGCGTTGCCGTGCCAAAAGAGCCAAAATCACTCAAACGAGCATATGTTCGTGGCGTGCGATCAGTGGACGTAGTATGGGTACGGGCGACAGTGGAGGGTTGTTGAGTTGGGGAGAAGAGCACCCATTCTGTCGATTCGTGCTCCGGTAGCTGCGAAAGAGGGGAAGGGATATCGAGCGCTGGAGACGGTAGGGAATGCGAATATGAAGGACGACGGCGGGGAACTTGGGGAGGTAAACGAAAAGCCATGAGTTGACAGTGCAGTGTAGTCGATGAGTTGAAGGGGGAGGCGGAGGCTCCGTACGTGGGGGGAAGGAGAGATAAGATGGTACTTTATCGATCGCGGCAGATCTTCCCCGCGTGACGAACGGAGGGGGCGAGAAGGGGAACTCTTAGGAAGTATGAATAAGTAAAGGAAGAGGACGCAACACAAGTGAGGTTGCCAGGTATATAAGAATAAGGAGAAATAAAAGCCGGTCGCAAAAGTGGACTCTGAAACGGGGTAGAAGGTTTCTAGACGGGGAGGGAAAAAAAGAAACAGGAGATGAGAGATGATCAGTCCGATAGCGGTGTATTGTTTGGGGCTGATGATGAATTACGGATGACGTGGGATTAGGTTAGGTTAGGTTAGGTGAGAGTGTATGAGATAAGAATGAAGATTATGGCGTGGAGTATTCCTCCGACATCCACCCGAGAAAGTTCTTTTCCTCTCTCCCGCCACGAAATTTGGTGGCATAATCCAACAATGAACAATAGATGGAAGAAAAGAAGGAAGGAAGGAAGGATGAAAGAAAGCAGGGAAGTATAACAGGAAGACGAAGCAGCAGAAGGAGGAGAGGAAGACGAAGAAGACGAAGAAGAAACGGATGATGATTGCATGTCACCAGACCAAATAGAGAAGGCACGACTTGTCTCCAGCCTGTCTGTCTGCCAAGTGGTAATCAAGCAAACAAAGAGACAATGATTAACTTCCTTATCGCATCCACACCTATGGTACGGAGTACGGAGTACATGAAAAGAGTTCCTTGATCCCAAATAGTGTTAATGCTATGGTGATCGAATGCGGCCTACGCACCTACCCTACTCTCAACTATTGGCCTCATTTTGGCTGAATCGGATGATCGACGGACGTCCGCCATCGCATCTCCAGCTCCATCTGCATCGATATCTGTCCTCAACTCATCGCCAATTTACTCCAAAATGACTCTCAGGCAATCATGTTTCTCTGTGTTCGCTTAAGAACTCGCCTGTCACCCTCCCCCTCCCTCTCAACCAAGGATCAGCCCAGCGCTGATCATCCCACACCCGCCGTCTCTGCCCTCTGATCTCAATGACATGTCATCCTTGATCTTCGCTGCATGGTTCAAGGCAAAGCTGACTGACTGACTGTCAGGGGGCAGCCAAGTCCCATCCCACTTTCTACGCGAATTCAACTTCAGTAATCGGGAAAGGTGGGTATAATAGGTCGGTCTATCGAAAGCCGCAACCATCTATCTATTTACAGGGGCTTGGGGGGGGCTGCAGACTACCAAAAAGCAAGCAGACATAGTCTACTGAGTACCAAGAAAATCCTACCCAGACAACGCTTCTCCGACCCAATCCATCTGCACGGCGCTCACCCCACGCGCGTAACTACGGTTCGTAAAAACAAACTCGTTGTACAGGATCGCCTCCACCTTTTTGCCAAACAACACGCTCGACGGATGGATCGCCACCGTCTGGTTCCCCACCACCGTACGATAGCTGCCATCCGGTACGAGGCGCGCCGTGTTCGTAGCAAATCCTCGAAGGAAACTCTTCAGAATGAACATCGGGGAGGAGGAGTTATTGGTGGTAGAAGTGCCCCGCGTATCGTTTGGGAGAAGCTTGGCTTGCCGGCACTGCGCGGTAAGTTGTTTGCGAACATCCTGTGGCAGGCGTGATGGTTAGTGGAGATTCGACACCCGGGACGCATCACTAATCACACGAGAGGGAACATACCATAACAGACTGCATGGCCCGGTGGGAGACGAGATGTCTCTCAGCCCACGCTTTCCGATCCGTATTCTCGGCAGCGTAAGCTTGCACTGTAGCCATCATAGTGAGATGATCGCCCTCTCTCCGATACAGATCCCGTCGCGCAACCTCCGCCTCTTCCTTCTTTTCTTCCGAGGTCGTATTTAGGAAGATATTCTCAACACTGAGACACGATATAATATCGATGACATCTAACAGACAATCCGTCCCAAACTCAGAAGCGGCCAGCAGCACTCGACCCAGTGTGGGCGTGAGAGGGAGCTTGGCAATGTGCTTCCCGATCGAGCTAATCTTGCCGGTCTCTTCCAAGGCATCAATGCTCAGCAGCTGCAACAACGCCTTCTCCAAAGCCTCTCGTGGCGGTCGCGTCAGGAATGGGAATCCCATGATGTCGTCGACACCGCGAGCCTTCATATTGAGCAACGCTTGACTCAAATCACAGCGGAGGATTTCCGGAGTGTTGGTTTCATCCAAGTCCAGGTAATCCTTCTCTGTATAGAGTCGGTAGCACGAGCCGGGCGCTTCACGACCGGCACGACCCTTTCGCTGAATCGCTGCCGACTTGGAAATCGGCTTCACTAACAGGGAATCCAACCCAAGACGCGAGCGGAATTGCTTGACCTTCGCCTTACCACAATCAACCACATGCCGCACACCAGACACCGTGACGGAGGTTTCGGCGATGTTTGTGGCTAGGATGATCTTGCGGGTCCGGGGCGGCGCAGGAAGGAAGACTCGTTGTTGGGCAGCTTGAGGCAGGGCAGCGAAGAGTGGCAGAACCTGGATTTTAGGCAGGGCAGGGTCCATTCCGACTGCATACTCGTTCACGAGATTCTCAAGCGCTTCCACCGTCTCCTGTCCTGTTAAGAAAACCAGGATGTCACCCGGCAGAGGCTCTTTGTAATGAATGTTGAAGATCACCTTGAGCGCTGCGTCGATAAAATCATGGACAGGCTCTGGCGAGTAGATGACCTTGACTGGAAATTGACGACCCTTGATATGGCACGCGGCGATGCCTTGCTCTTCCTTTTTGTCCTCAGACGGGCTATCTGCCGCCTTGCTCTCCTCCGTAGCCCTTCCAATAGCACGTCGGGACTGCAACCCTTCCTGGAAAAAGCCCGTGAGGGTCTCCATATCAACCGTAGCACTCATAACCACGACCTTCAAGGGCACTCCTCCTCGGCCCTCCAGCTTGCCCGATACCATGTTCCTCAAGAACCCCAGCACCTGATCCACATTGATACCGCGCTCGTGCACCTCATCCACCACAATGGCACTGTACTTGGTCAACCACGGATCATGCAGCATCTCCTGGAGCAGCATCCCCTCCGTGAGGAACTTGACCTGCGTACTCGGCGACGTCGACGTGTCAAACCGCACCGAGTACCCGACCCGACTCGCCGGGGAGGAATTGCCCAACGGCGTGCCCATCTCATCCGCGACGCGCCTCGCCAACGAGATCGCAGCCACCCTTCTCGGCTGCGTGATGGCAATGCATCCGCCCACCTGCACCTCCTTCACCTTCTCCACCGCTCCGCCCTCCGCCGTCTCCGAAACCATCGCCTTCACCGGCCGACACCACTTCTCCGTGACCAGAAACTGCGGGATCTGCGTACTCTTTCCGCTACCCGTCTCTCCGATCAGCAGCATCACGTCGTTCCGGCGCAGGTGCCCGCGAATCTCGTCCGCGTGGGGGAAAATCGGCAGGTTCTTGCGCAGCTGGTAGAGCGCCTGCGCCTTCTCGCGCAGCGGACCGTAGGTGTGGTTCTTGGTCGCTCCGTGTTTCGGTTTCGTCGTCGTCGTCGCCGTCGTGTTGTTGTTGCGGTGGTGTAGCGGTGGCTTTCTACTATCCTCGGGCTTCACTTCCTCCTCTCCTTCCTTCCGGGCAGCGTGCTTCTTTTTGGCCTTCTTCGCCCGCAGCGCTGCTTTCTCTGCATCTGCACCGGCGTCCACCACACCGCTCGTCTCCCCCTTCACCCCCGCACTCCCTCCTTCGACCTTCCGCTTCTTGTTCTTCTTGTTCTTCTGCTTCTTCACTCCATCATCCCCTGTATCGACCCCAGATCCCTTCCGTTTCGAGCGGGCAGTTGCTGAAGGTGATTGCGCTTCCTTTTCCTCGGGCTCCGTATTCGAGGGAGAGGCTTTGCTGACGGTGATGGCGTTGTCCTCGTCGTCGAAGACGGTGCGGACCCGTTCGGGCATTTTGCGTTTTTGGGCTGACGTAAGATGTCGCGACCGTAGGTATAGAGAGAGGGTCAGACACCGGGTAGAAGATTGATAGATAGCAGTTGTATTCAGATCACAAATCAATCCCCATGTCGCGTAAAACTGCGACCGGCTTGTTGTTCTGGCGGACTTCCGAGCGGAGGAGAGAAGGGTTTCCTCCCCAAAACTTTCCCCGAAATTTTTTTGGCTGGGGCCCGCGGTCGGTCCCTTATCGATAAGATCCCTTGGCGGTGAGATCCGCTGGACTTGGGCTGATAAGCACACTTACGGTGGGTTTGGTCGGGCTCGGGGGTATTTTGGTGTGTATTGAGAGAGCTGAACTCGATATGTGATGGTTATGATTGAGTTTATGCATTGATGATGCATTTGTATGCTTTTTTTTTCTCTCTTGACGCTCATTACCCTTAAGTGAAATATGTTATGCTGCTTGTAAACTCGTGACGTTGACCATGGTTTATATGCATCTAGGAAGGATCTATGTGGCCAACATATGTCTTGTCGAATGACATTGTCAATCAAAACTCGTTCAATCGTTTTTCTGTTCAGTCCAAGCCCCATCCACGAACGCGCCGGAAGACAAATGAGCGATCATTCTTGAGACCAAACTCAGCCCAGTCGTCGGTGAGTTTGTTGTAGCTCCAATATCCCTTCCAAGCCAGCTTCGTGTTCTTCGAAGGATTCGGCGGCGAGACATTGGGCTGCTTCGATTTGGCTGCCGGGGTCGACCGGAGCGATAGTTGCAAGAGATACATGTACTTCGGACCCACGCCTTCGGTTTCAATAATGAGGTCCCGAGGATCTGATGGGGATGCGACGGCCTTGTCAGGCAGTGACTCATATGCAGTGGGCAACTCATTCTGCGCGTCTTCCGACGATGAGTCAGAGTCGGCAACGGGCTTGGCCAAGCGCCACCGACCCCGGTAGGCGTGTCTTAACGCTTCCAGCGCGACATGAGGAATGGCATCTGTGGATTCGGCGCTTACAGTGGCATCCGAGGTGTGGCGGGGATGTTGTTTCTGTGTCGTCGCTCGGGCGACCTTGACGTTCTCTCTGCTGATGTGAGGGACCACCTCGCGGGGTTCCACTGTGGTAAGTAGATAGACCACGGAGCCGTCCGGATAGAAACGAAGGTATCGGTAATACGTGACAATATGGATCGGACTGTTCCAGGAGACATTCTGGTACGCAGCAGCAGCACCTGGCCGGGTGTAATTGACCGTGCTAATGTAGATACCCGTGTACCGAATCCGGGGAAACACCTGGAAGACCTCACTCCATGAAGACAGAGGTTCAGGTATCTGAACAGGCATCGACCGAGGGAAAGGCGTGTAGCGTGTTCCTAGTGTATGCTCCGGGTTTCCGTGAATGTCGCAAGCAAATGAATAGTGCATAGATTTGAAACCGAATTCCGGGCCTTGACAAATTCGCCTCCAAATATGCTGCTCATGTGCAAAGTGGTAGGCAAAGCGCTTGCAGACCAGTGCCATTCGGCAGAGAGCCGCCGGATCCATCAGTGCCACATGCCTCAGTATCTCGACTAAAACCTCTGATGGAACGTGGGAAATAGGACATGGTGGAGGGGGGGTATTCTCGATCAGCGGTTCCGCTTGAGGGATCGGGAGATGAGCGAAAGATGCGATGAGCTCGGGTGTTGGTAAGACGGGTGTCTCCTCTTGGGTCTGTTGATCGGTTGGCTTGCCAGTCGTAGCGCCCAATGTAGGAGCCTGTGTAGGTTTCTTCCACGCCGTGGCGAAATACTTGTTACGGTATGTCTTGTCGACCGCGGAGTCCAACTATGGAGGGTGCCCAAAGTCAGCAATCGGGACAGAACTTTAAGCACCTGGGTAACGCCTACTCTGTATGCTTTGCGGTAGTGTTGTACACTGTCTCCTAATTTCCCCTCTGCCTCTTTCTCAACCGCTCGCTCAAAATGCTCCAGAGCCGACTTGGGTTCATGTCGAGAGGCTGGAAGATGAAAAGCATCTTCATCTGAGGGATGCACACTCAGTTGACCCATGCCGTGAACAATTTCACTGTGGTCAATCGAGGCAGCCCCTTCGTGCACCTCCTCATGCTGTGATGCCTCATGGCGGGTAGGTGGAAATTGACTTGGCGGCGCTGTCGAAGGCTTGGACAGTCTTGGTTGTGCAGGAGTAGGCCGGGTATGTTTCGTCTTTTGTGCAACTTCCTCGCGCCACTGGCGTCGAAAAGACTCGAGTTCGGCGTTGTCCTCCATTCTCACAGTTGTGACAAGTTCGGCGAGCGGATCCCCAGACCGATAAGCGGCTGAGCGCGGGACTTGCTTAGAACGTCGTGACCGCGGAACCGGCTAGAGAAGCAATGGGCTAGAATTTAAAGGAATCGGAGACAGACAACGAGATTGATAGGTTCGCAAAGTAAGAATTTCTAGATATCCATTGTATTGATTGCAGCGATCGACTGATGATCGAATGTGAGGTCGAAAAGGTAGGTTTGGTCGACGAGGTACGGAGCAAGTGCTTATCAATATTATCTCCGGGCCTTAGCCTGTTAGTGTCTGGTCCAGCCGCCACCGCCGACCGCCGACGTCCCGAGCGTTCTTTTTCTCTGACGCATTTGTTTCTCCCCTCTTACGTCTATTGCAGATCCTCGACTGACTCGACTCATACCTACCTTGCTGCTTGCACACCCGCGCCATTTCAGAGATTTCAGTCGGCAACGTGACTTCGAAGTGCAGACGGACTGAGTCACAACCAGCCTAGACGGTCCCTCGTATTCCCCCAATCTCCATCGCGTTGATTGAATGTCCGCTATCCGAACTGAGCTTGCGCCGGGGGACCGATATCGCTCGAACGACCTGATCAACTTACAAGGGGGCTCGACAGAGTCATGGCAATCAGTTGAAACCTCAACAATGGCGACTACTTCTGGAACAGGGGCTACCCCGGCTCTGGACGCCAAACCTATTCACGATGATGTTTCAATCACTCAAAAGATGATTTCAGCCACAACCGGCAGTGTTCTCACAGCTCTGCTAGGTACGCCACCTCGTGCCCCATCATGGTTCTATCAGATCCTGAGATGAATGCTAATTCTTTCATACAGCCACTCCTCTCGATGTCGTCCGAGTCCGCTTGCAAGCCCAATCCTCAGTCAAGAACACGTCCCCATTCGCCTCCCACACCACACACTCGCTGAAAAACGTCCCTTCAGACCTCGGGGTTACGGCTTGTTGTCGGGAGGTCTTTTGGATCGGTCAAAATGCACAAATGTGCGTCGCCGGGCCTGGTGCCGGTAACATAGGCGCTGCATCCATGACGGAGTGCGCGGTGGAAGAGACTCAGCGCAGAACGTTCACCTCGACCCTGGATGGGCTACGAAAGATCGCTCGAAACGAAGGAGTCTGGACGCTCTGGCGTGGACTCAGTCCCACCCTGATGATGGGAATACCGGCAAATATCATCTACTTTGCTGGCTACGATTGGCTGCGAGCCGATGACAGAAGCCCTATCAAATCTCTTGTCCCCGTCGCGTACGCTCCGCTGGTCGCAGGTTCGGTCGCAAGGACGGCCGCTGCATCTGCCATCAGTCCGATCGAGATGTTCCGGACGCGATTGCAAGCTACTCCAGGTACAGGCGCAGGGCATTTCAAGGCGACCCTTGAGGGGTTACACCAGATGGTCCAAGCCAACGGTTACAGCTCGCTCTGGAGAGGGCTGACTCTTACCATGTGGCGAGATGTGCCTTTCTCCGGCTTATATTGGTGGGGATATGAAGAGGTCAAGAGCTACTTCATCGAGGCGCGCAAGAAGGCTTACATGAATCGCCTGCCACACGATATCTCATTCTCCAGCCACCAAACACCACACGACCTCGATACCCCGACATTTCTCGACAGCTTCATTGCAGGAGCGTCCTCTGGCTCTCTTGCAGCTTTCGTGACCACTCCGTTCGACGTGGGCAAGACACGCCAACAAGTATTCCGACATATGGGCGACGAAGCATCGAGCGCCCTCGGAGATAGTGCGAAGGGGACACCACACCCCGAACAACTTCCCCTGCCCAAATTCCTGATGCACATTTTCCGTGAAGAAGGCATGGCGGGACTCTTCCGTGGCTGGGTTGCACGGTGCCTCAAAGTCGCCCCCGCCTGCGCGATTATGATCTCATCCTACGAGCTTGGAAAGAAGATGGCACGAAACGTCAACGAGCGGACTCGGTCTGCAGATGAACTGCCCTCTTCAGAATAGAAGTACCCAAGATCCATCCTCATCCTGATCAACGCAACGACACAGCGAAAATCTCCCTTGAATACACTCATAGTGCTTAGCCATAGCCAGCCAACCTTGGTGCAACATACCCTTGTCTGATGAACTCGGTAAACGATCGCAGATACAGACACCATCTCTACTCTCTTCCCTTCCATCCACCTTGGCCATTTTTTGTCTTTCGGTGATCTTGCATTGAGCCTGAACCATAGACACATTTCTCGTCCTCTTTAATTTTCTGAAATGTTCCTACATTTTGTTTCCATCCTGTCTTCCATTTCTGCATGGCGCTGAAAAAGGGTGGGCCCGTGTTTTGTTTTGTTGGTACAACACGGTTTTCTGATTTCATGTACAACATCATATATCCGATAGAGCGACCCAGAAAAAACCCCCCCCCCCCCTCCCTCTCTGTCTATACGAATCTTGTGCGATGGCTGTTGCGCCGAGTATATATCCAGAATTGTATAATGTCACAGTGACTAAATCAGGCAAGGACTTTTGGGTGCACCACGTATACTTATTAGTGTGGTGCAGCAGCCGCCGACCTTTTAACTACTACGACTGGTGGCGCGGCGTAGCGACAAGTAGCGCTACGTATATCCATAAACCCCTAAGAATACCAGCAGATCCCGTCCAGCAATTCATTCCCCCACCATCCCATTCCCCGGCACCGCCACCGACAGCGCCGCAACCATCTTATCCTCATGCCGTAGCCAGAAATCATCCTCCCCTGTATACTGCCGTTTCTGCCAGTTATGATTCCGCCGATACCGCTGCAACCGGCTGCCGCCGGCGCCGAGCGACGCGCTCTCTTCGGCGCTGCTGCCCAGCGTTGACAGGGAGGCCGACATGTTCGCCGGCTGCGTGATCCAGCGCCACTGCAGTCGGGCGAGGGTGACGGGGGCGAAGAGGGAGTCGGCCAGGAGGTTGAGGACGAGTTTCTGGGCGCGCCAGAGGGTTTCGCGGAGGCGTTCGTTGAAGGCGACGAGGAGGGCGATGAGGATTATTGCGAAGGAGGTTGGGCCTGGGGTTTTTTTTTGGTGGTTAGTGGTTGGTGTTGAAGGAGATATTCCAAGCAAGCGAGGCCGGTATTTGGGTGCTGTAGTTGTGCAGGGGAACTATGGCAGAAGGAAAGAGGTGTTATTGGACGATGGGTCGTACCTGAGATGTAGAGCATTTGGCCCAGGGTGAGGTTGGTTGGTTCTCCGCTCCATTCGCGGGCGTTGATGCCGAAGAGGGAGGTGAAAAAGGAGAGGGGAAGGAATCTGTGGTTATGTTTTCTTTGATCAGCAAAGGTAATCTCATTGGCCGAAATCTGATGCAAGAGACTGACATGATGGTGAAGATGGTGAATACCATCACGGATCGGGATTGATCTTGCGTGACTTCTGCTTCCCATCGAGCGAGACGGGATTCATCTACATTGGCCTGCTTCTGTTTGAGGTCTAGGAGGTTCTCGACCTGAGGAGCGGGAGGTGGTTAGTGGTGGATGCCTTCGTTTGTCGGGGCGAAACACACAAACGTACCGCTTTCTGGGCGAGAGAAGCGTTCTCCCTCATCTCTAGGACCTGGTTGCGGTAGTCGTCGAGTCTAGATAACGAAGTTTCCATGAATACCTTCCCGTAACCCTTGTGCTCGAAGTAGCCGGCCATCGTCTTGATGGTTGTGGTTTGCACGTCCAGAAGCTTGAGGATGGTGCCTAGCTCGTCGATGATGTCTCGCAGCTCCAGTAACGTGGAGAGGTCTTCGCGGTTGCGACTGGCTAGTTCATGGTCTCGTTCCTCTCGCTCTGCGGCCGACATGGGCTTTCCATCGGCGTTCTTGTTGAAATCTGCAGGGCGCGTGATGAAACCTCTGTTGCGAAAGCGTTTGAACGATTTCGTCATGGACTCAGTCTGTCTAGGTGAGTTGCGCACACGTCCCAGGAGGCGAGTGGCCGAGAACTTACCAGGATGCTGATGGACTCTTCGAAGATGCGGAGGATTTGCAGATCGCGATGCAATGTTCGGTCGAGCAGGACAGTAGCTGCATGTAACACAATCAAGGCAGCAAGATCACCCGCTGTCTCGAATCGCCTCGCCAAATCGCCATTCAACTCATTGTAGATGCTATTGTAGAGGTTCGATTGCTCATAGAGCTTCCCTTCGGCTGTGGTGGCTTCTTGATGAGGAAAGAATGTTACCACAGTCTTCTCGTCGACAATCCAAAGCCAAAGTTGATCGACCATGAGCACTTTTCCATCCATGAACGGGCCGTGATTGTCCGAGTCGTCCTCGACGAGTAAGGCGCTGTTGAACTCGCCCAAGTTGACCTTTTTCTTCGTCCGTTTCCACAGCATCTGATCATCGTCTCGCGCTACCGTCGATCTAAGGTTGGGGTATCCGAATTGGTCCAAGGTCCTGCGTATATGAATCGGAGGCTCATTGCCCAAGAGTTTCCAGATCAGCTTCGATTCTAAACTCGCCGTCGAGATATTGTGAGGCACGGGCCTAAACCTGCCCTGCTTGAGTCGTTCTTCAACCATTTTGCGTCGATGGACCAGATTCGAGTAAGTGTCCCAATGAAGCTAAACAACAATTAGAAAACACTACCAGAGGTCGGTACCATGATGTACATACGTAAGGAACCTGGCGGCCAATGCATCAGTAAGGGCCAGAGATCATGCAGGTATTTTGACTTACATATAGTGCCAGTCTAGGGTCATGCTCTTCCTCCTGATCACCCAAAGGTGTATGCGATTCTTGCTTGAAATGGATGCAGGCCGGACGCACGTAACGTGCATGAGGCTCTAAATGACGGGCTCTGATGAGGTTCGAGTACCAATGCTCTTCATCCATGAGCTTCTCGAAGCTGATAACGAACAAGTCATGCGTTAGCAGAAGAATAAGATCCATAAGTCTACATTCCCAGAACTCACAAAGTCTTCTTATCTTGCTCGCGACAGGCCCGGGCTAGAATTGGAGGGACCCATCCGGTGTGCGTATAGGGCACATGGATCCAGAGAAGTTTCTCACTACCTGGTTCTGGTCGATCAAATCGAGGTATTCTTCGCGGCTTTTCAGCTCGTTCTTCGTCTGGTTTGTCTCTTGCTAGCTTGGGCACTGGAAGGAAGTTTCTAAATCTGTTTGACGAGCTTGTTCTAAGATTACACGTAAGCCACGTTAGCATTAAGCACGGTAAATAAAGACGAGGGAACTCACGAGAAATGCTTGAATGTAGTTATGTCATCATCGATGTTGGCATTATCTGTCTCAACGTCATGTTGATCCTGATCTGTAGGGCTTTGCGAATCCGAGACCGGCTCTTGCTGCACACCGAAGTAACCCTCGCCAAGTGGCTCGGTGACATGTATTCGAGGAGAAAGTGATGCTATAAAACTCCGGCTTTCTCTCAGCGGCGGCCTTGACATAATAGGTTCAGACCTAGTCCTTTCAGTCATTCGAGCTGCGGTGGGATTCACCGCGCCATCTATTGACGACCGAATGTGCGCAGATGTGGGCCTGCTATCGAAGCTGCTAATCGAGGAATCATCGAGAAGGCCAGGAGGAATACCATTCGTTTTTTGAAGTCGATCCTTGAGGCATGTTGATGGCCCAGATGCGAGATAGTCCTTCAGCGATGCTTTTGTGGACCAAAGCTTGAGCGGTGTTTCGTCGCTGACGCCGCGGGCCGTGTCCTCAAAGAATCCACTGACCTGAATCATGACTTCCTGGTCCACATCCATGGGGGCATCGTTCATCTTAGACAGCATCACAGCCATACAAATAGCTGACTGGAGCTCATTGATGAAACTCAATCTTGTCGTTAGCTCTTGACCCCTGAAACAAGCAGTTCCAATATGATCGGCCGTCAAAGGAATGACCTTCTCGTGCTCAAAATCCAATATTCCGGACCGAATCGAGGTAATGGGAACGTGCATTTCGACAGCAGTCCCGGTTTCGTGGTCAACAATGCTAATTTCTGAGTCAAGCGTCTCCAGAAAAGACCACAGCTTCATGTCTGCTGAGATAGACTTGAATTGGCTCCAAAGGCGTACCAAATGAGGATGTCTTGGCCTGAAAATCTCTTGCATTCCTGGCGGAATATGGTGCTTCAGTCGCATTAAGTGGTGGACGCTGTTGGTAAACTCGGGTGCTGAGAGGTAGCTCGAGCCAAAATGTGGAGTTGCCAAAAAGGCAATCCCATAACAACTTGACCATATTGATTCAACATTGGATGTTTTCTGGCTAGCTGCGACAAGCGCTGATTTAGCGACCAGGCCACCAGTGCTATGGCAGATAAAAAAGATTGGTCGCCGCGGGCTCTGGGCATAGACAATCAGATCAGCTTCAATGTAGCCATGGAAGAAAGAGATACTGAATTCATACCGTCGCCTGGCGTTTCTGGAGAACTTGCTTTAGCAATCTGTCCGCGAGGGACTCCAAGTCATCCTGGGGCCCCAGTCGCCCATGGTCGATTAGAATCGCACGGGCATTTTGGATGTGTTTCGTCAATTCGGAGTTAAGCCAAGGCGTGGTTGCGCCCTCATCGATCCACGTCTTTTCTGGATCTGCGCCTATTGCTGGAACGGCGACAATACTAAGTTCGTATTCATGTGTGAGAATGACCTGCCTCGTATTTTGGAAACAGGGAAGACCGATGTTTGCTTACTCGACTGTTGTCTCGACCTGTGAACGCCGCTCATCGTTGGGAACCGCCATGATGCACTTCCCTTCCGGATACACTGAAGGTTGGAGACATTGTGAAGTGCGAAGAAAAGATGCCTGCAGACTAGAGGGGAGATGAGGTCTTAAAGGCAGAGGGACCAACAATCACCATCATCTGATACATTGTTGACTCCTTCGGGGCAGGTGACTTGGCCCGGCTGAGTCCAAGAGCTCACTAACTGAACCATTCTCGATCAGCCTTGTTGTGCCCCTCAGCCTTATGACCAAACCTGGGACCCAACGAACTCCGAGACGGATATTGACAGCGATACAGAGCATCGTCCGCACAGACTGAGTCATTAAACTTATCTCTAATAAATTCCCATGGATATGTGAAGACTCTGAGTACGTGATTCAGAGAGTATAATAAATATAGGTAAAAATACTCATACTAAGAGTCATGTAGCATCACGTGATCACTGGTAAAATGACTGCGAAACTACAATATACCTATGAAGCGATATTTAAGGATAAAGATTTGATGATATACCAGCCCACGATATGGATCGTTTATGTCGAGGTCCTACAGTAAGTGATCGAACACAGGCATTTTGAACGATTAAAGTATGATTGACGCAGTCACCACGACCGAGCTAACGACCGTGGTTTACACATAAAGTACATGGTATGGTACACAGGACTCCGTGAGAACTTTTGTGTCCAAAATAGCGGAGTGGAGATGGTATGAGTTTGGAATCCGATCCAGTGGAGAAGAAGAGGTGGAAAAGGAGGATAGGGTCGGATGTAAGATAGGAAGGAGGATTTAGAGAAGACATGCGACACATTAAGAAAAACAGAAAAGAAACAGAAACCATATATCAGGATATAACCCGGACTATGCAACAACACGCTTGAAGGAGAAACCTTTCAGAAACAAGGAGGTAAGGTTTAGGGGTAGATAGGAGACGAGAATGGAGTAGCAGAAGCGGCAGAAGCAGCTTAGAACATGCCACCGCCCATGCCGCCCATGCCACCCATGCCACCCATGCCACCACCGGGGGCAGCAGGGCCCTTCTCCTCAGGGGCCTCAACAATGGCGACCTCGGTGGTACCCAGAAGGGAGGCGACACCGCTGGCGTCAACCAGGGAGGTACGGACGACCTTGAGGGGGTCGACGATACCGGTGGCGATCATGTCGACGTACTCGCCCTTGGAGCTGTCGAAACCACGGTTGAAGTCGCCGGCGAACTCATCGGTGAGCTTGCCAACGATGACGCTGCCCTCGAGACCGGCATTCTCGACGATGGTGCGAGCAGGGCGGGTGATAGCGTTCTTGATGATGCTGACACCGAGCTGCTGGTCGAAGTTGGCGGTCTTGACGTTGCCAAGGCCGTTAGCGGAGGCCTTGAGGAGAGCAGTACCACCACCGGGGAGGATACCCTGCTCAACGGCGGCGCGGGTGGCGTTCAGGGCATCGACGACACGGTCCTTCTTCTCACCAACCTCAACCTCGGAGGCACCGCCGACCTTGATGACGGCAACACCACCGGAGAGCTTGGCAAGACGCTCCTGAAGCTTCTCCTTCTCGTACTCGGAGGTACCGGGGTCAGCCATGACGCCACGAATCTGCTCGCAGCGCTGAGCGATGCTGTCCTTGCTACCCTCACCGTTGAGGATGATGGTGTCCTCCTTGGTGATGGTGATGGAGCCAGTAGAACCGAGCATGTCGGGGGTGAGCTTCTCGAGCTTGATGTCGAGCTCGTCGGTGAAGACGGTACCGTTGGTAAGGACGGCCAAGTCACCGAGAATGCTCTTGCGGTTGTCACCGAAGCCGGGGGCCTTGACGGCAGCAACCTGAAGCTGACCACGGAGCTTGTTCAGGATGCAGACGGCGAGAGCCTCGCCCTCAATGTCCTCAGCGATGATGACGAGGGGACGGCGGAGAGTGGTGGAGGCCTCAAGGGCAGGGATGATGTCCTGGACAGCGGAAATCTTCTTCTCGGAGAGCAGGATCAAGGGCTTCTCGAACTCGACCTTCTGGGCCTTGGTGTCGGTGATGAAGTAAGGGGAGGTGAAACCGCGGTCGAAGCGCATACCCTCGGTGATCTCAAGCTCATCCTCGAGGGTCTTGCCCTCCTTAACGGTGATGACACCCTCCTTGCCAACACGCTCCATAGCGGTGGAGATGAGCTTGCCGACGTGGGTGTCACCGTTGGCGGAGATGGTAGCGACCTGGGCAATCTCCTCACCAGTGGTGATGTCACGCTTGTTCTGCTGGAGGTAGTCGACGACGGCCTCGACGGCAGCCTGGATACCGCGGCGGAGATCCATGGGGTTGCAGCCAGCGGCAACGTTCTTGACAGTCTCGGAGAAGATAGCACGGGCGAGAACGGTTGCGGTGGTGGTACCGTCACCAGCAAGCTCGTTGGTCTTGGAGGCAACATCCTGGAGGAGGCGGGCACCGAGGTTCTCGAACTTGTCCTGGAGGGTGATGGCCTTGGCGACACTCACACCGTCTACACACGTCAGCACGAGGATGGTCTCTGTTGATCGAGAGTGAGAATGTAGAGCGATGCTTACCCTTGGTGATCTTGGGAGAGCCATAGGGAGACTCAATCAGGACATTGCGACCCTTAGGACCAAGGGTGGAGGTGACAGCCTTGGCAAGGGTGTCGACACCCTTGAGGAGCTGGGCACGAGCCTCAACGCCGAACTTGAGCTCCTACACAAAGTTAGGAAGGCTGCGGATTGACTCATTGGCGTACTCGAATTGGCATTTTGGCGAGGTGAGAAAAGCATACCTTGTGGGCGAAACGCTGCTGCTGCAGGTTGACACCGGAGAATCTGTAGAGGGGAGCGCGCTTGGAAGCAGCGGAAAGGACAGAAGTCCTGGAACTGAGAGCTCTCTGCATCTTGAGGAAGGGGGTAAATTAATAGAAGACAGAAACAGACAAAAGAGATAATGAGGTCAATCAAACAGAATCAGCCCGATCAGAACTCTCAGAGCAAGGATGGGTGAGGGGGGGAGAAGAGGTAGAGAAGAAAAGAGGAGGATGGGGAGAGATGAAAGATGGAGATGAAGCCAAAGTCTCGAAAATTTTCCAGGCGGTTCTCGATCCCCGGATTGTCTTGGCTGGCAGAAGCTCCTAGAAGATCACGTGGCCGCCGGGTATCCGAGGGAATTCGCCCGGCTCGTCGGATGTCACTGGCAGAACACTTGCCCGATGATCGGCCCTTGCTTACAAACGTACTGTAAGTTAAGATAAGTTGCTTAACCACACTCGATCTACAAAAGAACCATCGTATTGGACATGCTGTCTTTTATTCATCAATAACCAGGGATGTTTTTGGTAGCATTATTAGAACAGAACCATGATCAACGTCAGAACCGCC
Organism: Aspergillus japonicus CBS 114.51; assembly: GCF_003184785.1. Classification (NCBI taxonomy): domain Eukaryota; kingdom Fungi; phylum Ascomycota; class Eurotiomycetes; order Eurotiales; family Aspergillaceae; genus Aspergillus; species Aspergillus japonicus. Next base: position 1,080,653 of record NW_020291640.1, on the reverse strand, counting down.
GCCGGGGAATAAAGCTCAAAGTCAGGAAAGGCCTAAAGCGCTAGATCTGAAGCCATGCAAGGTGAAAATAGCCAGGCACTCCTTGTGGGATAGAGAAGAAAAGAAAAACCAGCCAGCTATCAGTGAAAGATGACTGGCAGAGAATAAGAAAGACCGATGATCATCGCCAGAGATGAATATGAACAGACGGTGAGCTGTGCCTGATTGTACGATAAGAAAGACACCAAGTCATATAAGTCTCGCCACAAAAGGAGACATTGAAGTGCTGGGATGTCAAGAGCGTCATGTGGAGTGACAACAACTAGCCTACCAAATCATCGTCATAGCCAAGCAAATGATCGAATTGCTGGTCTGTATTACTCATATGGTTTCCAGAGAAATCGATATCCAGATCAGGGTTAGAAAGCCCGTGATAAACAGCATTGGGATATCCAAGAGTAGCGTCGTTGAACCAGAGGGTTGAGGGATGGTGTCCAGGATCACCAGGCTGTAAGTGCATATAGCTGTCCGTCGATGACACAGCGTTCGCATAGAAAGTGTCAGATAGGTTGGCCGAAGGGGTGTGGCTCTGAAGTGGGAATTGACCAGCCCCGGCAGGTTGCTGTTGCAACGTATAGCCCGATGCAATGAAAGCATCATTAGACGTCGAACCCAAGACAGGTTCCGAGATGTCACCAGTAGAAACTTGATTGGCAGGTCGTGCATACTTGAGTACGATTATCTTCCTGGGTTGGTCGTCTTCGGGGCTTCCCAGCTGACGCCGGGGGGGTGAGCTCATGCTATTGGGGCAATCAAGAAACTCCGCACCGGGGACCAAGAGACTGTCGTCTTCATCTTCTTCATCCGAATCATACCCATCAGTGTCGTGTTCCAATTTGACAACGGGCTTGCGCTTACGTCGGGCCCGCGAGCCAGCTGTGTTGGTTCTTTTCTTGCGTGACTTCGATGCTCTTCCCTCCACATAGTCTTCATCCGAAGCTGAATCTACGTCCGCGAAATCACTTGCTCCCGTTTCACCATTGTGCTTTGTTCCTGCGATGACTCGCTGAGGCTTGCTGTCTGGCGTATTCTTGCCTGATGGTAGTCCGGTTGCTTTGCTCGGGGCACCAAGGCCGCCACGTCGCAGGGGCGGAGGTACAGGCTTGCCAGCAGCAACCCTACGGCTGCGAAGCTTCGCCAAGTGCTGAACGATAGCTCCCTCAGTGACATTGTGTCCCATAGTGCTGGCAACCTCGGTCCATGGAATCTTCATGGACTGGATGTTACAAACAGATTGTACAGTCAGGAGAAGAAGCTCGTTCAGATTTTCTTCAATTGTTAGCTTATGACTCGACAAGAAAATGAGTGTCGAAGGCAGAGAGAAAAAAGGATGTATACCATCCCATCGTACTAGAACGCGCTTCTTCGGCCTGTTTGACGACTTGCGAGAGGAGCTCATTGTACCCTGTACGAGCTCTCAATATGCGCCTCATTCACGGTGACAGCACTTGGGAAGCCAACCAGAGAGCCAATGCCGTTCTCTAGATCCAATCAGAATCTGCCTGGGCTTCTCTCGCCAATAGATTTCTTCGTGAGAGTCACGTCAGTCAGCTCTCAGATAATGAGAAGGGTGTAACAGGTTAGAAGTTATTGGTTGAGCGTCTTAAGAGAGAAAAGCATTTGGCAGATCAGAAATACTTGGCGGGCCTCACTTACCAATGTAGAGTGTGTAGATCTGCGATTAAGATAGAGAGTGAGATGAAACAAGATAAAGAAGCAAGGTGAGTTTAGGTGAGTGAAAGCTCACTAATGAAACGGACAGGACCTGACCACAGATTACATGTCGAGCAAACGCACAAAGATTAGAGCAGTGGTTGATATTGAAAAGTTTCCAGGGGAACACACTGCTCAGATTTCCAGGACCCGCGTCTAAGACCCGCGTCTCATCTGATAACAACGATCTAATCACAATCTATGGTATTTTGTTTGCAAATTTGTCTCGGCGAACCCAGTGGAAGGTTTTTGTTTATGTACGGGACCAAAGTGTTAAGGCTAATCTGGATGATATCTGTCTGCGCAAGTCCACAAAATTCTATGAGGTGACAGAGCTACAGTGCATTTCCTCCCACACTAACACATTGGTGTAAGAGGATAGCTACAGTAACAGGCTCTACCCCGGTGCAACCTCCTCAGGTTTATTACATCAGGGTTTATAGGAGCCAGTCAGCACGAGAAATGCTAGGGTGAAAATTCCAGCTGAGTTAATCTCACGTCTCAATTAGTCTAAGAGGCTCAAAGATCGCATATCAAGAAAGACCATGAGCCTAGTGTTCTTTGCTTTTTGCTTAGCCTGGCTGCGTATAGTATTGCCCGATTAGGAAGTATAGATTCACACTGTGGACCGGTCTCTCCGCCCGTCAGCGTCACCCGGATACGATCAGGTGACAACAGTATCACGTGAGTCACATGACCCGAGTTCCCGATCCTCCGAACTCGACCGTCTGCAAAGCATCACAGCGAAAGCGATACCCTCACCTTAAACCGAATCCCCTCATTCGTCTTCTACCGTCAAAATGGCATTCGCCTGGAAGTCCGCTGGTCTCACGTACGTTTCTAGTCACTCCACGTCCGTCTGCTCTCCGAACATAGGCTCTGACTAACGCGATGACCGACTTTTACAGCTACAACCGCTACCTGGCCGTCGCCGCTCGCGCCGTCCGTCGCTCCCTCAAGGACGGTCCTCGTGCTGCCGCTGAGCGCCGTGGTCAGATGGACCTGCGTTTCGCTAAGTGGGAGGTTCGTATCTGGACGCCCCTCCGGTGGATATCGGAGGTCAATGGCACAAAAGCATCGCGACTAACACACTCTTCAATCCAGAACGGCAAGCAGGGTGAAGTCAAGAACCTTGCTCAGGTCCAGGCCACCGCCGGCCAGGCTGAGTCGAAATAGATTCTCTCTCCGCAAGAACGACTGTTTGAATACAAAGAATGAGCGCTGGGAAGAGGTTGATGAGGTCTCGGGAGGTACTCTGATGCAGGAATGGACTGGATCTCTGTAGCAATATTGGCCCGTTGACCAGGTATAAATAGAAAAGATTGTGTCCCTCCTGCTTTCATGGTTGATCAAAGTAAATTGCCTGTTGTGCTAAACGTAATGCTCTGGGTTGGGTTTGTGTGGCATGGTCTTAAAGAGCTCCTTCGGAACTCCTTCCTGCTCAACCGGTGCGGGCTTGCGTTCCCGCAAGTTTTGCCCTGTCCGCCCGACTCCCCGCCTCCCCTCGCCCGCTCTCCAGCATCCTCTCCGATCTTCACTGAAATCATTGAACCAACTATCCATGACCGGCTTCGGAAGTCTAGCAGCTGGCTGCAGATGATTGCTCACTTCTATGCTGCCAAATAACGAAGTACGAGGCCCGACAATGCGGGTCGTTCCAGAGTCTGTTGTCCCGCGCGACATCACAGATGACTTCACAATCGCTGCTTCAAGTTCGCATCTCACCCCAGCTGGCCTTGCTTTTAAATTCTATATGTGGTGTACTGACGACCTGATCCCTTCTGAAATAGAACTTCGAACCGGTCAGCTGGTCAAAGATGAATACTTCACGCTTTTCGAGGCCGTTGGCGCCCTTGAGGTTGGTTGCGACTCGATACTCAGCCAGGCTACTGGTTTCGAACCCCAAACATCAAGACTGATATACTGTGGCTCCTCAGATCATGGACTCGAAGATGGATAGCGGCTACTTAGGCCCGGGAGAGAATCACGCGCAGGCCCTTGAAGACGACTACGACTTGATGCGGGAGCTGGCTCCGGAAGAGGTTCTGGGGATCATGGACGAGTTGTTATGTCACGAGGTAGGTGTGACCTGGTCGTCTTTCTCAAATTGCAGCATGTGAGCTAACTGAGTCAACTTGATGGCAGATGGCATGGCACATGGGCCACCCTCTCTCCCAGACCCTTTTCACATCCTTGTACCTCGATAGGCTGCTATGGCCCGTACCGAAAACCCTCGAAAACGCTCATTTTGGCCGGGGACAGTCGCAAAGCAACCAGAAGGTTCCTGATATGGTGCATGTTGTTCTGCGTGCTTACTGCCTCGCGCTTGTAAAATCTTGCGATTTTGTACATGCGCGAGTCACCACCGAGTACTATTTTGAGGTAGGTGCTGCCGTGCTTTGCTGGTTGTACATGGATCTGACTCATCGTTTGCTTTCTTCTTAGGAGGAGGACTTCGTCACACAATTGTATAATCGCACCCTACTGTCACAATTCGACTCGAAACATTTTCATGATCTCCTGGACAACGCGATTCGCTGGGTTGATGAACACACGGATATGCTCAGTGAGAAGGTGGCGGAAGCTATTCGGGCTCGCTTGCTCTTCCGGCGAGAGTTTCTCTGGGGACTGGAGCAGGATGTGGAAGTGATAGAGACACGATCGACAGCGCAGTTTTTGAGTTGTCTTTCTCATCTGGACTTTCTGGGCAAGTCGGCTGTTCTCGGGAAAGAGGTGCCTGAATGCTTCAGCTGCAAAATCCAACGGAAACTGGCTAGCACTGTACCTCCCCGTCCAATGGTCAAGATTAGCTTTGAGGATGCGCTGGCGCATTTGAGAAGATTATGCCAGGATGCTGTTGATCTGCTCGAGATTCTTGACTACCGAGGGCCGTATAACCTGAAGGTGCGGGAATTTTGTTTCATTCTGGCCGTATTTGATGCTAACCTGCTTAGGTGGTCATCTGGACTCTGCTTTCGCGAAAGCCTCAGCCTTCCGTCTATATAAGATCTCTTGTTCAGTCCCTTATAGTCAGCAACAGGACGATACTCGGAGCGGTTCCCGTGAAGCAGTTTCTCTATGACGAACTGGAACAGATCGTTCTTCCGTCCAGTATACTCCTGCAAGCCAGTGCGGATGAAATCGAGGTGCCTTCGGATCCACGATTCCAAATAGCGCAGCACATGGATGTCTTCACGAAACGTTTCTCTCAGGTAAGCAAACTGCAAAATGCATCTATCTTGACCAGCGATTGACTTAACCCGATGTAGCCTTTCGTTGATACATTCCGGAGTGCCTGCTTGAACCGCTGTCGTATCCGACGGACTGTCTGTCATACACTTGTAGACTGGGACAATTTGCAGATGGAAGTGAGTTCCCACTTTTTCCTTCTTGCGGCGGCTGGAATCTAATCTCGTTCCTAGGCCGAAGATCTTGACGAGCAGCTTCGCACATTGAGCAATGAGCCCCCTTTGCAGCTAGCCAACGGCGATACCACTTACTCCTACCCCCTCAGCAGCTGGGCGTACCATCATAAATTAGGCCAATTCCGTCTGATCTTACAGCTCGGATTCGAGCTCTCTATTTACGCGCCTGAAGAGCTACCTGGCATGTATTGGTACCTGTCCCACATCTGCTCTACCCACCTCGGTCACATCGACCGAATTCGTACCTTTACTGTGGCCACGGCGAAACGCAACTTGGCGGATCTGGCTGCTAAGAAGCGCGATGCCTTCGAGCGCCATGCCGTACTTCAGCAGTCTATTCGACTTCTTGAGAGGATGACCACACAGATCGTCGCTGTTGATGCATTTGCTATCTCTTTGCACGCTCTATACGTTCTTCTCGCTCGCCACCGTGTCCTACCGACCACTTCTTCACCCCAGGCCTACTCCAGCGACCGGTTAAGGTACGAGATCCGCATGAAGCCCTTTCTTCAAATCACCTTACCGGAGCTGGTCCCTTACGACGAATACCATCGGGAGGCGATACTGGAAGGTGACAGTGATGATATCGTCTTAGAGCGTGCCGCTAAAGCCATTTCGGAAGCACGAAAGGCTTGGGAAGCCACGCTGGCTAACGGTGCATTCATGCATGATTCCGATGAGAAGGACAGTCCCGCTCTCGCCATCGAGGACGACTGGAAGCGAGACATCAAAGATACCATGCGGGCTTGTATCGGTGCCAGTATCGCGATTGAAACTGTTAAGAAGGCCTTGAAAGCACAAGCGGATTCGAGAAATGGCGAAACCCCCCAGGCGCCCCAGTCGGTTAATCTTCGGGTCACAATCCCGGAAGTCGGATCCAAAGCCCGCTGGCATGACTGGTGGGTTGTACCGCAGGTCTCCCCAGCGACCACGTTCGGGGCTTCCAAGAAATGACGGAACCGCACCTGACTACCAGGATGGTCCTTGTCAGCCATGCGTCCCGAGAGGCCCGATCTGCTTGATCTGAACCCCACTCGGCAGGGTTCAGACCGTCTCCTCAGGCCGAAGGGATGTGAATGGGCGGGTGTTTTCTGTCGATCTATCCATTTCTTTGTTTCGACTTCCGTACAAAATGACCTATAAATCTCGACCCAGGGCCAAACACCACAGGCAAGCCAATGAGCGAACGATTTTCGAGCTTATTCTTCGCTTCATAGTCTCGGACAAGCTTTATGTGGAGGCTTTTGATGCATCATGAAGTCATGCAATTAGTAGTCAAATTAAGCATAATGTGCAAGCGTGGGTGTTGAGCAGGAGCCGGCGGGAGTGCAACGACCATAGAACTTTTTTTCTCCAAACTAAATTGGAATAGAAATACCACATATTCATCTCCAAAGCACTAACAACATTGAGGTTTTACATTCGTACTCCCTTTTGTGATCCACCAACTACACATCAAAGGATGGGCGAGGCAACCAACATTGTTACCCGCTTGGTACCTCGGGATCAGCCCACGTCGGTGATCAGCTGATCTGCCTGTCCCATCCACCTGGCATCGTGTCCAGCTTAGCTTTTGATCTCGAATATTCTTCCAGTCGAGCCTGCTGGCTGAATCAACTTGAGTCTTCTGGTCCTGCAGAACCGAAACCTGGCTGCCGGAACGAACCCGATCAGCGACCACCACCCCGCTGACACAACCTTATGCTTAAGTGAGCTACTAAGTAACTTACATATGGTCTAATTATTCAGTAATCAATAAACTGCTTATGCTTTTTTTTTGGTTGGGGACGATCTTAACAGTGAGATGAATATAGGATCCCGCGCCTGGTCCATGCTTATGCTCCTGCGATATTGCTGTGGGGTTGGGGGTGAATTATGCAAGGCAACTAGGTTTGGCAGTAGTCGGCAGTGGCTGTAAGTACGGTTAACATTCTCTGACAGCTTTGATCCGTTCTCATTCGTTGGACAAGAAAGCCGATGTCAGGGTTAACAAGATGATTGTAGGCAGACTGTAGCTTTTCGAGCTGTAGAAGATATGAGAGATCGCATGCATCCCGAGATTGACAATGTGCAGAAGTTGAGATACAAGAACCACGCCATCTCGGATAGGTGAGATGGGGATGGGGAAGGATGGAATGGCTGGGTCGCCGCTAAACCCGAAATCGACCAACCAACCCGGGCAGAATTCCAGTTGATTACCTTCCCGCCGTACATTGTTGACTCCAGTCAACCTCTCGCTCTTCCATCATGGTTCATTCCGCGTCTCACGCTTCCTGTCACTTTATCACTTTATCACTTTATCACTCTGCGTGTCTCTCTCTTCTGATCTCTCTTACGGTCTTACCTACTTACGCTTCCTCGTCCCCTCCTGAGTCTATGTACTAGCGAACACTAGTTGGGAAAAACAAAACACCCTTGCACGAACCACTTAGCTAAGTATTAGTGAGTTAGTCACATAAACTGACTAAAAAAAGGTAGCCACTACCTAGTACTGTGATCCAATCCATCCATTCGATCGGATACTCCCAGCTGAAATTAATTCAAATCGTCTTTCCCCTCCAGCTTGTTTGCTGGCTGGCTACTACTCTCACCTATTATTCCATCATTCCTTCCCCGGGCCCTTTTCTCCGTTCCCTCCCCTCCCCAAAAAAAGAGATCGGCTCCTGCATCGATCTGAATATTATCCATTTATCCACCAACACCACCACCACCACCACTCACTTACCACACATCTCATTTTTACTCACCATTACTCCTTCTCCCCCCCAAGTCGATACCTCGCCTGCTTCTAACATGTCACCTCAGCCTTGGTTGTGCCGGCTTGAACGCCATTGACTGGCTGTGCCTTGGCCCTTCGTCCTCCTCGCCCCCTCTCCCCCCGTGCGGAATTTTCCCTGCTCAGTTCGACGCTATCGTTACCTGTCGCGTTCGCTTCCCGACACCTCGGCCCTCCCACCCCCCCAACTCGATTCCATTCGCTATCAGCTCCCCTCGCGCGAATAGCACGCCTTCGATCCTCTCTCCCTCTCTCAGCATCCAAACCTCTATCCCAGCCCCATCCTCTTCGGCCTGTCAACTCTTCCCTGCATCGCTATTCTTCGATCGAGTAACCTAATATCTATTCTTGATGAGTGTGCATACCGACTCAGTTTCACACACTAGACCTTTCTCGCCTGATCCTCCTCATCCCCTCGCCCGGTTCTGACGTCTGCCCGGTTTTCTTGTCGAGTAGTGGGGTCTGTGTGAGTGAGTGAGTGAGTGCGTGAGAGAGCGCAAACGCGTACCATTAACCGCAATATGCCTACGTATCCCATTCGCCGCAGGCCTCGCGAATGTAAAACTTGCCTTCCATGTCGTGCCAGCAAAGTTCGCTGTGATCGCAATGTGCCATGCGGCAATTGTGTCAAGCGCAATTTCACCTGCTCTTACGGCCGTCCTCCTCCCTCGGCGTCTAGGCCCGGATCGCACCTCGCCGACCAATACGGCCCCGCGACCGCCTCAACAACCACTACACCTCAGTTTCTCCCTCCGTCCTCCCACCTCTCGTCCGGTCGCGATGCTCCCTACGGCCCCGACCCGGGATCGACCGGATCGACTTCCCAAGACGGCCTGCCGGAAGTCGTGACTTTGTCTCAATCGGAATGGGACGAAATCAACACCAAGATGCGGACTATGGAGGAAATCCTAGGCAGTCTGGACTCTTTGTTCCAATCCCATGGGGCGCGAAGAGCCACCGAACCCCGATTAGAGGTGTTCCCAGCGGAGGATGAGGTGTCTCCCACCTCGGAGGGGATTTTTGGTTCAACTACAATGAAGACTGGCTCCGTCCATATTGGGTCGCGATCGGCATTGATCGACATCTTGGATAAGTCGAAGAACTCGGAGGATACGGCACAGGCGCTGCCAAAAGAGGACCTTCTCGCGGAATTGGCCATGGGGAACGAGTCCGCCGCGTATCCGTTCGTAGATCTGTGGTCGTCCGACCCTTATACATTCAACATCGCCGGCGTATGTAGCGTGCTACCCGACGATGAACAATGCCGAAAGTAAGTCCACGGCCCCCGTATCCCCTGTTGTGAGTTGAACGACTGACCCGTTCGGCTGGCTAGACTGTTGAGATTCTATATAGACGTTGGTTCCGTGCTTTATCCGGTGCTGCCAGATGTTGGAAGACTCGAGGACAGTATGGAGCGCCTGTTGCGAGGCCGACAAGCTGCTGGTGGTGTATATCGACCGGATGCTACCGGTCTTGTTAAGCCGTTTGGCATGAGTATATCCTTTCTGAGTCTCCTCTTTGCCGTTCTAGCCTCGGGCTGTCAATTGTCCGACCTACCAGGCAAGGAACGCGAATTGACCTCGTGGGTATATGGTTCGTACAGCCTCCACCTCTCTTCTGTGACATGACTGACCGACTATAGTATCATGTGCTTATCACTGCTTGCGCATGTTAAACTATGTATCTCAGCCGACCGTAGAAATCATTCAAATCTTGCTGGTCATCGGGAGCGTCCTATCCTACAACATGAATGCAGGAGCCTCGTATACATTGCTTGGTGAGTGTTGTTTCTGCCGTGTCAAGTTTTCGATGAAAGCTGATTGTGGTTTGTAGGAATGACCGAGCGCATGTGTATGGTGCTGGGTCTGCACGTCGAGACTGCGGGATATTCACGGGCTGTGCAAGCGGCACGGAGAAGAGTCTGGTAAGGCGTGGATACCAATTTGCGAGAAACAGACAGCAATACTTACACACGAGATTAGGTGGGCGATGGCTTTCCAGAACAGCCATTTTTCCCTGGCGTACGATCGACCCTCGATCACCATGATCAGCCAGCCCGAGATTCCGTACGATCCCAAATCCATGCCCGGCCACCGGGGCTACTTCGAGACGCTGTGCCGCATCATCTCCGTTATTCTCGAGATGTTGCGAAATCTCATGTTCACCCATCATAGCCACCTCAGGTACCATGAAATCCGGGAGTTTAAGCAACGTATTGAACGGATCCTCGCTGAGGCAGCACCACACCTGCGATTTGAAGAACGCTGTACCACTCTGGCGGAGCATATTGAACGGACCGAGCTGCGACTGCATTCCTCGTATTTCATATCATTCATGTGCCGAGTATCACTGGATCCGGATGCACACATGGATGAGCAGCGGCGCGAAATCATCAAGGAGGATTGCTTGACCAATCTGAGCAACACGATCCAGGCATTCATTGAATTGCATTCGATCAACGCACATGCGTCCCGCACATGGATTAGCCTGCAACGGACGATCGCATCAGCTTTCCTCTTGGTAGCCAACAATAATGAGCGATTGCACCCGCACACGTGGGATCTGATTCAGAGACTGGAGGCGGCTTTGTCGGACCATGTGCACGGCGATGGCGAAGCTGATCGAAACAATCGTACCGATTCGGCCAAACATCTCGCCTCATCGCTCCGTGCCCTGCGCGAAGTCAGTGCCGCGTTCCGTGCGCACAGCAAGAAGCAGAAGATGCTATCGGTCCCGGAGACTGCAACGACCACACCGAACCTGTCTCCTGCCACAGTCTTCACTTCCCCGTCGCCGGCAGGGCTTGCCTCGGTAGCTGTTCCTGTCCCCCCGACCTATAGCGCGCCGTCCCAAGAGGGACATATTGACAATATTCTCAATCGGGTCTCGGATGTAATGCTTTTCCCCAACATGAGTACGGGGAACGCTTGAAATAAATGGGCTACTACGCGAGATTCACGAGAATCTTCATTAACCTGCAGCCGAATTCCCCAGTCGCGGGGCCATTGATTCTGATTTGTCCCTTTTGGACGATCCCGTAAGTGGACGCTCCCACCGTGGGAGAGCGACCGGTATGCCTGAAAGTCAACCGATCCCGATCATAATCGATCGGTCACAGAAGCAAGATTGCTCTGTGTCCATGGCGTCACTTTCCCCTGCTGTCTCAGGGCTCGAATCCCTGGTGAGCATGGGCAGTGGAGATGGCGTGTGTCTTCCATTCTGGCTGGAACCTGGGTATTGCCTCGGAGAGGGTCCGCCACTTGCGAGTAGTTAGAGGGGCCGAGGAGGAAAGCAGGAGGGAGGTGAAAGCCGGACATCGGCGGGTACTTGTAGTAATTTGAAGATAGCCAGCCCCCAGTCACGAGTATTTCCGGGAAGGCGTCCGTGTGTCTAGTGCAGTGCAGTGGTTCCTTGCCCCCTCCCACTTGGGTTCGTGCCGGCCTCCTGGACATTTGCATTGTGTTGTTTGTTGGTCTACCATTTTCCCAGTTTCCTTTTTCCTTTTTCCTTTTCCCCTGTCCTTTGTTTCAAGTACGGATCCGGGATTAGGCAGGCAGTGTCTGACCGGCCGAGTATTAACCGCTTCGGCCGAACTCAAGAGATCAGAAAGAAGCTGGAAGGGATCGCCCGATGTCCTATTCCGACAAAAAGGAATGAACGACCGCAACCTTTGGAAAAAGCTGTAGGAGCTGTTGATGGTTCGTGTGCTGCATGAAGAGAGCATGATGCCGCCCTTTCTTCCCCTTTTCTCCTCCCAACCCCCCATGCCATTTTGTCGAAGGCGGGGGTCCATTTTATTCTTATTCTGCAAATAATCATGACAATCATTGCGACGATCAGGTTCAATCAGTTAGGCCGGTGCCACGGCGGCGACGGGTTTAGGGTCTGCAAGAGGCGAACCGGCCGGGACTGAGGCATTTTCGCTTGTAACTACTGTACAGCACCACCTAGTGGACACAGCATGTCACAACAAAGATGACGATGGTGGTCATGAGTATGCGTATGAGTACGGAGTCCTTGGTAGGAGATGATGTGTACAGTACAAACCAAGCGAGATGAGAAAAAGGGCTAGAGTCGCCTTCGTTCTTCATAATTGTTATTCATCATAACCTGCGGAGCCATTCCCTCCTGTCTTCCACGTGCTCCAACCCATCCCATACGGTACGCACACCCATTTTTTGGGGGGGGGGGGGGGTTTGAATGATGACTCCCATCCATTCCTACCGGCCGAAGCGGCCCCCTCGGAGACATCCGGCGATAACTAAAGTGGTTTACCTCCGACCGAAGAGAAACTTTGTTTGTTAGATTAACGGTCCAACGGCGCTCATCCTCTCCATTCCTCTGTCGTGGGTGTAACTATAGTCCATTCTTGTTGCACGGAGGTGGTACGGTGATTATCTCCGCGGGGTCGAGTTTTCTTTTTTCTATACTGAGTACACAGTACTGTTAGGTAAGAGAGGGGGAAAGGGTGAAGGCACACACTCGGCGATAAGTTGTCTCTCTGGCAATTACGGTAGGTGTTTTTCGGATCCGAGGTGTCTGGCTGTCTGGCTGTCTGGCCTGATCCGATTGATTGATTGATTGATTGATTGATTGATTGGAACCTGGATTTCCAAACCCATAGGATCGATTATCCTGAAGGTTTATTGGTACTGAGAAGGTCAAGGTGGGATTATTGTGGAATGCCAGCATTTAAACTTTGGGTTTCGGGGGGGTGAGGGCCTGGCCCTTTCGGTGGATGTGTGGACTTTGGGTGGAGTGGAGGGTAGAGCTTGGAACTAGGTGCCTATATATTGAGTAACTTAACGTTACTTATCTATTCTTGGTCTCGGGGTGGTTTCTGCTATACATTTACCGAGTAGAACTGGGGGTGGTGCTGCACTTGCTCTCGAAGTTGGACTATCTTGCGAGAGAGCAGCGCAACAGGTTTTTTTTTTTTTTTTTTTTTTTTTTTTTTGAATCTTTGATAGTGATTCCGGACATCAACGAATAAAGTCTAAGCCGACATGACATTTTGCTGTACTATACTTCCGGGTTTAGAGGCTCCTCTCCCCCTTCTTTCGAGAGGCTCCCAGATCCCGGATGAGGATTTATGAGTATACTGTCTCTGTAAGTAGGTAGGGACACGCATCGACTGGATGGATGTTTCTGTCTTTACCTTTGGCACAAACTACCGGTACATGAAACTGCCAATAATCCGTTGATTGATGAATGGAAGAGACAAGCAGATCATGCCATTGTTGTTCATCTCTTGAGATTTCTTGAGCATTAATTAGAGTTGGGAAGTGACGGTAAGGCTGGATTGGATAATAAGGCAGCATGTGGCATGTTCTTGGATTGTGGCTGCTGTAGGTGCCAGGGACTATGGTACCTAGTCGTCAAGGGTTGATACCTTATCGATTTTACTGTAAGTGACCCCATTTAATCGAAGGTAGTTTTAACGCACGATGGCCGTTGTGGTGCGGCGCTCGTTGCGGTTGCGGTTGTGGTTGGCGGTTTGTGGTTGCGGGTGGTTTGGGTCCGGCTCGGAACTGTTTACCTTGTTTTACCTTGCTTTTCTTCAACTTTTTGCCTTGCACAGAGAGAACTTTAAGGAAACTGCTGATGGCGCTCGTCTCGAGGGTACCACTCTTCATCATGAGTCTCTGTGTATGGCTTCCCCGTGCTACCGTCCACCTAGTTGTTTGGTTCATACTAAACATATGATATGCAGAAGCTAAACGCAGTGGGGTGGGTATATTCTCTGACGTAGGGAAATCGGTAGTACGGCAACCAACTTCGCCGTTCTCCAGAACGAACGCATAAAGAAGCCAAGAGACCAACCAAGCCCTTACTCAAACAATCAACGGTTAGTCAAGGGGTATCAAGAGCAAGCCCCAAACAGGCTAGAAGGCCTGGATGGCTGATAAATCAAGAACCTCTCGAAAACTGGGGTAAAAGCGCCGAGCAACCCAAGAAGAAACACCGTATGATCCTCCGCCTCCTCCACCGTACACGTCTCTCGTATACTACGAGCCCGGTACTTCGGCCGAAGGGTTCAACCTTCGGATGCGTCAACGGTCGTGCTCGGATGCGAAAGGACAGTGAGGAGATGGGTTTCTCTCGGATGCGAAGGGGTTCAACCTTTCGACTCTTTCTCGAACGAAAGCATACGCATGGATGGTGGTGATTTGCTGGACGATGAGATCCGGCTCTATGCTGTGATGGGCTTCGGATATACTCTGTCTCTGGTGGTGGGAGGTTGAACCCCTTTGTTTCTCTTCGGCGCCGGGGGGTGAAGAGTATGACGTAGTGGGAGGGAGAAGGGGTGGTTGGTGTTTTCTTGGTGTTGTGTAGATGGAGGTAGGGTGGGAAAGGGATTATCCTTTGCTTTAGAGTATCGAGTCTTCAAAGTATCGAGTCAGGAGTGGGAGGGTTAACACTTGGAAGGTGTGTATGGGATGGCTGTGTTGAGATCTGGTGTGAAGTAGACTCGGTTAAGTTGATCCCTATTCTGGATGAAACTCAAGAGGTATTGAACCTGTGACAATTACTTCGAGAATTCTTTATTGCCTCGCTCTGAGGCATACTATGAACTGGCTGTGTGTGTATAGGCAGTTGTTTACTACCTTGTGAACGCGCCAGGATACTTGAGCTTCGAGAAGAAATGCAGGCAAGCGGCTCGCTCAGCGAAATGCTGGTCTGCTCTTTACACGTGATGTCGTGCTGCCTACCTTCTGCGGATGCTGCTGATCACTGGCAGGTACTCAGATATCTATGCCTTACTCTGCTGTCTGGTCGACTGGATTTCGATGGAACTGCTCATTTTTCTTCGAGTCACATACTCCAAGCTGAGATGATTTATTGCGCATATGACGCAAGATCTAGAGGAAATCGAAGCTCTCGTTGGCATGGTTAACAATTAACTGTCTCTTATCCAGTACAGAATACCTACCTACCTTGCCCACCTACAATGACAAGACGGTGACACCTTCATATCCAAACAGCAATCATAATGGAAGACGGTTATTGACATCAAGAGGCTGTGCACGGCCCGGAAGAATGAGCTTCTGAGCCAGATACACGATCTTTGTCCAAAGCGTCCAAGCGAAGTCGACGGCTTTCAAGAGAATGTAGGAGTGTGAGACCTCGGTATCGGCGAGAATGAAATCAACCCTGGAGTCTGAGGTGAGACGCTAGAGTTGCCTGCCTTGATGTTAGAGGTAGTATACACTTGCTAACATGGAAGCTCGAGTCGCACAGAGGTGTCTCAGCCCGAGACATGCCCTTTGCTGTTGGATATGTTGAATACCTTCAACTATTCACAAGCGATCTTCAAATAAATTGGTCAGCCTAAACACAACGCTGCGTGAGAGTCTTGAATGTTTTGACCAATTCCAACAAGGAGGATGGCTGCCTGAGGGTGCAAAGTGTGGAATACCCGCGAGAGTCACCTGCCTGCTCGCTTACTGCCGTTCTCTACCACCTTGAACTTCAATCCATTCTCCTTGTCACACCTCATGACGCTTTCGGAGGACTTATTGTTGCACTCAGCGCGCGATGTCTTGGGTTCAGCTCGGCCCTCACACTTCTTGTTTCCCGCTTTCATAAAGGTCGCTTGAGCTGCCTAGGTTGGTTGTCGCTTATAGGCTGAAGATAACAACCCCTCATCCCTGCTTTCCAGATTCACAGAAGATAAACTTCAATCTGTCACTTCGCTTAAATCTCTACCATGGTGAGCAGCCACTCTGTGAGACATTCCGAGATGTTTCCGAGGCGATTTCTTTTGCTGCTAACGCATGGTGCTAAGTATAGGTACTTGTCGATGCTACGGCTACAGCAAGCATCAGAAGAGAAGATGAACGGCCTAGTTGGAAGGCCCAGCAATCACAGTCTGTGTCGAAAACTGGCCTATTATGCAAGTCCAACATAGCCTAGCGAGATGCTGTCGGGAGAGGTCTATTATTATTCTTTATAAACAAGCCCCACGCTGTTGAACGATTACATCTCGATACTTCTTACATCGATGCCATGACTCAATACTTCGATTGCTTTGCAGCACAGATATGTCCTGATACATTTGTGACCTTTTAATTATCCTTGCATCTGTCCAGGGACTATCTACCCCGCAGAGTCTATCAACGCGGGACGCGATAAACCCCATTCTTGACTGCTGACTCGGATTCGCTGGAGATAATCGCAACAGTTCCGATCTCATCTTCATATCCAGGGCACGGTTACGCCAAGTCTCTGCCAGGCCCAACCACATGGGGTCATATCACTACGGGTTGAATGTATGGTTTCTTGGATCTATGCTAGATCTTTATAGTATCCAGTGATAGCATAAGCAGCACTTTCACCACTGCCTGTACCTTCTGATTCAGGCAGGTCCAACAGCAGGCTGACGCGATATATCCGACGGGTTTGTGATCCCAACAATCGGAGAGTGGTGAGAATGGCCAACAATACTCTCCGATATCAGCTAAGATAATACTCCCTCTTATGGTGGGATTGCAGCCTAGCTAGTTCCGAGCAGGGCGAAGGCGACAGGTATAAAGCCTTGATGCTGGCATAGCATCTCGTCTCACAACAGTCAGTGCTTTCTGCATCGTTGTACATCATGAGGCTAACGATTTCCGCGGCAGCATTGCCTTCATTGCTCCTTCTACCATGTCTCATAGGAGATGCTCTAGCTCACCCGAGACCAGACCCCAAGACGGCGTGGGTGCGTCAAGGTCGGGGAAGGAAGAGTTCCCCGCGTAACCTGCAAGTCCGTTCGTCTATGTCCTCATCCTCTTGCGTCGATAAGATTGCCACTGTGATCAGAGCGCCGAAGCATAATGTTTGGGAAGGGTTGACGGACGATGAGACAGCATTCGTTGTCAAGTGGCTCTTCCAGCAGACAGATTTGAACCTGACTGTCACGGAGGATGCCGGGGAGTGGGACAACACGATGTAAGCCCTCTTTTTCTGGGCATTGTTCGATCGCTAACAGCACCAGCACCCTCGTCGAGCTGATGCGGCCCAACAAGACGGATGTCTTGAGCTATCTCGATCACCAAGGCCCAGCACCTAGCCGTTATGCGCATGTTGTCCTTGACAACCGCGCCACGACTGACCCTCATTATGCTGATATTCTGGTGGGGCCTCTACCCATCACTAATCAATCGACCCCTACGTGGGAGCCACTAGAGTATCCTTACACGCGCAAGACTCACGGTCGTGTGCGCAATCTCGACGCTGACTACAGTACCATCTACTCTGAGTGGCTGTATAAGATTAGCGCATCTATTGCAGATATCACCCTAGACCTGTTCAATGGGACTGCACTGGGCTTGGATAATGACACTCTTGACATATGGGGGATTGACCCCCTCTGGCAGGATGACAGCCGGATCATCCGCTGGGACACATTCTGGAACATGCCAACGTATGAGTTCGACACCGGCAGCATCCTACCGCTGGGACTATTCTTCAAGTCCGACGTGACTGGGCGCGACCCTTCGCAGTGGAAGCTTGAAGGCTGGCTTTACAATGACGTCTTCTACGAAACAACAGAGGAATTCCGTAATGCATTCTTCTCACCCGGATTCGTCAAACTGAAACCCAACGTCGAAGGACCATGGGCACAAACAGACCAACGCGGCCCCGTACTTCCGCAAGATAAGCAGCAACCTCCTCTCATGGTAGCGCCGTCAGGAGCACGGTACTCTGTGGATCTTGACCGCAAATACGTGACATGGATGGACTTCTCGTTTTATATCAGCTTCTCTCGTGATACGGGCGTGTCAGTGTTTGATATCCGCTACAAAGGTCAGCGCGTGCTGTACGAGTTGGGCCTACAGGAGGCACTCGCCCACTATGCTGGCAACGACCCCATACAATCCAGCGTCGCGTATCTGGACTCATACTACGGCTTTGGACCGTATGCCTTTGAGCTAGTCAAAGGCTACGACTGCCCGGTCTATGCAACCTACCTCAACAGCTCCTTTTACGTCTCTGAAACAACGCACACGCACATTGACAGTCTTTGTGTGTTTGAGTACGATGCAGACTATCCTATCCAGCGCCACAGCACGTCCGACTACGTGAGCAGTACGAAGAACGTATACCTCACCCTCCGGTCCGTGTCCACTATTGGCAACTATGACTATATGACCAGGTGAGTCAAGCCCAAAACACGCATGCATCACTTCCATTAATCATACCTCCAGCTACACCTTCCACATGGATGGCACAATTGGCGTCGAAGTCCGCGCCTCCGGCTACATTCAAGCCGCCTACTACGCGCACAACGAGGACTTCGGCTACCGCATCCACGATGCATTGTCCGGCAGCATGCACGACCACGTTCTCAACTTCAAGGCCGACTTCGACATCCTCGGCATCAACAACAGCATCGAGCTCACCACGGTCGCCCCGGTCACCCGCAACTTCACCTGGTCCGGCGGCCGCTCGCGCAACACCATGGCCCTGGAGCGATCGATTCTAACGTCTGAAAACGAAGGCCGCTTCAACTGGGGTCCGAACGGGGCGACGATGATCCACGTCATCAACCAGGAGGCCCGCAACCAGTACGGCGAGTACCGGGGCTACCGCGTGCTGCCGGCGGCCGGGACGGCGCACCTGACGGTCCAGGACTCCAGCAATCTGGCGCACGCGGCGCACTGGGCCGAGTACGACATCCAGGTCACGCAGCAGCACGACCACGAGCCGCGCGCCGCGCATCCCTACAACAGCCAGGACATCTACGACCCGCCCGTCAACTTCGCCGAGTTCTTCGACGGCGAGTCGCTCCACCAGACCGATCTGGTCGTGTGGCTGAACCTGGGGATGCACCACGTCCCGCACACGGGCGACCTGCCGAACACGGTGTTCACGACGGCGCACTCCGGGGTGCAGTTCACGCCGCTGAACTACCTGCTGGGGGATCCGAGCCGGCAGACGGTGAACATGGTGCGGGTCAACTATGCGAATGGGTCGGCGACGGAGGTGAAGACGTTCGGGCAGGCGGAGGAGGTCTGTGCGGTGCAGCTGACCGGGATCGAGGAGGAGCTGTGGCGGTATCAGGGGGATGTGGTGGTGCGCAAATTCCCGTATGACCCGAATGATCCGTACTATGAGATGGAGGCGGATGCATGAGCATATGTCGATACTTTTGGATGGGAGTAGAGTCACATGCGGGCGGTTATGCCTGTTAAACACGGAGCTCACCAATCCACCCCTACCTCCCATCAAACCATCGAATAGACTCGCTTGTCGCGGTCAGATTATGTTCATGCTATCAGAACAATTGGTTCATGGGAGAATTGCCGAGGTACATGAAATCCACGGACCCAAGTCCAAATCCCCATACCCATGGTCGAATTACAAAGGAAGACCGAAGCACGGAGTACAGTACATAGGCCGATGTCATGGTGTGATGTACCGCTCAGGTGCGGGGAAATCACCAGCATGAATCTTCTGGGGTATTTCCCGAAGCGAGATCTGTTTCTATTTCCGGCAACCGGTCTTGATCCGCGGTCCCTTCGTCCCAATGATTTCAATTAGGAGGGGAAATCCATGGGTTTCCTGATGCTTCACACTAGAATCTTGAACTGTAACATGTTCACTGCTCAGACAGGAATAGCCAAGCTCTAATTAACCACACCGGATTCATCCAAGAGGTGGGGAAAGCCCCTCACGCCCACCAACAGCACAGTACAGTACAGTCCTTTAACCCTCCACTAGCCGCGGGAATTTCCACTCCTCTTTTTATCTCGGAGACGGTGGAAGGCTAGTTTGTAAGCTGATGTAACCTTCTCGAACTTGATTCGATCGATTAGCCACATAGCAGTCAAATAATATCCAGTGCATTACAGTACTGTACAACACCCTAGCTAATGCCAGTTGCGGGGTCTCTCTCTCTCTCTCAGAGTCCCAATTTAGCTGATGTGACAGACAGGACAGGACAGGACAGGGATACTGTGCACCCCAGCCAGTCAGAATCCCAAGCCTGTTAAGATCGCCACGGCAAGAAAAGAGGGGGTTGCTGCATAATTGCTTTTGCTTGTCCTTCCTTCTCCGAACGTTTAGGGCTGGAAGGGGGTGAGGAGAGGGGGGTATATAAGCTTACAGCTGAGCTTCCCGCGGAGCTTCACTATCTGCCCACACACACTGTACAGTATAGTACAATAGAGTACAGCACATACCGAGTTGCTGGCTGCACTGAACCACCCTCTACCCCTCAAATCCCCAAGATCACAGCCCAGCCCTACCCAGACAAAATGCCCCAAGACCCCCAAGACCCACCCCAAACCCACGACCTCGACGCCCTCGTCGTCGGCACCGGCTTCGCCGGTATCTACGCCCTGCACACCCTGACCCAAGACGGGCTGCGTGTGCAGGCGATCGACCAGGCCCGCGACGTGGGCGGCACCTGGTACTGGAACCGGTACCCGGGGGCGCTCAGCGACACCTGGAGCTATCTGTATCGGTACAGCTTCGACGCCGAGCTGCTGCGCGACTACCCGGCGGCCAACCGGTACTCGACGCAGCCGGAGATCCTGGAGTACTTGAAGCATGTGGTGGCGCGGTACGATCTGCGGCGGCACATGCGGTTCGAGACGGTGATGGAGGGGGCGGCGTGGGATGATACGATCAAAAAGTGGCGGGTGCGGTGTCGGGACATTTCCAAGACGGACGAGGGCAAGGGAGAAGTGCAGTACACGTACACGGTCCGGTACCTGGTGACGGCGCTGGGGCTGCTGCACGAGCCGGTCATCCCGGACATCCCGGGCCTGAAGGAGGGCGTGTTCCAGGGCGAGGTGGTGCACACGGCGGCCTGGGACCCTCAGACGTCGCTCGCGGGGAAACGCGTGGGTGTGATCGGGGTCGGCTCGTCCGGGGTGCAGGTCGTGACGGCGATCGCCAGCCAGGTCGCATCCCTGCACGTCTTCATCCGCCGGCCGCAGTACAGCGTGCCGGCCAACGACCGGCCGCTGACGCCCCCGGAGCGCGCCGCCATCAACGCGGCGTACCCGGCGCTGTGGGCGGACGTGCGCGCCTCGCACCTGGGGATGGGGTTCCCGGAATCGTCCCGCAAGTTCATGGCCGTGAGCCCGGCGGACCGCGAGCGGATCCTCGAGACCCTGTGGCGCGAGGGCAACGGGCTGCAGTTGATGTTCGGCGGGTTCAGCGACCTGACCACGGACGCGGCGGCCAACGCGGAGGTGTGCCGGTTCCTGCGCCGCAAGATCGCCGCCGTCGTCACGGACCCGCGCAAGGCCCGGGTGCTGACCCCCACGGAGCCGTACGCGCGCCGCCCGCTCAGCGACGCCGGCTACTACGCGCAGTTCAACCGGGCCCACGTGCACGCGGTGGACGTGCGGGCGCACCCGATCACCGCGGTCGAGGCGCACGGCCTCCGCACGGCCGACGGGACGCTCTACGAGCTGGACACCCTCGTCGTGGCGACCGGGTTCGATGCCCTGGACGGCAGCTACGCGCGCGTGCACATCCGGGGCCGCGACGACGACGCCGACGATCTCCACGAGCGCTGGCGCCGCACCGGGTCCGCGTGCTATCTCGGCTGCGCCGTGTCCGGGTTCCCGAATTTGCTGCTGGTGTCCGGCCCCATGGCCGCGTTCGCCAACGTGCCGCCGCTCACCGAGACGAACGTCGAGTTCCTGCGCGACTTGATCCGCCGCGCCGAGGCCATCACGCGCCGCACCGGCACCCAGTGCGAGATCGAGGCCACGCAGGCCGCCGAGCGGGCCTGGACCGAGCATTGCGATGTCACCGCGCGCAAGACCCTCTTCGCCCAGGCCCCCTCCTGGATGTTCGGCGCCAATGTCCCCGGGAAGCGCCCCGCCAGTCGGCTGTATTTCGGCGGGCTGGGCCCGTTTCGCGCCAAGTTGGCGGAGGTCAAGGCGTGCGGGTGGGTCGGGTTTAAGGAGCCGTTGGGGACGGCGGGGGTGTTGCGTTCGCATTCGCATCTTTAGTGATGGGGGGGGGGGGGATCGGAACGAGCATCACCAGCACTCACACACAAGCCTTCACTCTGCATCTTATCTCCATCATCGCCCTCGTGAACCGTACCCGCGATACACCCGACATTACGGGCTGCGGTGGACCGTTGTGGAGAAGGTAGTCTTCATGGAGAGAATGGCAGGGAGTGAGCTGCCAGTGGCGGTTTACCTTGCGCCTTGAGTGTTATGGTTGTGTCGCGGTGGGGATTCTGTAGCGTTAGTAGAGCAGGTGGTCATTGTGGTGCTGCTCAGGACTTTCCACAAGATAGCATTGAGACTTAATCGCATTCAATACGGCCAGAGAATTTGACGAAGAGTGGTGATTGTGATTGTGATTAATGATTCTAGAATATCTAGATATAGTATCATGGATATCATCCCTGCCCGCGGGGCTACCCACTGGGTCCCGAGGCTCTCATAACCATTGCAGTACATGCTATCTATCGATGCATCAGGTCTGCGCTTGGAAGTAGCTGTAAATGCTGTGAATGCACGGGCGGTGTATGGAAATACAGAATTAAAAAAAAAAAAACATCGGTGTGAATCTCTGATCTGAGTATCTTGTGCTCGTCGACATAGCGTCTTGAGATCCTTGTTTGCTGGATGGATGCAGAATCGGTTCACGGTCTTGTGTCACTGTTTTGTGTAGCCGTATCCTTGGTGATGTCAGAGTCATATTTCAAGGCGGGTTGCACAGTCATCATTGTGCAGTCACGCTGATCGCAAGTCTAACTGCGCTTCGAACCGGTTGGATCCTCATAAACAATCCGCGGAACCACATTGAAGTCCGGCAATCCCGGGACAACCTCCGGCTCATCGGCCTCGTCCTCCTCCTCCTTAGTATCAGCAGGCACCGAGCTATCGCTGGACTCGGTCAATTCGAGGGCCGGCGAGGGCGTCCCGCTGGCCTCGTCTTCCACGTGAACCACCGTCGGTTCGTCGTCCGATCCACTACCATCCACAGAATTCTCCAGACTTCCAGAACTCGGGCTCGGGGTCGCCGCCGCCACCAATCCGTCCAGCGACAGCGACTCATCGTGACTGACGCTGCTCCGCTCCGAGGTCGACAGCGAGCTGCGCGAGTTCGTGTACGACTGGGGCAGCCCCAGCGCGGCCGCCACCGCCGCCTCCTCGTCGGGCAGCTTCGACACACTGCTGTCGCGGCTGGTGCTGCGGTCGAAGATATGGCTCCCGCGCCGCTCGCTCATCTCCAGGATGTTGTTGTACCCGCGGCGGGTGGGGTCGGCCAGACGCTTCTTCTTCTTCTTCTCGCGCTTCGTGGTCGGCCGCACCACGATCACGGGGATCGGCGACTGCTGCAAGCAGTACTTGGAAACCGAGCCCGGCAGCAACCCCTGCACACCCCCCAGATTGCGACCCCGGGTGCCCACGATGAGCACAGCCGGCTCGTAGATCCGGATCATGCGCTGGATGATCTCCTGGACCTTGCCCACCGCCAGCTCCAGCACCAGGCTGATGGCCTTCTCGTTCTGGCTGTTCTTCTGGATCACCTGCTCGAACAGCTTCTCCGCCTCCTTCCGGTATTTCCCTGCTTCCACGGCGGCGTCGCTGGCGATGCTCGAGTCCTTCTCGACCGCACGCAGGCAGACGATCTCATCGCCGTCGTCGACGAGCTCGTCGATGAGCCATTCCAGCGCGAAGTCGGAATAATCGTTCTGATCGGTCCCGCATAGGAAGGTTCGACTGCGACGGGTGGACTGATAGCCTTTGTGTTTGTAGTTGAGGGTCAAGGAGAAGTCGGCCGCATCCGGGTTGTCGAAGGTGTCGAACGACACACCTCGCTCGTAGGTTCTGAATTTACATTAGTCAACAAAGATAATCTAGGCACGTATCATGAAGAATGTCTTACTGGGGTGGTGGAGGAGACGGTCCACGACTGGGCGACGGCTTGATCTCCCGTTCGGTGGAGGTGACGTCGAGCTGCGGGCGCGGTCGGTGACCTGCAGCGCTGACGGATCGACGATGCGGCAGCGGCTCCGTGCCGCCAACGTTGAACTGAATTGACTTTCTCTGGGAACTCTCAGCTCGATGTGAGGATCGAGGCTTGCTTGTACCAGCGGCTTGGCTGGCGCCGCCCTCGGGGGATTGCGACGACGGGGAGGGCATGCTGGCGGTTCGAGTGGGAGCGGAAAGCGAAGGGAAGGTGGCAGACGACTCAGGCGCCTTCTGGTGGTCGGGATTTCGAGTGAATAACAAAAAAGGGACGAGATGATTCAAAGTTAACAACCAGTCGGTCGCTCAGCCACCGTGAAGCTCAGCAAGTTCGGCGAGTGGTACGATGCGGGAGACGCCGACCATGGTTTGGTAAGAGAGGTCGTGATGCAGGGGAAACTCCCGAGCAAGTGTCTGAGACCGGCACGCTCGAGGATGAGAGAATGAGATGGACCAAAGCGGGTCTCGGAGCTGGCTAGCTTGAAGCTACAGTGAATGACTTTGCACAATAGCGCCGGATTGAATTAAAGTAGAGTGACAGGCAGCAAGCCGGAAGCAGCTGGAGGGGGAAGGAGACGAAAGGCGAAAGAGAGTGGAATAGGAGGAGGCCGGGCGGCGGCATGATGGTCAGGGCGGGGCAGATGGAAGGCGGTCAGGAGGAGGAGGAGCATTGCCGGCGGGTCACGTTTCCCTGCTGTCACTGAGTGACCACATGCGGAACAAAACTCCTGCCACGCGGAGGCTTCAACTTTGCATCTAGCGATTCCCCCATTATCGTCCACTGACAGACAGCCATTACAATCCCGTGATCCTCTGGCCTGACCACAATGGTCATCTTATCTCGCTCTATATGACCAAAAGAGCAAAAGAGCCGGAATGGAGAAGTAGGAGGGGCATAGCTAGCACCATCCGAGCCAGCCCAAGTATATATTTTCCGAGCTATGTAAGCGCAACCAGCAGACCCTCAGCTTGGCCAGCCGGTCTGGAACACATAGTGCCAGACTGCCAGCGGAGACCACAGCGCGCCATTGCGGCCTGAATCCAGACTCAGTATGTTTTGGCAGGTTTTTTTTTTTTTTTTTTTTTTTTTTTCTGGTCGGATTTTTTTTTCTCGCTCCTTTTTTATTTTTTTTTTTATCATTCTTTGGTTTGCTTTTGAAAAATGTTTGTTATTTTTTGGGTTTTTTTTTTTTTTTTTTTTTTTTTAAACAAAAGAACAACTCGAACGAGGGTCTAGATGGGGCAGAAGAGTCTCCAGCTCAACCAACTCTAATAGTGCCAATGGCAGCAAAACCGGATCTAAAGACGGTGAGGGATTACTCGGTTTTGACTTGATCCATCGATCGTTTTCTTCTAGCAAAAGCAAGGAAGGAGATCAATCAGATTCCGGATTCCAGGAACCCAGACCAGGCGGGTTGACAGGGACAGGCGGAAGACGGAAGACGGAATCGAGTAGGTTCAATTCAGTCAGGGAAAAAGAACCAAGAGCGATCGGCGGTGATCCTCCGTGCGGATCGATCGCCCTTCAGCCATGTGATCCGTCACGGGGCGGTGAACTCGGCCTGGATTGGCAAAGGGCCGCGATCGGCACTGCCATCCCGGTCTAGCCAGCTGCCCAACTAGCCTCCCGGATGGGGCTAAGAAGCGGAGTCAAGTCTTTTCTGCTCCTGCGACTAGCAGTTTAGTATGTCCTAAGGAAGTTACTGATCACTTCGTTATCGTTTGCCAATGCTTGACACATCAAAGCAATGATTACAGGCAAAGGATCAGTTGAAAATTTTTAGGAATTCATGTATAATGTGGATATGATTATGTTCTATATATGCAAATTCATCATCTCGTCTCAGATGCCTGAGAGGCCACCGTTATAGTAGGTCATGTCGTGGAATACATAAACAATCAGAAAAATGGGGCCGACAATATATGCGGCCCAACGGTGGGACCAGGAAGAAGACAGAGATGGGACCCGAATATATGGGCGGGTATGAGAAGAGAGAAATCAATGCCCAAACGCTCGGGCATGCAAACAAAAAAAGGGGGACTCCACCCCCAATGCCAATATGCCATCCCAAAACAATGCTGAATCATGATGATAGGAGAGAAGTGATTTTTGGTTTCAGAAAAAAAAAAAAAACGCCGGACCCGCTATGGTGGTGACAACTTGCCCCGAGGTAATAAAAAAAGTTCTTCCAGAAACAATCCACGACGAGGGTATCACGTATGATAATGGTACAGAGAATGGAGGATCAGCCGCTGCTGCAAGGTACGATCAATAAGCTTCGAGCATCGCACTTGGCGCTGGGCCGGGAACGTAGTAGCCATTCTCCAGATCAGTCGGGGAGAGAGGGATTTCCGCGGTTTGCGGCTCCTTCTCGTTGAATGTTTCCAGGGTTGGTTGAGGAGGTGAGGGGGGCATAGTGTCGTCTTCCGACTCTCCATCGGAGTCGGACAGCAGCTCGGGCGGGGTTTGCCGGGAAGGTGAGCGGGTCAGGGTTAATTCTTCTAGATCCTCCTCATCGTCGTATTCAAAGTCGGAATCAGAATCGGAGTCGTAATCCTCCTCGATTTCCTTCTCGGTGATGATGGCCACCGGGGAGGGAGCCCGTCGTCGCACCGGACTGTAGGTAGTGGGC
This sequence comes from Aspergillus japonicus CBS 114.51, assembly GCF_003184785.1. Taxonomy (NCBI): domain Eukaryota; kingdom Fungi; phylum Ascomycota; class Eurotiomycetes; order Eurotiales; family Aspergillaceae; genus Aspergillus; species Aspergillus japonicus. Next base: position 1,054,126 of record NW_020291640.1, on the reverse strand, counting down.
TCATACTGGTCTTCGTCGTAGTCGGAGTCATCCTCGCTGACGTCGGAGTCGGCGTCAGAAAGGTCCTCGGGATCCCAGTCCTCCTCCGGGTCCTCAACGACCGTCTCGGCCCATTGGATGTGTCGAGGCTCGGAGTGATGGGAGGTCTTGGTCACACCGCTGACAGTCTGGTTGAACCAATGTTCTTGTTCACGTTCGGCATCAGCCAGCTCCAGCATGAGCGAGTCGAGGAGGTTGGCGTGGCCAACCAGAAGGCGGAGATCATGGTCCGCCCGGGAAGCTTCACGGGTGAGCTTCTTGCGGGCGGTGTGGGCGAGATAGTAGGTTTGAGTGATGCTCATTTTCTTTTGTTGGCGACGGCGGGCCAGAGAGGTGAAGTAGGAGCTGAGAGAAGGAGTGGAGGAGGGAAGAGAAGAGGAGGAGGAAGGGTGGGAGGAGGGAGTAGAAGTAGAAATTGTGGGGGAAGCAGGAGTTGCCATGGCGCAAATCTCCGGGAGGGCCGTGTTGATGTGCTTGCTAGGGATCGCCGAACTTAGAGGCTTAGAGGTGACTCGTTCGCTTTGCGCGGCGCGGTGACTCAGGCTGCCTTTCCTCCTTCCGGCGGTCGACCTATCGACCAATCAACCTTACGGCGGATGGCGGGGCGGTGAGTCAAGGGTCGCTGGTATCGCTGGTATCGCTGGTATCGCTGCAGGCGGATCAATAATGGATCGCAGCAGCAGCGCCTTATCTTTCAGTCTAGTGCGTTTGCGACTGATGCAGTGTGCAGACGCAGACAGCTGAGAAAAAGACTGATATCTGGGTGTTGTCGAGCTGGTAGGGGTTCCTGGCGTCCCAATGTCTCCACTGACAATCATGCACTTTCAATAGTCAAACAGTAGTGGCCGGCGGGGAAAGATGGTGGATGGATGTGTTGGTGGTGCGTATGTCGTGATGAGAGTGATGTAGTGGCTGGTTGCGGTCTGAGGTGGACAGGCGAGGATTATTAGCTATGTGTTGTGATTGAAGAAAGAAGAGAAGAAAAAGGACATTTCGAGATGTACCAGGGAGATAGGGATTGTTTATGATATATCCACTTTCTAGGCTGATTCTTTTTTTTTTATTTTCGGTGCTTGTCATCCGCTATTTCCAATCCCCGTTTCTTACTTCCTTTTTTTTTCCCTTTTTTTTTTACTCATTACTCTGCTCGTACTCCATCTAAAGTCCGAAAGGCGCGATCGGACGTTCGGCGACAGAGCATCCGTGGATCGGAAACTCCGTCAAGGAAAGCCGGATCCACCATCGAAATTCTGCCCTGCACCCAAAATCCCTGCCCAAGAGGGCAATTGCTATGCTCACCGCCCATAACTGAGACCAATAGTTGCTGTAAACCAGTGAGTCACGTCTGGGCGCCGCCTGCTTATTCCCGTTCTGGGCGATTCAGCAGCTTGGAACTTTGAAAGGAAAAAAACAAAAAAAAAAAAAAAACCTGGATCGGGTTTCCGATGACCAATCTTTCCGCGCCGTTGTCTCCGGCTGAGCAAAAGAGAAAGGAAAGAAAAGGCTCCCAAGCTAGAAAATTCCAGCAGGTGCCCAGCACACCTGCCCTAGCAAGATTACGATTACTCAACGATTGTCTGCATTAGAAATCCTGACTGCAATCACCATCATTATTCATCATCTTCACTCTTTTGGCGTTTTCACGCGCCAAGTGTCAAATCTTAATATTTCCACGGTTGATGATCAGTCCAGGGCACCCATTTTATTAATGCTTTTATACTCTGTACAGTCGATATAGAGACTATACAAGATTTGAGGTACTACCCCCATTTACTTCCCCCCTCACTGCTAATTGACTCTTTGACCTTTTGATTGATAATTGAATTGATTCCTAAGCTCCTACCTAACACGTAGGTTTTCAGTCCCCTAACATCCGAGTAACCAGCCTCACGATAGTTGTTGACCCTAGTTGGGTTCTTGCGGACGGGATCCGTGACCCGTCACAAATCAGTTCCCCACCCGACTCAAAATTTTCTTTCCTGCCGGGCGCAGAGAAGGAATCTGAGGTACGGAGTAGCCTATCCGAAATGCCCCCTTCGATCCCCAATCCCGTTTCGTTTGTCAGCCTCCCAGGGTTCTCACGATGAGTAATCTCTCTCTAACAAAAGCCGAACTGCTATCCAACTCCGTCCATGCCTCTTTCCAGTAACACCCCTGTACCGCACCATTTGGGACATGAATGCGAGAAGGAGTTATGACTGAAAACGGACAGGTAAGCAAGTCCAGTAAGTCTCGCTCGGTCGGGTTTGGGAAGTAGTGAGTTGCTGCTGCTGCCCCTGCGGAGTTCAAACAACAGAGCAGCAGCACAGTACAGCACAACACAGCACAACAATCAATGCAATTCATATGCGAATACGACGGCTTTCCCCCCCCCCCCATCAGGATCCATCGCTTGCCGTAATTCCGCTTCCCACTCTCTCTGCCTGCCTTATTTTGGCCCCTACCCTAATCACATACTATACTCACTCGTATACCCACTATCACTCAACTCGTGTTTGCAGATAATTTAGCAACTATGTGGAGATAAGGGAACTGATTTTTTTTTTCTTTCTTGTCTATCGCTTATTATTCATACGCATCTACAATCCATCCACGTAGGTCATCTCTCACTTCCTTATCATTCGTCACAAGGAGATGTAGAAAGGGCACCCAATGAAATCCTCACCAGCTGCCACATTTCAAAACCCGTCAGTCACGCCTTAATGTCGAGGGCAAAAAAAGGTCTCGAGTCCATCCATCATCGCTTCGGCGTCATCCATCATCCCTCATCCCTTTCTTGGCGTTATGCGGCTCTCTCTCTCCCCCTTCCTGCCTTCATGTGTCTGCCTCTCCGCAAGCGCCAGCCCATGCTATGCTTGGCAGGTCAGATCGCCCGCGAGCGAGAGAGGGGGCACGCCATCGCGCATTTTCGAGGCGAGACAATTGGCTTTGCGAATGCGGAGGTAGACTTCCTGCCCAGAAGGAATAGTGTCGACTAGTGTGTACCGTGGGGAAAGACTATAGAGCTGAGCTGGGGCTGGGGCTGGGGCTGGGTCTGAGCAAGTACAGGTACACTCCGTGGAGTCTCCGTAGTATGTGTACGTACGACGTACTCGCGGTAGGGATTGATCGTCCCTTGGGGGCCACTATCACTGAATATCCCCCTCGACAAACGTGTCGGCCGCTTGGCAACGACTCAAAAGACCTGAAACCTCAGCGGCAGGCAGCGAAAACCCCCCTGATCTCTTGCTTACATGGCTGTGCAGGGTCAGAGTTACCCGAATAACATGTAGCCCGCGCTAAGTGGCTGTCTCGCGTGTAATCTGCTGGGGAGCGGTGGGCTGTAGTAAGTTAGTGGCTATGAGCTGGGGTCTGGGCTGACAACGGAAATCGCCTAATCCGCGACCCGAGCGGGAACTGCTGAGGCTCTCTCGTGAGGATGGTGAGGGTGATGATGACTCGAAAGACCATGTGTTGCTGTGGTTAGGGAATCGAAGCAATAGTCGATAATCTGATGATCTATCGTCTATCTGAAACCTCCCCCTCGCTGCCTGCCCGGCACAGCACAGCCCCTCGAAAGGGAAGCGGAGCAAGTGCGGAGAAAGATAGGCGGACGGAATTCCGGGACTAAGCCTCACCTGGAAATTATGCTCATCGGTCATGTGACCCTGGTGCCCACCATGTCGGCGTGACACTCGGAGATAACAGATCTCCATTAGTTGCGTTGGAGTTTCCCCCACCAAAAAGGCTATCTGTCTGGCGAGAGCAGCCTCGATCAGGGCATCGGGACAAACAATGATGGCCATGATGCCAATGATGGGGTCAATGACGAGGGGGAACTGTAAACAGTCTCCGCCGTGCCGCCCTCCTTCTTCGTCATCAACATTCGCCATCGCCATCGCCATCACACTGCTGGAGCCCACGCATTCCAACGATCATTGATCATCCATGATCATCGCAGCCCACTGTGGCAGAATTGATTCTTCAGACTATACGCAGAGCAAAGAGTCTGGAGCGGGCAGCAACTCCATTCATAGTGGGGAAATGACATGGCGGGGGGGAGGGGGGAAGGGGGGGGGGGCTTGCATAATCCTCATTCATGTCCAACAAAACGAACAGCAACCTCATCTTCTAGCTATCAACCACCCAAAATGACAAATTGTTCTAGACCAGAACGTACGCAAAACCACGGCAGCGCTGGCACCTAGAAGCTGACAAAAACGACGATCGGATCACCAGAACCTTAACTTTCTGATTTGATACCACACATCACCGACCATCGGGAATCCTGAGTAGCTGGGTCCAAGCTGCAAACGTCAATCCATCATCACAGTTTCATCCCTTGGATCCCTCCCCGGGTTTACTGCCTGACATCTTACATTTCCACAGGCAGGCTTATCACCACGCGAAGTGAAGGCAAAACAAACATCCCAATAACAACACTCCACATCAGCAGGAGCAGATTCGCCTCCCAGCAGATGCACTGCAATACGTCGACGATTTCGCGATCGTCACCGATAAGGATAGGCAGCAGCACTCCGTAGACTTTGACTTACGGGTAGTGTAGATAGGACGACACCACTAACATCATCATCGTACCTCGCCTCTCTCAAGGTTGTTGTCCTACCTCATGAACCACGATCAACCTGAAGATCCCGCTCGAATAGTACACAGTAATCACTTTGAGGTTGTACACAAATAACCATATGAGACGGATACGGTTGCTGCTGTGTAAACTGCAAGTCAGTCAGTAAGGCCAGTCCTTGACGTCACGACCTGACCCTTGGCCTCCCTCCCCGGGCTTCTTGACCTCATCGTCGGGATTTACGGGGGATGACCATACAGGGGGTGGGCGATCATGATCCGAGATCCGGAGCTACAGTGAGTTATAGACAGAGGACTTTAGGAAGTCGGTGACTTCATCGCCATTAGCATAGGGTGGATAGATAGATGTACAGTACAATAAGATAGGAGATAGGAACGATAACAAGCGGGTCTAGACGTCAATCACACATCCCCTCTATCAACATCATCATCATCATCATCATCATCATCATCATCATCAACACCACCAACCAACCCCAACAACTAAATCACCGAGTGACTATCCGACAGTCAACTGAACATCCAGCATGACCTCAAAACACCCGGGGAGATCCGCCTGCCCCTTCCGCCTCCCCGCATAGCCTACATTAAAAAAAACATAAAACATAATCACAGCAGCATAGCACAGCACAACTAATGCACACAATCCAAGGCTACCGCGGAACAAACTCGGCTTCTCGCCCTTCCACAACCCCCGATCCTCCGGGCCCCCAAAAACCCAGAAGTGGTCCTCGCTCGGGCCTTACGAGATACGGTACGTACGGTTCCCAAATCCCATAAAGTCCCTTAAGTTCTGGCGCGGCGTGGCTCACGGAACCGCGCGAATCCGTGATGAACCCCCCCGTCCAGCCCAGCCTAGTGAAGTGTTCCCCTCCCCCCCCCACAGTAGGCTACCCGTTGTACCCGTGCGTGCCGGATTCCGGAACATCAGCCCGCCCTTCCAATTCTTCACTTGGGGTCTGCATCTATCTGCATCCATCTATCTGCATCCTGCCCTGCCCACAATTCCCATGTGAGGCTATCACGGATACACGGGTACACGGATCTGATCCCTTTTCTGAGAGGGGTTTTTTTTTTTTTTTTGGCGCTAGCATGTTCGCTTGTTAGCATGTGGAGGTCTCATATACCGAGTACCAACCACACTTACTATAGCATACTGGGGTACTGTCACTACTGACTGTACAGTAGTACCCTGAGGGCGTTTGAGGGGGTTTAATTCTGCCGGTTTTATTCTTGTCAGACTTTAATATCATGTCTCCGAGTTACTTGACTCACTAGGTTATGTATGGGTTATGAGTCACTGCAGGGCCTCATTCAGGACTAGGTACCTAGCGGATGCTTATTCTTTCGTGTCATCCTCTTCGAGTATAGTGGGATTACATGCACACATAAACAAAAGGTATACTCCGATCGGAGTCACAAGCTTCGACAGAGGTGGTGTTTCAGGCCGATTCATCCCGGTTGGAGTTGGGTGAGGATCTCTGGATCGTGACTCTGTTTCGGAGTAGTACTTAACCAGACTATACTATCCCGTGCTATTCTTCATGACTGCGACTTACTCTGCTGGCTAGCTGGCTCTCGAACGTTGGTCTATATATGCTGCTAGCATGATGGGTATTATTTCCAGGAATGTGCTGGGGCAGGGCTTTTGTTTGATCGCTTCTGGGTATAGTCCCCAAGAAGGAATGTGTTGCAGGCTATGCATGTCTTGTGCGATGCATGTATGGAGGGGGCCATTGGTCTAGGTATTACTGGCGGATGGAAGCTTACTCGGTGCCCTGTATGTACAGTACACGCTTTTGCAGACTGACTGGCAGTTGTCGATCCCGGGTCCATGCTCAGTCCGCGCTGATTGGACGGTTGCTTTTGTTCTACAGCATTCTGCCATGATGCATGTGATTGTACTGTACTGTACCTTTCCACTGCTGTTCCCATGTCTACGGAGAGCGGGGTACTTTTTTGTTCTATGCCCCTCCTGTTAATCACAATTCCCAATGTACAGTTACAGTACATACATACAGCACAGCACAATAATGTACCTCCCTCTCCACTCCGCATGAAACACAGAGTCCATGTTCATGTTCAGTTCAGTTCAGTTCAGTTCATATTCACATCCACACAGCAAAAGCAACCATTATCCATCCCAACCAATTCCTGAAGTACTGGCTGAGACTCAATCCCCCCCACCAAACAAGCTCCCCCAATCCGACCCCTTCTTCCGCATCCACCGCATCCACCACCCCAGCGGCTCCGACAACCCCTCATCTTCTGTATCCCCAACCTCACACGGCAACAAAATCGCATGATCCAACGCATGCGGCAGCCCGCGGTGCCGGCCACGCACCTGCATCGCGATGACGATCGCCTTCGCGGGGCCCGAGAACTCCCCGCACAGACTCGTCTCGGTGCCCGGGTAGCCCAACGACAGACCCACCGTGCCGTACGCGGACACGATCTCGAACAGGATCGGGAACAGCGCGAACGCGCGGTCGTCGTCCCCAGCCTGCAGCCGCGGGCCCTCGGCGACGGCGATCAGGAAGAAGCCCAGCATCACGTACCAGAGGTCGAAGCCCAGCTGGCGCTGGATGTGGGCGGCCAGCGAGTCGGTGGAGGGGTGGGTGGGCGGGGCGTCGGAGGACGAGGATAGCGCGTCGTCATTATAAAAAATGCCGAGGCTGCGTTCTTCGTAGACGTTGGTCTTGCGGATGGCGATCGCGTTGGGGAAGGCCGAGATGTACATCATCACCAGGAAAGAAACTTGGGTGGCCGGGTGCAGGGTGGTTAGCGGGGTGATGCTGAAGCCCGCGGTGCGGGTCGAGGCGATTTGGAAGAGGCCGTTGACGAGGCGTAGGCCCGGGGTGATGGTGGGGTTTTGCGGGGTCTATGTTCGTGTTGGTTCGTCAGTTGAGGCTATCAGGGTAAAGGGGCAAGTGGTTGGTGGTGCAGTCCGTACCTCTTGGAGGGTGTAGAAGATGAGCAGGTCGATCGCGTTGAGCAACAGGAGAACGGCCGACAGGCGCCACGTCTCCGCGCTGGGGAACAGCAGCGTGAAGCACCGCCGCGGGTGCTCCAGCAGGTACTCCAGCTCGTCGTCCAGCGGGGACCCGTACGTGGTGGTCTGCGAGAGCGTCCAGATGATGAAGCGGAGCATGCACGGGAAGCCCGTGTTGCCGATGACCACGAGGAAGGTCATTACGAGCAGGGGGAACGCCGCGGTCTGGAACGCGTCCATCGAGTCCGGCGTGAGAGTGAACCCCAGGTCGTTGAAGGCCGACCCGGCCGTGAAGATCGCCCACCACGGCCGACTGATGCCCGCGTCGGCCAGCACCTGGCTGTACTGGCGGTTCGGCAGCACCCACCCCAGGAACAGCACGATCCCCAGCACATGGAACACCACGAAGTAGCAGACGAGGATGACGAACAGCGTCTTCAGCGCCCGGTACTCGATCCCGCCCAGCTCCTCCTTCTGCGCCTCGTCCCAGTCCGCATAGCTGGCGATCGACGACTGCCACATCAGCGCCGGCAGGGCGTCGAGATCCTGGCACGACCGCTGGAGCACGGGCGAGTCATACTCCGACAGCGAGCGCCGCGAGCGCGTCCCGGACATCGACCGGCGGTGGTGGTGTTTGATCGCATATTCGGCCTCCGAGTCGCAAAAGGTGATATGCGGACTGGTTGATCCCGCCGCCGCCGCCGCCGCAGCGCCATACTTCCGACCTGGAAGACCAATTAAGTCGGCGGTTCGATCCTCGCCATCGATAACCTCTAACAGAGGTTGCTCCTCAGCGGGTCTCTCGACCGAGATCCCTCGAGGAGGAGGAAGAGGCAGAGGCGGGGAAGGCCGGTTCTCGATCCCTCTTCCCTGCAGAGCTTGATTCCATTTGTTACGCTGCGTGCGGCATAATACTTTGGCCTCGTGGATGACGCCGCGAAACCGCTTGCGGAACCAATAGAGCCGGATCACGACGAGCAGCGAGTTGATGAAGATGACATTGGTCACCATCGACACCCCCCAGAGGGTGACCTGCTGGACCACATGCAGTCGGTTGAGGTCGATAGAGTTCAGGCCCGTCTGGGTGGCTGCACCGGAGGCGAGAAGCAAGGCATCAAGGTACGACAGCCCTCCAGCCAGGTAGAGAACTAGCGACGACACCAGCGCCCAGAAAATGATATAGATATAGTGGTGGTAGCGTCGCAGGGGTGACTTGGACGGCTCGTGAGCGAGAGGCATGCGGTTTGGGAATGCGCTATAAGCCGATGAAGAATACCCGGAATGTGTCGTCGATGGGAAAGGGAAACAATATGGCGGAGCCCAAAAGAGGTGAAGAAGCTGTTTGTCCTTTCCCAAAAGGCACGGGGAATTAAATAGCTCGACGAAAAAAAAAGAGCTCTTGTCTCCTTGCGTAGATCTGGGGGGAGGGAGTGGCTAGCAAGAGCCAACAAATGCCTCACACAAATGCATGCTGGATTTGGGATGATCGGATCGACTGTGACGATTTCCTACTATAACAGAGAAAGAATATGGCATAAAGGAGCTAGGTAGCTATACCTGCTCCCAATCAAGCTCGGGCCAGTCCCACGCTTTATAGCTGCCTGGTTCTGACATCTCCCGTCGAATTCCTGGGGAAGTGGTTTATCTTCCAAGGGAGGGGGAAAGGGAGCTTGCAGATTTTGCCATTCCGGTGTGAGGTTGCACAGCAGGAAGCTGGGAACATCCAAATCGGTGATCTCCTCTTGCAAAAAATTGGTTGGAAATAATCGCTCATAGTGATTTGAAGCTTGGCACGCAACCACTGACGCACGGTCCATAGTTTGGCTAACTTTAAAACCTTCTTTTCGTTTCTTCTTCAGCGTGAAGAAACCGGATTGGCGTCTCACAATTGGCCGGGAATCATTTCTTGAATTGTAGACAAAACTTGCTTGGGTGCCAGGGCTGGTGTGACTGTTGCAGGAACCAGGGGCCGGATCGGTGAGAAAGTCGGTGGCATATGCGTGTCTGCGCCATTTTCAGACCTGTCAGGTGTTGGTGTGACCAAGGAATTGTTGTGTGGCTTGCAGTCGGACATCAGGCTGTCAGGTTATAAAGTGAAGTTGTAGTTGAGGAGAGCTCCTTCAGTCTTTTGAAGGAAGGGGGGTGCTGTTGCCTGAGGCAGAGATCCATCATCGACAACAGTTAGGTTGATTTCCATCAATGGCAGTGGTTACAAAGTACTGTACAGTACAAGCCTACCCAAACTAAGGTTGATCAGCGACAAAGAGGATTGCAAACACCAACATCATCCAAGACAAAATATGTATTGCTGACCGGGACTAAGGTAAGACACCCTAATCCAGCCGACCTTTTAAAAGATGATAGATAAGAAGATTAAACCACTCTTTCCGTCCAGCCCGTCTCTGAACCCACGATCCTTCCACTGTCGTCGCATCAAATCTAGCAAGACACACCGGAGGGCAAGTTCTCGCACTTGCTGCTGGTCTTGCCACCGGTGACATCAACGCCGCTCCAGGTGAAGTCCGTGCAGCTGCCGTCACCGCAGAGGATGTAGATCTCGGTGGCATCGCTCTCAACGCTACCGGTGACCTTCTCCATCTTGACGCCGGAGATCTTGACGCCGTCGGTGGGGGTACCAGTGGGGCTGCCGTTCTCGTAGTCCTGCTCGATGACGATACCGTAGTCGGTGATGTCGGAGATCTTGATGTTGGAGAAGGTGATGTCCTCGACCTCGCCGGTGGCGTCGTAGACGGTCTTGATGCGGACACCGTTCTCCGAGTCGGTGACGGTCGAGTCAATGAAGGTGACGTTCTTGACGGTGTTGTCGTCGCGGCCGCCGACGGAGCCGATGGAGAGACCGTGGCCGCCGGAGCAGGCACCGCCGGAGAAGTAGATGTTCTGCGGGGAGAGAAGGATTAAGATTAGCGATCTATGTGGATCGTTCGGGGTGTGTGGCGGCTTGAGATCTCTTTCCACCGCCATCTGTGGGAAACACATACCTCGCCGGAGTTGATGGCGACACAGTCGTCCTGGTTCTTGACGGTGGCACCGGTGATAGTGATGTAGGTACTCTCACTGATGTCGAAACCGTCGGTGTTGTGGCCGCCGTTGTCGTCACCGTCGCTGTTGTCGATGGTCACGTCCTCGATGGTGAGGTAGTCGGACTCGACGGAGATGGCCTGGACGGGGGTGTTCTTGATCTGCAGACCCTTGATGACCGAGTTGTCCAGGGAGTGGGCGTAGAAGAACTTGGGCTTGGTCTTGCCGCCGTTGGTGCCCTCGCCGTCCCACCACTTGGCACCGTTGCCGTCGAGGACCGCGCCGGAAGACTGGGTGACGGTGATGTCCTTGCCGGAGATGTACAGGAGGGGTCCATCCCACTCCTCGTACTCCCAGGTGGTGGTTCCCTCGAAGGTGACCTGGATTGGACATGGCCTTGTCAGTCTGCGGTTCAACGGGCAGTACACTGGAAGGTGTGCCGTCGAGAAATACTGGGGTCGGGGCCGGGACTTACGGTGGTACCGCTCTTCAGGTCCTTGAGGTTGAGGGTCTCACCAGCAGGAACAGTGATGTCCTTGAGAACGATGTCCGTGCAGGAAGTCTTGCTCTCGGAGGCCTGAGCAGCCGAGGTGAAGGTGCAGGTGGAGCGCTTGGCGAAGTCCGAGGCACGGGTGGCAGGGGCAGCAGACACCAGGGCAGTAGCCAGGGTGGCAGCGCACAGCAGGGAAGACTGGATGGAAGGCATGGTGAGAGGATTGTTATCTGATCAACAGAGTAAGTTCAAAGAGAGACTGTTCTGATCTACAGAACGGAGACAACGCGAGAGAGACAAAGAGAGGAATGAAGGAATGATTGGCTTGGATGAAGAAAAGAACCCCGACAGCAGGGCGACAAGACCCTTTTATGTGTTGCAAGAACGTCTTGGTGGATTCTGAAGTTGTCCATTTCGTCCCTGTTTCGTCCCTGACGGTTCCCTCAGTGCCACCAGGCGAGGCCTGAATGGGCAGGCATTGCCATCAATCTGTAACGGGCTATCCCCGACTCAGGGCGCTAAGGCGAGTGGGCCAAGGCGGCATTTTCTTAATTGAACTTGGCTTTTGACTCGTGGGGGCATCGGTCATCCCTATGCGTCAGCTTCATCAAACGCAGCCCCTCGTTTCGACTGCTTCTGACTTTGGAAGAAAACTGTGTTAGCCATTCATATTGTGACAGAAGAAAAGGAACGAAAAGGAAAGGAAAGGAGAGGAGAGGAAAACCACTGATCTTCACGGGTTCATGACGGGAGATAGATGGCTGTGATGATCCGGGAGCAACAAGCGAAGCAACGGAAACCGACCAGAGTTCTTCCCGTTCGACCCACCACAGTCGAAAACAATCAGGGGAAGGTTCTTTTCTTCTTCGAAGCTTTGGGCGAAGCAATCACGAAACATCCCAGTGGAAACTAGGCCGAAATAATACAACTCCCACACAATCCGTTCGTAACTCCGTACAGCGATGCTATACTGATGTCGGCAATCCAGACCCCCGAGAAAGAATGGCTCCGCCGATCCATGCCGCTTACGAGTGCCGATTCTCCACCGGTCGATATTATCAGGAGCAAGCAAATGGCGACAGCCATCTCTATCCCACTTCGCTCGGCAAACGTCAACAGGGAGCAATTTCCTCACGCCTTGAAAGGCACACATCAATGAGAGCTGTCATAAGGAGCACCATCCTGGCCCCTCGGAATTCATTTGCCTTCAGCCGCTGGAGAACTCCTGGCTGATTTCCGATACCCCCAGTCCAATGACAGATCATCTACAGCGCTTCCATGATGAAAGTTCAGCCGGGAATTAGACCCTGGAAATAATGCAGGGGAACAACGGTGGCTCTCGACCCATCCCGGCTTGCCGAACAGATCATACCTCAGAGAATCGGCGCTCGTCACGAGGCTCGCAATCAATATCAAATTGACAGTTTCGACTGGACGCGTAGGAGGATATAATACTGCTTCTTATGCATACCAACCAGCAAGTTGCCTATGTGCCTGCCGTGGTCCGTGGAGTATCCAGTCACCAACCAGTCCACTGCAAGAGGAATCAAACCAGCGGATAACACGGCTTCATCGGAGCAATTCAATCAATATCAAGAAGTTGTGGACCGGGTCCAGGGGGTATCAACTTGGTGCCCACTGCCCAGAGAAAGCTCCCTCCCATCCCTGACCCCACGCAAAGCTTGGAGATTGCTTGATTGTGCGCCGCCCCAATCAGGTCGGCTGGCTGGTCTCCCCACCGCTGAGCTTCTCTCAGAGATAATCCTCTCCACCGAAGAGAGGAGCGGTGTACACAGTACGTCACTAGGAATGATACAACCTCAGTTATACCTACTCAGTACAGAGAGTAACGCGATGCAAGGATTTATCCAAGCACGCCCGATGTGTCGACCACTTTCGGCATAACGTCGGTTTTTCTGAGAGTCACAAACGCATGCAAGGTAACCTGAAAATAGGAATATAGGTAAAACACGCCACAAGCTCCTCTAGGCTTGAAGAATCAAAACCGGGTAGGGGGTGAAGCAGTGGTAGCACAAACGGGTAGGGTATACGTACCACTTTCCCCACACGCCGCCCAAAACCAGCACTAGTATCTCCGAACATCGGGCCTACGCACCAGTCAGCACTCGGCATTAGGGGGTCTTACCCCCGACGCATTACTATTTCGGGCTGGTCGAGTTTCATGGTCCCTAAAGGGCGGGAGGAGAAATTCTAGATTTACCTACATGGGAGATCCTGAAAATCATTTAAGTACTACTTTACAACGGCAATTCCAGGATCCGGGGTGTATATACACCCTCCCTAGCCAGATACACTAGAACTCAGTGAAGTAAATCACTTGAAATTCGCTGGCCGCTCATAATTGTTCAGTAAGCAATTTTTGTTCGAGAAACGCATCTTACAAGACACTCTTCATGCTGAGGTATAGTTAGCTAGTTACTTTGGGTTACATTAGTAAAGCCCTCAATCACTAAGTCAACTGCTTCTGCTACCTCCCTTTCCCCTCAGTGATGTCTTTTCCTTCTCTTCTTTTTTTCCTCAAAGAAAAGGGTGATATGCTTCCGTTCTAGCAGACCAACCCTACATTCATTCCAAACATTTCACCGCTAGTGCAGCGACACCCAGAAGTCACTTTATCATTCCAAAAATTCAACCAGTATACAATCATCAACCATCCAACCCCGCCTCCATCTTCAAGCAGCACAAACATTCACATTCACCAACCTAACTCGACCTTCCAACCAGCTAACAATCAAGCAAATCCGAACCACTCCATATCCCTGCCCCCATGAATCGGCACCGTATGCCCGACCCCCGTGGCAAACACCCCCTGCACGCCCGGCCCCCACACCGTGGTCACATAGTTCGCCTCGGGGGTATTCGCCTCCGTCGTCTGGGGCGCATCGTAGTTATACCCCCAGACGCCGGCCCACTGCTTGACGGTCTCGTAGTAGTTCTGCGGGTAGAGGGTGGTGTCGACGCTGCCGTGGTAGATCTGCATGCGGGGGCGGGCACCCGTGTACCCGGGGTCCATGGCCTCGGCGATGCTGGCCCAGTGCGCCGGGGTGGTGATCGACTGGCCCAGGGCGCAGGTGCTGTTCCACGCGTCGGCTTGGTTGGTGGCGCTGTAGAAGCACCCCGCGGGCACGCCGTTGTAGACCGTCGCGGCGGCGAAGAGGTTCGGGTAGGTGGCTGCCATCACGTTCTGGGAGATTCATCAGCATTAGTTAGGGGCGTTCATATGGGATGATGGGATATGGACAACTCCGGGCATACCGTCATCATGGCGCCCGAACTCGAGCCCGTCACGAACACCTTGCTGGTATCCGCGTTGTACTTGGCGATCGTCCAGGTGACCATGTTGGCGATGGAGTTACTGTTGCCCCCGCCGTTGTGCGTGAGGGTCGCCTGCGAGCTCACGTCCCAGCAGGTGCCCGAGTACGGGCTCTGCGGGTAGATGACTATGAAGCCGTATTGCTCGGCCAGGGTCGCGTAGGGCGAGCCCGTGTAGTACGCGGAGGCCGTGCCGGTGCCTGTGCATGTGAAAGTTAGTTTGTTGGGGGGGTGGGGGGAAGGGTGAGAGAAGCACAGACAGTAATGGATGGCAACAATGATGCCCGGCTTGGTGGCCAGATTCGTCGGCACGTAAATGTACATGCCTACATTGGTCGGGTTGCTACCGAAGCTGGTGACCTGCTGCAGGGAGCCGGCTCGAGGGTAGACCGAGTCCCTATCCCCCAAAACGCCGGCCCGGCATGACAGTGCGCACAGCACGCAGGTGAGCAGAAGTGAGAGGGAAAGCATTGTTCAGGGAAGTTGGTTCCGATGCAAGGAGATGATGGAGAAGATGGGGATTGTTCTCTCCATCTCTGAAGGTGTATATATATATACGCCCTCCACGGCTAAATCCAGACCTTGCACACATCAACCTGAAATCGATCCGCGACATACTCCATTTCTGCCACTGTAGGCCAAGTCGATGGGAGGAGGCGGGGGATGTCTCCGGGAATTGAAACGGTCATGGGGTGTCTGGGATAGACAGCAGGTGAAGGCTCGAGATCGACATTACCGGGCTGGGCCCCGTCACGGAAGGCGTTAGAGTCAGACACGGGATCAATTGGCGTTTCAGGAACGCACCGTGAAGATGCAGAATAGCCGGGTTTCAGCCGAATTGGCAAAGTCTGAGGGAAGGATTATCCGGATACCCCCACCTCGTGCTGAGAGGTGTCAGGGTTGACATGTTGGCGGAGGGCTGAAGATTACAGGCTGCATTGCGGAAGTATACCCCAGAAATCGGCTTTACAGCCGGGGAGGGGGCATCCAAACAGGCTCAACTCGAGTGACCGCATCTATTGTTTCACTACTCGGCTACATTACATCAGAAGATGTTTCAATTTGGTCCTCTTAGATAACGTATGAAGTTCGATCAAATTAGCAAACTCATAGAAAAATACTGAGTGAATCATCCTCCGAATGACATACCGAACCAGCCACACCGAATACACAATCATAATCATACGATTATCACATTTAGAATCAAAGCAGAAACTTTTTCTAACAGATTTTGTCTAATCGAAAAACAACAGGCACGGCCACATACCAGTAAATGCAATGCAGACACAAATCGAAAAAGAAAAGAGTCGATACGACAACTAGCTCTCTCTTCTCGTATGACATAAGCAATCGACATCGTGGCTAGCCTGCAAGTTTCCCGCCCTGATAGAAACATCCGTAGCAAGGGAAGGACATCGTCAAAGCTCTCCGGGTATTGGAAAAATAAGAAAAAGGAAAAAAGAAAAAAAAAAAGCGTATGAATGCAGGAACAGAAAGAGAAAGGCCCTTCAAACCCTCCAGCGGAACCAACCAATCTCCCTAGATTCATTTCATGAGAACCCGTCTCCCCACCTCACTTCTTCCGGTGATGCTGGGTCCAGGGTTCATATCATCATCTGTACAAGGGAATGTCGACAAGCCCCCCACTCTACCTTTCAAACGGAAGTTAGATGAGCGACCGATCTTGCTGGCGAAAAGAAAAATCATGGACGAGAAGATTAGGATGAATGTTCATAACAAATCACAGACATGTCGTGACGATGTGTCAAAAGGGGAACAGTAAACGTAGAAATCTTTCCAGAAGAACGAAATCATTTTTGTATTGTCATTGCAAGGGAAATCTATGAGGCTTCCTCGCCGGCAGTAGAGGGAGTCTTGGAGGGTCGGCGCTCAACCGCGGGTTGCGACTTGGTCAGCAGAGGGGAGGTAGGGTTCGATGGCGGGGAGGTGGCCATGTTATCACGGTCTTCCAAAGCAGCCAAAGCACTGCACAATGCGTTAGTATCAACTAGCCCATAAGTCTGACATGACCACTAACCTGAAAGCGTTGATCGAAGTGACTTCCTCCTTCTTGCCGACAGGGGGAGTGCCGGTCCGGCTGCTAGCAGCACTATCATCACTACCACGAACCAGGTTGCCACCAGGGCCAAGGTTCTTCCGGCCGCTGTTGCTGCGAGATCCCAGCATGCTAGAGGGTCCGAAAGACATCGGCTGGTTGGTGTTGCGGGTCGTCCGCAGACGGCGGAGATCGTCACTGCCAACCTTGCTCGAGGCAAAGTCCTGGGGAGGAGCTTGGTTGCCGTAGTTGCTGTAGCTGCGGGCATCACCACGGCCCAGGCCCGGGCGGCTGCCGCGGTTGGCCTGCTGGCGAAGACGCTCCATCTCGGCCTCTTGTTGGGCGCGAGCAGCCTAGCAAAAGAATTAGCTGGAGTGGAAGAAAAAGCGAGGAATGGTAGGACTCACCTCTTCACGAATCTGCTGGATAGTCTTGGGTCCCTTATCGGCATCCTTGGAGTGCCAGCGGGCATTACGCAGGTCGATGATATCCTAGCACGGAAGTTAGTTAAACGGTAGCGATAGCAGGCACTCGTCAACGTACCATCAACATGAAGCGCAATCTGCTGGGCAAATCAGGAGTCTGCATCATAAGGCTGATGCGGTGGAAGTAAGCATCCATCATCGCGTGTCCGCGCTCCGAGGCGTCGAGGCTAGCACCAATGGTGCGCAGGAGGCTGGTCAAACTCTCAACCTCGGCCTCATCGGGCATGCCCTCGTAATCGACAAGCTTCTTCACACACTCGTGCATGATACGCTCAGTCAACATACCCAGCTTGTACAGCTCACCAATGAACTTGACGAGACCAAGACCACGACGCTTGGCAGCAGCGGCCTTGTAGTACTCATCGGACATCATAGCAGCTTCCTCTGTCTGACCCTCGGGCTTAGGAGGCAGGTTGACCTTCCAACCACGCTCGAACTCCTCTTGACAGCGGTTGAGGAGATACTTGCGGAACAGACTGCCACCAGCGACGACATTGCCGTTCTTGTCGTGGATGTTCTCGTCCTTGATTTCGGGGCTCATGCTCTCCAACATACTCTTGCAGAACTTGGCGTAGATGGAAGCCCAGTGGGCCTCGTCAGTAGCCTTCTCGAAAGTAAGCTGGATGACCTGGCGCAAGGTGCGTCCATCCGATTCATCCTTGGATTGGGAAACAATCTCCAAGATCTGGCCAGAGATACGATCGAAGTTCTCGGGCGTCATCTTGTTCAAGGCAGCCTTCACCTTACGTTGCACCACATCAGGAGGCATGTGAGTGGAGCCAGCAGGTGTAGGACCAGCAGCAGTGGGAGGCTGCGTGATACTGCGGGGCTTCCATCCGGTGGTGGAGACCTGAAGGGCCTCGACCTCCTTGCCAGCGGTGAGAGGCATGGACTTGGCCATGTCCTCCTCCTTCTTGGCCTGCTGCTTGTCACGCTTGCTGCTGTTGCGAGTGCCGGAGCGGCCAGAGCCGGGGCGAGGCGAGGGCATGCCAGGGTGCATAGGGCTAGAGTTGGTGCGGCCGATGGCGCCACCAACGCTCAGACCGCGACCAAAGGAGCCGAAGGGGTTGCCAACAGCGGAGGCTTGGCGAGACATCGCAAAGCGCTGCTCGGAAGTAGTGCCTGGGGGCAGGCTGTTGCGGTTGCCGGGCTGGCCGAAGTTGCCCATTCCGGGGAAGCCCTGACCGATGCCGGGGCGAGAGCTCTGGCGGCCGCTGGCCATCGGGGTGCGAGCCGACTGGGGACGGGACGAGTCACTGTCACCGACGGTCTCACGCACGCGCAGGTCCCAATCGATCGAGGGCTTCTCCTTGAACACATTCTGGAACTGAAGCAAGAACTCCTTGTTGTAGTGGAACTTGCGATCGGTAGGAGCGCTGGCATTGAGGGCCGGGTTGGGAGAAGCAATGGATTCGGGATAAGTAATCTTGCTGAGATCATCGATCAGGCGAGCCGAGTGCAGGGACTTCATGGCAGCGCTAGGCTGGGGAGGCTCAACTGCCTTGCTGGTCTCCAACTTGAGAGCAGCAGGCTTCTGCTTAAGAGCACTGGCGGGTTTGGCAGGAGGACCCATATCGGAAGCGGGCGTAGCGGTGCCGCTCTCGGTGCCAGTCTCGGTTGCAGAGAAACCACCCTTCTTCAAGGAGGCGAAGAGATCCTTCTTGCTTTGATCCTCGTCGGTGACAGCGCCGGATTCGCGCTTCTTGGCCTTGGCCTCCTCAAGAGCCTCGGCCTCACGCTCAGCCTGCTTCATGTTGGCTTCATACGCTTCGCGCTCCTCCTTCTCCTTGCGCTCCTTCTCCTCCTTCTCGGCTTGCTTCTTGGCGTAGTAGGCAGCCTCAGCCTCGCGCTCCTTGGCCTCAATTTCGGCCATCTCACGCTCAATGGCATCGTAATCGATGTCATCGTCATCAGCAGGAGCGGAGGCGGGAGCCGGAGCGGGCTCAGCAGGCTTGGCAGGCTCTTCCGCCTTGGTCTCCTCTGGCTTGTCCTTCAAGCTCAGCTCCTCAAGCTTCTTGCGCGCGGCCTCCTCATCAGCGGCCTTCTTCGCAGCCTCCTCCTCCTCCTGCTGCTTACGGGCGGCCTCCTCTTCCTCCTTTTTGCGAGCGGCCTCCTCTTCGTCCTTCTTGCGCTGGGCAGCGGCAGCCTCCTCTTCAGCCTTGCGGCGCTGTTCAGCCTCCTCCTGTTCGATCTTCTGGCGAACAGCGTCCTTCAGCTCCTTCTTCTTCTCCTCGTCAGTCTTAGTAGACTTGGACTCGGTGCGAGTGTGGTCGGCGCTGCTGCCGGTGCGAGGGGGGGGAGTCGAAGTGGGAGTCGCAATCTTAACAGGGGACGGGGTGATACGAGCCGGGGAGGCAGGAGCCTTTTCAAATGTCTTTACGACGCCGCTACCGGGGTCCTTGATGACAATCGGGCTCTTCTTGGCAGGAATGACGAACGGCGTCTTCGGGGGAGCAGGGCTGTTCGAGGTGCGGCTGGCGGTGTGAGCATGGCCAGGGCCGGGGGGACCAGCAGGGGGCTGGCCCTGACCAAGGCTAGACCCAGGGCGGTCATTGGACATCTGCGAGGGCGTACGAGAGAGAGAGGTGGCTTGGGCGGGAGGCTGAACAGGGTACTGATTCTGCATGTACGGGGCCTGGGGATTGAACGGCATTCCGGGGCGCGGTTGCGGGGACGGGGGAGTCATATACTGGACACCACCCATGCCGTACTGGGGGTAGTAGCCGTAAGCAGTGGGGTCGTAGCCGGGGTAGCCCTGATTGGTTTTCATCAACGTTAGATATTGCTCAAAGTTCCCGCTCTCTGGCGCTAAATTGATGGGTGGGATCGGTGGAAGGGGCGCTTTTGCAGTTGAAGCGTAGATGGGTGAAAGTGATGGTCGACGATATGATCCTTTTCTTCGGGTTCCATATCCACGTCGGAAGGGTTTATTATGGGGAGTTCTCACAGATTGGGGTCCCATCGGTTGTCCAAAACCGTACGCCTGCGGGGGCATCTGCGCGTGTGCCATAGGAACCTGGTTCATCTGGGGAGTCGCAGGGTGCGCGTTTGCAAGAGCGGGACTGCGGCTCGCTTGGTGAGGAGAGTTGGGGAAAGGTGCGAGCGGGCGCCCTTGGTTAGGGGCGTGGAACTGAGGGCCCATGTTGGGAGCGCCGCGGGCCTGGTTGGGGGTGGTGCGGAAGTTGGGACCTGGAGAGTAAGGAACCTGACCCTGATAGCTCGACTGAGAATAACCACGGCCGCGACCGCCCTGATGGGGGTAACCGCCACGGCCGGGAACACTACCCATGTGACTGCTCATATCGCTGTGAGTCGACTGGGAAGATTCGCGACGGAGGTGGGTCGACTGAGGACCGGGGCCAAGGGGTGCCTGTGGAGCCGCGCGCATCTGTTGCTAGCGCAAGACAAAGATTAATACCAGCATATCTCAGGTGTGGGTAAATCAAGGTATGCCAAGACAGCAAACGTGCGCGCCCTTGCAAATTTTTTTGCTCCCCATCCATCTCCCTCTAAGTCGCCCTGGAGTATTTTGCCTCCTTCTTGGCTTCGCCATATGAAGTTGGACATCCAAGAGATACGTCGTAGGACAATGTAGGGTAAAATCACATAGTGCTATCCGGGCAAACTGTGCATAGGATAGAAGGGGTCCACTTACGTTGTCACCAGCATCGCCAAAGCTGCCAAAGTTGGGAACGTTACCCTGCGCCTGGTAGGTCGACGGCGGTGGCCGGCCACCGCTGGAAGCGGGTTGAGGAATAGGGGAAGGCGAAGTCTGGGGGGACGTCACACGGGGGTTCGCGGGCGGAGTGACACCAAGACCGGCCTGAGGCTGAGTAGCCAAAGACGCGGGATTGCCCATGCTAGGCGAGGACTGCTGGTTGGCGAAGCCGAACTGCAGACTGTTGGGACGACCGGTCTGGCCGCCGTTGGGAATATATCCGGAGGTGCCAGCAGAGGTGATGGTCACCGAGGGCTTGCGGGAGTGATCGCTTTGAGGAGCCGGGGCGCCATTGACGATGGTGACGCCGGGGGTTTGGGATTGCTGCATGGGTTTGCCGCTCACAGGAGATGCTGAGGTCGACTTCCCATGTTGCGACGAGCCGCCCACGGTGACGGGAGCGGCGGTCGAGTCCGTCGCGGACTTCTTGGTGGCGCTGGCGTAGGAACGAGGCGCCGTCGACGGCGAGGCAGACTGTGCGGGAGAGGAGGCGGCCTGGGTCGAGGTGCTCTGTCCTTGAGGTTGGAGGCCTGACTTGGGAGGGATCGAGCTCATTAGACAGGTAATGCGAGGTGAAAAGGATTCAAGCGCTTTTTAGTTAAATTTGATGATCGACTTTACGTCGTTCGAGAAGCAAGTCCGTTCGGGGAGGGGAGGGACCTGCAACAGAAGAGAGGAGAGGATGAGAAATCTTCAATAAAAAAAAATTGAAGAGATGGGAAAGATGGAAGAGGGAAGTGTCAAAGGGCGTGTTACAACAAACAAGGTACACGCTCTAGAACCACAACATCCACAAAAAAAAATCCTCACACAAAATGGGGGAGGAGGGGGGTGGAGGAGGAGGTGGGTGTGAGAGAGAAGGGTAGTGGAAGAGGGGAGGGGAGGGGAGTGGGAGTGGGAGTGGTGTTTTTTTCGTGTCAGGGAAGGACGACGAAAAGAGGAAGGGAAGGAAGAGAGAAAAAAAACGAAGACCACGGAACAAGGAAATTAATCACGTCGTGGTCAACGACGATAAGTCTGGGGTAGAAGAAAAGGGGAGGAGAAAAAAAAGAAAGAAGACTTGAAGGAGAGATAGAAATATTATCAACCTTTTTGACCCTATTGTTCTTTACTGCTCACTCTCTTACACTCTTGATCTTTCTCTTTTTTTTTTATTTTTGCCTTTTTGGCGTGAATAAAATTGGGTGGTGGTGGAGGATTTTTTTTTCTGCACAGTGTTTTTCACAATTTTTGCTGGGCTGAGGCTGGGCTGGGTTGTGGTTGGTATCTGATGTGACCATACCGTATTATTCTTTGTATCCGAATGAACCACACCAAACATTGTTCCCGGCTCTTAAGAAGCTGCTCTTCTCCGTCTATCGCTATCACACACGCACATACACACACAACAAAAAGCATTCAAATCAATCGATTAGATACATTCAAACTCAACAGATCATGTCCAAGTCTTGTGGCAGGTCATTATGCCCCATCTGGCAGTAGGAAAGATTTCCCGGTGACTCTTTTCCCCAGCAAATGAGACTGCGCACAGCTAGCTTTCTTGACATCTCTCCAGTCATTGACCACTGCGGAAGATCCGCCATTGTCGGGTGGAAGCGGCAAACACACCGAGCCAAGGTGGCTGTTGAGGACTAACCTTGAACTAGTAGGAAAGGTAGTTGGGCCAGTGTCATTATTGGTGGTTTTTGAATCATCGTCTTTCAGACCAGACAGTGCGTTGCCTTGCTCCATTCCATTCAAAAGTTGCTATCATCCTAGCGGCCTGGCCATAGTACTGTAGTCACTATCCCGGGAGCTGACCATTCAGATCTCCGAGCAGCCAGCAACATCATCATTATCATCATCAGCTTATATAGCAATGAGTCATGTCAGGCGTTTAGCCTGTCCAGTGGCCTCGTTCCGTGCGGCAACTGCTTTGCCTGTTTGGTAACATCATCCCACAAATCGGTTTTTGGCCTCCCTGGCGCATGACGTTTGGGCGACCATGAAATCATCGTCATGAGATGGACACCTGAGGCCAAGATACGTTCTGATTGATTACACCCGCTCGTTTGCCACACATTACCGCTCCCAAACCAGCACCTTCACATGATGATACCGTATCAAACCAACCTCATCATTCATCCTCTTCTCCGTCCTTTGACTTGGTTGTGTCTCCGTAGTGAGTGTGCTTGTCTGCTTATTATTGTGTTACCTGACATTTGGCGCGGAAAATCCACTCGTTAATTATGTTTATGCCTTGGCTTGATCTATTTTCTGCTGAAAAGTAAACTAGCGATGACTACTCCTACAATAATCTCACACACACACACACACACACACACACACATATACAAAAGCAAGAACCCGAACCCTACCGAGTACAGCAGGGCAGCAGCCAGCAATGAAAGAAGGAGAGAGGTCCGATTATCCAAGCCAATAATGCAACTCCGATCGCCCGGTCAACAAACCACCACCACGTTAAAAACGATCCGAGCATTCCAGGGCGCCGCCGCAGTAGATGATGGATAGATCGGAGACACATCCATACACACAACGCACACATCCCTCGCTCTGTATTCATCAACAAGAATTTTCCCATCTCTGCCACACCGTAAACAAAACCACAGACCGACTCCGACCTTCTAGCTCTAGCTCCAGCTTCTAAGTCAGGTCCTCATCCATCGTGGACGATTCATTCTTCCCAATTGACACCGCAAATTTATTTATAGTCCCCTAATCCCGAGCAGCTGATTCGACCCTCGCTAGCTGGGCGATCACCAACCCCCAGACAATAAATGCATTTGCATCTGTTTGATTCTGATCGGCCACGTCTGAACCTGACATCGGCCAGCCGACGCGACGCCTTGGTTGGGCCGACACTAAACTATTTGTTCGTGGATTTTGCTTCCTTACTTAGAGGGGAGGCTGTTCTGCATGCAGACCACGGACCACAAAACACCCGACAGCCTTGAAGATATCGCCCAAATGGGCGCCGTAGTAACTCCGCACTGTTTCTGGGACAATTCTCTTACTGTCCTAGGTCCGGCTTTATCTATACCTTCAGGGGCTGCTTCGTTTGCAAATGTTCTACAGTATTGCCGAATTGTGGCGATTTAAGTTCCCAACATTGATTATGTTCTGTTTACTCGTGGCTAACCTCTTCAACACTGTCAATATATATTTGCTGCTGTACATAGTGAACCGAGCTTCCAGAAAACACAAGGTAACATTCTTCGCACTGCAGCCACCTTCAGCCCCAACCACGCATTCTTTCTGCCTTGGTTTGCAACATCCCATTTTTCCAAGTACCAAATAAGGAAAAATTCAGATCAAAATAAAATAAGACAACTGAGGCGAATGAGCACAATAAGATTGAAGAATAACTCCCTCCCACTCATCTCTTCTCACAGGTACAACGAATCCAAAGACACTCGCCAAGAAGTCCGCCATGAATGCGCCCACCAGCCCCTAAGAACTGAGATCGAAAGACTCGTTTATTCACATCCTTGACTACCTACTCTTACCTCAGAGCAGTTTTGCATGGATGAATAAATCATCCGGCGGCTATGCACCCGTTGGGGCGGCAGTAGCCACAGGATAAGCTTTGCATCCTTCGATTATACATGGCGTTATGACGCCGACATGACACTAAGAAAAAAGGGCCGAGCATGGAGTCGGTTGGTGTCAGACATGAGTTCTAAGTGGCACGAAGGATGGCAAGGAGCAAGCAACTAAGCATGGAGAACCCACTGACCCCCTCGCCTACGGCAGTAAGGCTGCATTTCCCGGAGCACCAGAGAAGGAAAACAGCAGCAGTTCCCGTGACCTGGTCGCGTCTGATCCTCTGTTTCCGACGACAGTCACTCTACGCCTAGACCGGAAGCTCTAATTGATAAGTATAACCGAATTCCATTCTATTTGTTTCAAGATCCCTAGACCGTTGCAGAAGGGAAAGAGCACGGCACAACACCCAAAAACGAAGAAAAGAATATCAAGGAAGAACAACCACCACCCGTTGGATCTTATCTTTTAAGGATGGCGGTTACGCATATCAGTCGATTCGCCGTTGAACCACCCCGAAGACCAGGTACCGCTGGCCGTCCGGCCGGACAGATCCGGAGAGCTCCTGTGGAGGTCCTCGTGCTCCACGTGGTGGAACGAGTTCTCGCTCGGGTTCTTATGCAACGGGGTACTGCCGTACGCGAGGTCGTCCGTCTCCGTCTCGCTGCCGTGCAGCTCACGCTCCTCCTTCGCCAGCGCGCTGCGCAGCACCTCTAGCAGGTCGCGTTGGTGGGAGATGTACTGCGCTTTATCGGCGCGGGACATGGAGGCGATATCGCGGGGCAGCAGGTTGCCGCTGGCAGACAGTTCCTCGCCACGGGCTTCGGGGGTCTTGCCGGCGGAGGTCACAGCTGCCACGGCGGAACTGATGGTGGAGAACCAATCGTGAGCGCCGGCAGCGGGGGCCGATGGGGCCGTTGGCCCTCCAGATGCAGGAGCTACGGGGATGTTGAATCGCGAGAGAAGCGACTGCGCGTAGGCAGCAGGACCAGTCGGGGGCGGGGGAGGAGGAGCCGCCGGGCGCTGAGCCGGCCAGCCGAGGATGTTCTCTCGGATGTAATCCACGGCTTGGTAGAAATAATGCAGCCCCAGAGCCTTGGCGCGCTCGTGGCTACGGCCAATGAATTCCTCAATCTCTCGCTCATGGTGGGCAAGAAAAGGATCAACGTGTTCCTGGTATAGGATGATTGCGCCCTGCGTCTGGGGGAGGACAAGGTAAGAGAAGAAAAAGAGGCGGATCCAGCTGTAGAACGGCACCCTGCATCATGTCCATCAGCGCGAGACCAAATAGCCGTAATTTCCAGCTACGAACCATCCGAGGATAAAGACTGTCCAGGACTCAGCCATCAGCACGGCGGACAAAACCACCCAGTACATCAGCCATGGTGCCAGTTGAGAGGGGTCAGAGGACCGCAGAGCTTTATACGAGGCAAAGATAGGGAAGAGAATCGTGATGACCGATCTGTTTTCATGTGAGGGTTGGTTAGAATCTGGTCTACCTTAATTGGGGAGAGGGAGATCTCCGAATCTGCGGAGTGAGGGGAGGAGCGGTGGGGGACTGGCGAGGACTTACGAGAACAAATCTGCAATTATACCAAACATGATGGGCTGGCGCACTTGCAAAGACTGACCGCTCTAAGGATTGATTTTTTCCGATGGTAATATTGTAGCGGTTACTCTCAGGGGTGAGGGGATCGATTTATCGGTAAGCTGAACAGCAGTCGGATTGCGGGGCGGGGAAGCTTCACGCGACCTCCGGATGAGCAGCACAAAGGAGAGCGGCCGGCCGCAGCAAAGAAAGGGAAGAATGAAAGGGCTATAAGACTTGCGGGAGAATTGTGGAAAGAGGGAGAGATAAGAAGTGTAAAAAATCTTTGCACGAGAGGGCAACCCAGATGAAGCGTGGCTGCCTTGAGCAACTGGGGCCGGATCAGTAAGTAGTACGACCCATCGAGCCCTATTCTGGAGTCGGAGTCTTAATAATAGAAGACATCATCCACCTCAGGCATTCGTGCCGTCACGGGCGGGGCCAGTTTGTGGCCTTATGGCCTTGGAGCCTCCACAGCCTTGAGGCCTTGCTGCCTCATCGTCCTTCCGCTTTCCGCTTCCTGTGGATTTAATCTGGGTGACGTCATGACGGTATTCATGCTGTGATGAGCACATTTCGACAGGTTCATGAGCATGGAAAATTGGAAGATTTCTCTCTTCCCCTACTTCAGCGAAAGCGAGAAATCCAGGAGACGGATGCAAGGCCGACAGCAATGGCCAGGGACCAAGGGGGTACCGTACTGCATTGGCGGTCTGTGATTCGTCCTAATTGTGGATCGCAGGACAACGTTATCGAGCATTACCTAGGCATGATAGGTGCAACTTCGCTGGCTCCTAGGTCAGAGATCAGGGTGTTTGGATCAGTCACACCACCATTGTCATTGAGTGACGGTGCATAATTGTTTTCTCGCAATCGAAGCAGTCAATATCCGAAAATGAAAGTTCATATCCAGCTAGAAATTGAGCTTCAGTCTATGGCTCGTCCCTTATCGATAAATAGATATGGCGGCATGCGGTAGCCAGCGAAGTCGGGCGGTGGAGCCAAACTGCCGGTCGTGTTTGTTGTCGGATGACCTCAAGTGCCCAATAGTCGCCTCATTTCCCTCACTCACCGACCATACGACCAGTCTTTCGATTCTTTCTCAATATTGAGAGCTTGCTTCGATACTTGAATCAACCAGCGGAGTCAGCTCATACCGGTAGCTATCCACAATTCAACTGCGTGACTGTTCCACAAGCTCCAATCTGCCCCTCATACAAGTGGTGGCCAAGCTCTGGCCTGACATCCGTGGTCGAGCTCCCCGCAAGTGAATCGCTTACCTGCTCGTGCTTCTATTCCGACCATCGAGTTCTGCAACAATGTGTATTGCACTGTTATCAACTGCCCATCCATCATATTCATTGATCATAATTGACAATAGGGATGTACGAAGCAATTCCACCCCAGATGCTAGGTGGAGAGCTTTAGGACTGACGACGGCTAGGAATACCTCCGACGACCAACATCCCCCGCCGACTGGTGGCCAGAACCAACATCCGACATATTAGGTGGCCGAGATCTAGCCAGAGCGACACATGGGACGTGGATGGGAATCACTAGAGACGGAAAAGTAGCTGTGTTGACCAACTACCGCGAGGACACTTCTGAACAGGCTACTGGAGCGCGAAGTCGGGGTCTCATCGTTAACAGCTGGCTGACATCGGCTCCGGACCGACGACAGTCAACTGAGGAGTTTGTGCAAGGAATGGTTGCAAGTCCGTCTGCCAGGAATGTTGGGGGATTCAGTCTTCTGTGCGGTTACGTCAACGAACCCCTGGCCATTGTTTCCAATCGCTCGTCTACCATGGATCATATTGCCTGGGTTGCCACAGAGAAAGGTCAGACACTTGGCCTCAGCAATACAGTTTTCGACGACCGATCTTGGCCCAAAATCCTTGAGGGCGAGAGACTGATGAAGGAAGCCATTGCGGAGCACGCGCAGGCCGGGGAAGAGGAGGATGCACTCATCAACAGACTGCTCAATATGCTGAGTATCAACACGCTGCCCAAGCTCGCCGAGGATGCCACCGCAGAAGACTACCTCCCATACTTTAGGCAAAGCATATTTATCCCTGTATTGGGAGCTCGCGAGAAGCCTGTCAAACCCGCAGATGAGGTGCCTGCGGTCTGCGTCGAGAACACGACGGCGGAGGATGCTTCTTCCGGGCAACATGATGCTCTAGACCACTCCTTCCTGCAGGGGGCATATGGGACACAGCAGCAAACAATTATCCTGGTGAGTACAGACGGACGGGTGCGCTATTTTGAGCGTACGCTTTATGACAACGATGCCACTGCCATCCCGATCGGCCAAGGTGATCGATCGTTTGAATTCCATGTCGGCCGACGATGAGAAAAGGGGACTGGGGACTGGGATCTTAGGTAGATTGCAATGCACTTGCCTGCACATGGGTCTTTGCTCCGACTCTCAATGGGTGTGGCTTTGTAAATAGTATAATGGTTTAATATCGAGAATGCCAAAATAGCAACCGATTGCAAGCTACTGGACAAGCGAAGTGGGCATAAACTGGTTAGGCACCAGCTGGTAGTCTATTCGAGAAACTATCCAGTGCGACTAGAACCGCCACCCGTGTATCCGAGTGAATGCACGATGAGCATTTAGCTGATGTACAGCACAATAGATTGCGGTGAGGTTGAGGCGAATCTCCCACTGTGGTGTAATTTCGGCACGTGCCTGTCAGGAGAGAGTAGAGACAAACAAGCAACAAACGTTCCCTGCCAGCATATCCCCCCGTACTCCGTCCCTCCGTCCGTCCCTCCGTCCCCTCTCAAATCTCCACAACCACAAACAAACCAGAACCACTGGAACAAAATTACGTGCCATCGTCAACGGAACTCATCCTCGCTCCTCCCCATCATCATCAATTGGGAGAAAAATCTTCCTACTCAATGTCTGATTATTGATCATCATGAAGACGCCGACCAATATGACAGGTCGGTCGTCTGGAAATGAGCACTGCGAAGCCTGGAAGTTGGTGGACGGTTTCGGTGGGTCGCAAAGGGTGAATGTCTCAGGTGAAATAATATCGGACCGGCCCATTAATTAATTGGGAAGAACAGCCGGGCGAGTCGGGGAAAAAAAAGACGACCAAATCTTGCTCTGAGCTGAGGTGAATGAAATCAACCGCCCTCTTGACTGCCAGCACCTCGCCGTTTGTGTGCGTCCTCGGCCCGGAATTAATTAATTAATTGAATCCCATCGCCGAGCGCTCCACCAACGAACGGCAGGCTTGGGACGCGATGCTGTTTCATCTAGATCAGATTTCCTAGCCATTGCATGGTGTGGCCCCACGCCGCCAAACGGCAATTTGACCTGGAGAAATGAAGGACGACGGCTTGGGGCCAGTGCACGCCTCCGAAAAGGGTGATCATGATGGGGACACTTGTTTTTCCCTATTGTGCTAAGCCTTGAGCTGCGACAACGGTGCTGGCGACCTTCTCCACTAAACTCGAACGTTCCGTGAAGGAGAATTGAGGGGATGTCGCAACAATGCCGGAGTTGATGTCTGGGATACGGAATTATTTTTTGTTTCCAGCTGGGATTCCTTTTTCTTGACGAGGCGCGAAAGTCGTGGTCCGAGTCGCTGGCGAAGCGCCCAGATATCACATGTAAGTGATATTAAGGGTCCTTGCTAGCTTCGGCGCCGGCCTGGAGCCTGCTCATATCGGGGGAGATGGATTTGGGGCGAAAGGTTCTCGACTTTTACATATCCACCCGGGTGCATGGGTCCCGATTCCTCCAGTGGCGGTCTCAGGGGGATGCGCCCAATTCTGCTTCCGAGATTAAGCAGTGGAACCGTTGAATTGCCAGGGAATCTTCTGACTAGCTTCGGTGCCTGGACGATCGAGTGGTATAAGAACGAGAGCCCCCGGCCGTTCGTCTTTGCTGCTTGGCACATCACAATCAAGACTGGCTCTTGACGTTCCTTCTTTACTCTCACATTCATTCATTCTTTTCACCAGTCACTCTTTTAATCGACCAGATCGATATACATTCTTTTCAATATGAGAATCAGCAACTTGGTTATCGCGGCCTCGGCTGCCGGCATGGTTAACGCTCTTCCCAAGCGTGAGATGAAGAAGCGTGCTTCCTCTGGCTTCACCTGTAGGTCATGCCATGCTTTAAGGAGATAGAGAACAGCAGTGCTAACCGCCGCAGTCTTCGGTGTTAGCGAGTCTGGTGCTGAGTTTGGTTCCGGCGTTGGTACTCTGGGAACCACCTACACCTGGCCTACGACCAGCCAGATCCAGATCCTGAGAGATGCGGGCATGAACATGTTCCGTATTCCCTTCCTGATGGAGCGTCTTACTCCCGACAGCATCACCGGCTCGTTTGCTTCTGCCTACCTCAGCGACCTCAAATCGGTATGAGCCACATGATCATAGCCATCGAATCATTCTGACAAAAGACAGACCGTTCAGTTCGTCACTGACAGCGGAGCTTACGCTGTCCTCGATCCCCACAACTATGGAAGATAGTAGGTCGACCGGCATCCTGTGCTAGACGTGGCTAATAATCTACTAGCAACGGAAACATCATCACTTCCACCTCTGATTTCCAGACCTGGTGGAAGAACGTTGCCGCCGAGTTCGCTGACAATGACAAGGTTATCTTCGACACCAGTGAGTTGCATAGTGCCTGCTGATAAAGCATGAGACTAATCTGATCCATCAGACAACGAGTACCATGATATGGAGCAGTCGTTGGTCCTGAGCCTCAACCAGGCCGCCATTGACGGTATCCGTGCCGCAGGCGCCACCACCCAGTACATCTTCGTTGAGGGTAACAGCTACTCCGGTGCCTGGACCTGGACCGAAAACAACGACGACCTTTCCGGCCTGACCGACACTGAGGACAAGATCATCTACGAGATGCACCAGTACCTTGACTCCGATGCCTCTGGTACCTCGGAGACTTGCGTCAGCTCCACCATCGGTAAGGAGCGTCTCGAGAGCGCCACCGAGTGGCTCCAGACCAACAACAAGAAGGGTGTTATCGGAGAATTCGCCGGTGGTGTCAACTCCGTCTGTGAGGAGGCCGTTGAGGGCATGCTTTCCTACATGTCGGAGAACAGCGATGTCTGGGTTGGTGCCTCTTGGTGGTCTGCCGGTCCCTGGTGGGGATCCTACATGTACAGCCTGCAGCCCTCCGATGGCCCGGCTTACTCGACCTACCTTCCCATCCTGGAGAAGTACTTCCCCGATGGTGATTCTACCACCTCTGCTTCCAGCTCCGCTGCTACCTCTGTCGCTGCCGCCACCTCCGCGGCCACCTCCGCTGTCTCTGCCGTTCAGCAGACCACCACTGCCGCTCCCCACCCTCAGGTCTCGACCACCTCCGCCGTCTCCGTCGCTGCCGCCGCTCCCAGCAGCAGCTCTTCTGCTACCACCTTTGCCACCTCCACCAAGTCTAAGTCTCCTTGCAAGCTGCACAGCACCAGCAGCGCTGCTTCCGCCTCTGCCACCAGTGCTGTTGTTGCCACCCAGCCTACCACCACCGCCATTGTTGCCACTCAGCCTACCACCACCGCCGTTGTTGCCACTCAGCCTACCACCACCGCCGTTGTCGTCAAGCAGCCTACTACCACTTCTGCTGCCGTTGCCGCCACCACCCCTGCCGTCATCCCCAGCCCCATCACCTCCAGCGTGGCTGCTGCCAGCGGCAGCGCCGGTGTCAGCGACCCCCAGGGTGCCCTGGCCACCAACGCTGCTGGCCAGGTCAATCAGTACTACCAGTGCGGTGGACTTAACTGGACTGGACCCACCGAGTGCGCGAGCCCTTACACCTGCGTCAAGCAGAACGACTACTACTACCAGTGTGTCGCCTCCTCCAACTAAATTAGCGACGGTGCGGTAGCTCCGGGATGGTTAATTATCTGAAAGGCTAGTATGAGCCGAGGGGGTGGAAGGAGATTAGCTTGATTCTTATTCTTGTATATATCTAAGAAAAATTCATTAGGGAGATTCCCACACAATATAGATTGGCTTGCCCAGCATATTTGTGCCACCGGTGTATATGTAAGTTTTTACTGTCGAAATGCTTCAACCATGTTCCAGATTTTGTACAGCTGCCAGTTCATGTCGCACCGGAACCCACGTCCGAGGCCGTTGTTGGCAAACCGCCACCTTGGCTGCTCCGGGCGGTGTCTGCTTCGGAAGAGGCCTCCGAGAAAACCATCCTTGCTTCCTTCATTTGGACCCCGTCACTTTCTCTCTAATTCGATACATCTATTCCGTATCGCTGGTTACGTCGAGAATGCCACCGTTTCGACGGAAATCACGATTGGACAAGGTGCCAAATGCGTATTACCTCATTAATCAACTTCTCCGCGTGGACCATATCTGCTGACTCCCGCTAGCTGCGAAGAATGTAAAAAGCGGAAGACCAAATGCTCCGGCCGGTTCCCTTGTCAATCTTGTGTCGCCCGTCATGTCGATTGCACGTTCAAAAGACCCGAGAGAAAGGTTTTAGTGTCAGAAAGGTACGGTACCTTACCAACTTTGGCGACTCAGCGACTCATGAAACGACACTCACTGCGCTTTTAGTTATCTGCGTGCGCTCGAGGACAATTGTGCCCTGCGCCGCCCCCAATCAGCGCCACCGACCAAGGAATTGTCCGAAGAAAGAGTGCCCCGGAGTAGCCCCCCGTCACCTTCTCTCGCAGACGGTAATTGTAGGGATACTATACATCGCATTAGGGCACACCCATTGACTGATCTTAAGATGTGTCCCAACTTCCCCAAAGGAGCACCGCCGAGACACTCATCACCAACCCTCTTGTTTCTGCCACATCCTTCTACCTGAAGGATACCACCGGACGATATAGTAAGCTCCAGGTCTGAGATGACTTCCATGGATTTGGCTGAATCTTCAGGATATTGCGGGCCGTCGTCCTCCTGGTCCTTCTCCCAGCGCGTCTTCCTGCTGCTCAAATCGGCAGTTCCCGACTACCCGTGCCCAGATCTTCCTTTTCACATCGATGGTTGTACCTGGGAACTTAGCTGGTCCCGGACTGATTTCGATGATGTCTCTGTTGTGGAGGGACTGCCGTCGCTAGATGACTTTCTCTATTTGCTCAATACCGTCAAGTTCCATTCCTCCCGGATGCTATATCTTGTCGATGAAGACGAGTTTATACCTCACCTTCACGAGTTCTACGATAGAGGGCTCGAGAAAGCTAAAGCTCAGCCTCTATGGTTCATTCAATACCTCCTGATCATCGCTCTCGCCAAGGCGTTCCTTACTACACCCAGGAATCCCAAATTACCGCCAGGATCAGCTTTCTTCACACGAGCTATGTCGCTAGTACCAGACTTTATAGGCCTCAATCGCCAGCCCAATCGTGGCATGCAGATCCTGTACCTGATCGGCCTATATCTAGTGTCGGTGGACATGAAGGATGCTGCTTATGTTTATGTGGGAGACCTTGACGAAAGGTATTGACCAAGCGCTGACCGCAATCGCAGGTCGGCCAGGCGATTCGGATGTGTATCATGGAAGGAATATATCGGGAGCCACCCGACGGACTTTTTGGGACTGGTATCGCGCATCAGTGCCGTAACATCTGGTGGTCCGCATATATCCTTGATCGGCAGCTATCATCGATGATCGGGGGCCCAGTATCGATCCAGGATGCGGAGATCACCTGTGCGCTCCCCGTCGCTTATGATCAGTCAGAGGATGCCCTGTTCTTTACCATGCATGTCAAGCTTTCCCGGACGATCGGCCGCGTGTTGAATTGTAGGTGTAGGATTCGATGTGTGCGGCCCCTTCTAATATGGTGCTTCTAGCCGTATATACGACCGATTTTCGATTGCGCCAGTCATTCATCTCCACAATTCAGTCCGTGCTGCGAGAGATGGCTGATATCCTGCGGGAGACAGAGGAGATGGCCGCCAAAGTCTCGCATCATTCCCTACGGACAGTATCGACCATGACGAGCCATCTGACAGTCAAATACCACCAAGTAGGCTTATGTATAACTCACACATCACATGCCGACTGACGCTTGTCACAGTGCATTATTCTAGCCACGCGCCCGCTGTTCCTTCACTTTCTCATCAGTCGGCTCCAACCACAGGACCAGCGAGGCGAGACAGTGATCCCCGTTCAGCTGAGACCGCTTCTCGAAACCTCTCTGCAGTCAGCCAAGATCTCATTGAGGACTCTATCTGTGCTATACGAGCAGTCGCTCCTCGGTATGTCTGCTGATTTTCCTCTTCTTCCTCCTCTTCTTGCATGGAACTTACAAAACGCGTAGAGTCTTTCCTTCCCTTCGACCTGGAAGGGATCTTCTCCTCGGCATTCATCCTCACCATCGCCCACTTCATCGACCCTGCTCTGGTGCCGGACATGGCCAGCTACGTGCTCACCGCCTCACGCATGCTGTCCGACATCGTGGCCAAGGGCAACATGACAGCCGCGCTGCGGCAGAAGGAACTAGATTTGTTGCAGAGGATGACCGGACATGTCGTGAGCGGGGAGAGTAGTGCGGATGATGATGGAAGGGAGAGTGTCTCCCGCATGGTGAGCTTTCCCGAGCAGACGGATCGCGCGGTGGAGTCTGAATTCATGATGACGGATGAGGAAATCACGATGAGCCCTACCCAGATCTTGAGTCTGGCCGAGCATCTGGACTTGCTGAATGAGAGTGCGTGGGATATTGGATTCGGACTCGAGGGGCAGAGGTTGATGTGAGGGGTGCCTCATGAGTTCGAGTGAG
Organism: Aspergillus japonicus CBS 114.51; assembly: GCF_003184785.1. Classification (NCBI taxonomy): domain Eukaryota; kingdom Fungi; phylum Ascomycota; class Eurotiomycetes; order Eurotiales; family Aspergillaceae; genus Aspergillus; species Aspergillus japonicus. Next base: position 1,019,512 of record NW_020291640.1, on the reverse strand, counting down.
GATGGTAGACATTCGCCGTATCTGTCTCACTCCCGAGGCCTGGCGGGCTCCTCGCAGCGAGGGCTGGCTTCCTAGGACTATCATCATCAGTCACTGCTTCAGCACTAAGGCTCCCAATGAACAGGCGTCTCGGCGGCCTGCGAGGCACCCAAGACACTATATTTGAATGTACATCGCGAGGAGCGAAGGCCGTGCAAGCCTTCCTCCTTTGTTTGCGCCCCATGAATGGAATGCTTGGCGGACAAGAAGTAGCTCATGCACTCTCCGTACCCTCACATCCCGTCCTCTCATGACGCCTGATATTCTGGCGTGTTGCAAGGGACAAGGGAAGCCTCACAATGCCGAGTCAAGCGGACGCTGCACGCAACCGTGTCAATTAATAGGTTCGACTGCCTCTTCCTCATAGGTATGTATAAGTATACACATCATTCCCCCACCCGATGAGGATGGAAGACCCCCCCCTAAAAGGTACAAGATCAGGCAAAACCCCTACAATAGTATTCAGCGCATCCTACCAGGCAAATCTCAAAGGTGCGTGTTTCAGTAGCCAGCTTCCTCACCGCTTGCCCATCATCCAATGCGTAGAGGGATTGTGGTCCAAGTAATGTATGTATCATATTCGATTAGAATTATAAACCAAGAGTGTATATCTATTATGCCCGGAAGGCAGGCATGTCCACCGATTGCATCCGGTAGTCCAGGAGGAGAGGAACCCCCCCCCTCCCCCTCTCGAATCAACCGGCCTGAGTGTAGACGGTGGTGTTGGTGACCGCCTCGGCGGGCAGCCACTGGCCGGCGACGGTATGGACGTAGGCGAGCTGGGCGAGGGTGAAGGTGTGGAGCTCGGAGACCAGGACGGTGGTGTCGAGGGGCAGCACGCGGTGGACCATGGCGTTCTGGGTGGGCATGGAGACGTACTCCTCGTCGGCGACGGCGGTGAGGTTGGCGTCGAAGGTCACGCGGATCAGCGCGTCCGGCGAGTTGCTGCTCAGCAGGGAGGTGGACAGCAGCCACAGGGCGGGCCCGCCGCCGCCGGCCTCGGTCGACGACGACGACGACGCATCCGCGATGTGCAGCAGGCCCGCGTTGGTGCCGAGCAAGGGGTGCTGCAGCTTGAAGAAGGCCATGGCGCCATCGGCGCCGATGTGCCCGAAGGTGCCCGTGCCGCCGGTGGCGTTGCCGGCCAGCGTGAACCACACGCCGCGCAACGGGCCCGTGGCGATGGCGACCATCCCCACGGCGTTGTTGCCGACGGCGGGCGGGATGGCCAGCTGCGCCGTCTCGCCGCTGGTGGCGTTGATGCGCATGATGGACGAGTCGGTGTCCTGGGTCACGTAGATCAGGCCGGTGGCGGGCTCCTCCTTGATGAAGACGGGGCTGTTGAGGCAGGGGTACAGCTTCGGGTCCCGGACGGTGGCGACGGCCGTGGCGTTCAGGTGCGAGACATCGGCCGAGAAGACGTAGTACTGGCCCGTCTGCGGCGAGGCGACCTTCAGACCGGCCCACACGCGGTTCCCGATCTCGAAGACGCAGTGCGGCCCGTTGCCGGGGACGGGGATGTCGAGGGTGCGCACCACCACCGGCTTGCTCGCCAGCGTGCGGCCGGGGTCCACCAGCAGCAGCTGGTTCTCCGCCTGCAGCGTCAGCCACATCAGCCCCGGGTACAGCGTCGACGGCCACACGCCGTGCAGCTGCGAGCTGCGGTTGCGTCCCATCGGAAACGACTGCCACGCGATCGGCTCCTCCGTGGCGGGGTCGAGCTCGATCTTGATCAGCGCGCTGTCCGACATCTGCGACAGCAGCACGAAGTTCGTGTTCGGCACGCGCGCGAACTCGTGCGTCTCCGTCGCCACCGGCAGCAGGTACTCGGTCAGTCGCCGGCTCACCAGCGTGCTGGCGTTGGCCGACTGCTGCGCCAGCGCCGTGGGGAGGACGGCGCTCAGCCCCAGCGCGGCGACCACGAGCGACTTCTTGAGAGCTTGGGCCAGCATGATTCTGTCCGAAGCCAAGGTTTCTGATGCTTGCTGGACTGGGATGGACCCTTCAGCTTGGGAGGAGGGGGGAGGGGGACTGGACCTCCTATTTGAATTTTCCTGGGTTGCCCACTACCAAGGCGATTCGCGGCGATGCGAAAGACACTTCACCTAGGGCAGTCGGGTTCCTCTTCACAAACCTAACATCACCACCCGAAGATGTCGATCACTGCCTGTTGGGCACAAGTGCTGAGTAGCTGAATGGCGGAGCGAGCGGCCGGCTTGATCCCTGAGTCGAAGATAGTCGAAGATCGCTGATCGCTTGCCCGATCTGCGCTAGACCAGGATTCATGGCGCGCGATCAACCACCCGCACTATTGGGAATGTGGAATTGACCGAGCTGCTAGGGTGATCTGATTGCTGGATCGGGATAATGCAAAGCACACCTTCTTGGGCCCTGGGCGGGTGGGGTTTCGCTGCAATGGGTTTAGAGTTGGCTGGATGGGGAGTGGGGGAATACGGGGCTGGAAGCAACATACAACTTACGTATCAAGAGCCAGGGAGATACTAAGGCAATGACCGTCTGTCATCCGGAAGTACGAATCCGAGATCCTCCGGTGGCTTCATTCGCACCCCTAACGCATATATCCGGATATCTTGTACGTACCCCGTGCCATGTTTTGGAATTCAATCAAAGGTTGCTGGACTAGTAGACTAGATAGATGGACACGGGGAATTGACTTAATCGTGCCTGCCAAAGGCAACTGTACCCGCAGGAGCAAGCATTGGAAGGGCAAAAAAAACATACAACAGAAGGGATTCGCTGGTGGTCACCCACCCAACTACTAACCTCCCGGCGTGTGGCTTGAGTACGGCTGAGCGGACGGGAAGCCCTATTTTCCACACCCTGTGGTCGTATGTGCTTGGTGCATGGTTTTGCTAGTATAAGATGCTCCAAAGCTTTATTATCAGCACTGTAATTGGCTTTTCATCCTTCATCCTTGCCTCCACCAGCAGCAAATTTCCAAATGATAGAACGTGCAGCTAGAAAGACTTATACGAGTAGATCAATCCCAGGCAGGTGAAGGGTTCACTAAAGGGTAACTTACTACTGACAGAGACAAAAAAGACCCTTGGTGGTCCAAAGTATGGCCTGACGAAAACTCGGCGCCAACGATCACAATAATGGCGGCAGTCTTTGTTATGCATGCTGCTGGTGGAACAATGGCCTCACTCCTTTGTCGTGAGCTTTGTAGCTTCACACATATCAGAGATTCCCCTGCGGGCGTTCCCGACTGGGTCCCTCGCCTCCGTGGCCGCTAGGCAGCCCCACCGATTGTAAGCCGATGGGTGCTTGGGTTCAGTCTACCACGGTAACCTTCCGATTCAATGATAACTCGCTGTCGCAGATATACACATAACCTAGAGCAGACAAGACGATGTCTCCTGCCCTCACGAGACCGGAGAGATATAACCCCGAGCTGATCCGAACTATCTCCGATGCCGGAGTTGCCGCTCTCCCCGCCCATCCTTTGAACCCAAGGGCCCATTGTATTCTGTGCATTGTATGGGCCTGTACGCGAGGTGTGTTGCGAAACTACAACAATGAGAGCCAGAGACTGACAAAGGACCAACAAAGGCATTCTCTGAAAGGTGAGGGTGCTCGTCAGATTCCTCTATTCCTCTGTCAAGAAAGCTCTTACACGCCGGTGAACAAAAGATCCACAATGACAAAGAGAACTGGTTCAGGGTTCCGTGTATATAACCCCCCTCAGCCTGCCCTTTCTGGCTCAATCCAGTACAGCATGCCAGCTTCAGGTTGCTAAACATTGATCATCAATACGAACATCATGTCGCACTCCGATCTCGCCGAGATGTCCGTGATGCCATGGAGGAGATATATTGATGTAGAAGTGTATGACTCACATGAGGAGGATGTGAATGGCATGTATGAAGAGACTGAATCGAGCACATCCAGTGAGTCCGAGGTTGACTCTGATTTCGATGATTGTGACGAGAGCGCTCGTACGCCGAGATGCCCACGGGCTGTCGAGAAGCTGCTGCGAGATGTGGGGTCCCTCCTGGATGGCAATGACATTGGCAGTGCCCTCTTTGGAGAGACTGCCCTCGCGTTTATGGGCGTGCCCATCATTCCTCACTGTGTCGCGTTCATGATTCCGGATCAGCAAATCGACCAGGCGGTCCAGGTGCTACGTGAAGCCCAGTACCCCGACTGCAAGGATCTGGACCTGTTCGCAGCCAACCCTATCAATTTCCTATCCCAAATCCGCTGTCATGCATTGACGGGGGGCGCCACCCGCGACCGTCCCATCCCGGACCATCATTTCCACACCGACGGTCGCTTCCCAAAGGACCCCGACGACAGCCGCAATCAGACTCGAGGCGTCTTCCTCTATCGTGCGTCTAAGATTTTGGGCCCGGGCATTCCGATGCCATCTGCGCAGCCTCCACTGCCCGAGAACCCCTATTACATGGTCACTTCCGATGCGCGGCTCTACTGTCCATTGTTCCTGGACCGGGTAATGCTGAACTGTTGGGGCCCGCAGAGTACGAAGGCTTACCCGGTCAAGATGCTCCACCCGGCGCGATATGCGGAGAATCTGGTCTACCTGATGGTCCGCGACATTGGGTACAGCGTCTGCAACGGGTGGAAAAGCGAGTTTGACTGTATGTTGACTTACACTCGGCTCTTGTCAGCTCCGATCCAAGCGCTGGGCGTGATCGATGTCCGGCTCGAGGACTTACCGAATGGGCCGATCGCGGACTGGATTGGGCTGTACAGTGAAGGGGAAAGGAATCGTTCGGCCATCTTGGTTCAGTTCGCGGCTCTTCACCGACAAGGGAAGAAGTCGGGCCAACTGGGTGAACCCCTGATGACCCCCCGAGAAGAAGATATTGTCACGCCGGAAGACATTGAGGACTGCCTCAAGAACATGGAAGAGGGGAAGCCCCCAAGCCTGATTCGACCCTTTGAGGAGTCCGGCTGGAGTTGTCAGTTGATGTAGGGTACCTATATACTATATACTATATACTATATCTATACAAAAATCTATCTATCGGATATCTTGAATCTATACAAAAGTTACAAAGTAGTACATATAACTAAAAGGACTGCTTCTATGAAGTTGGGTTGGGCTTTCTACGGCAAGCTAAGCTAAGCTACCTTGGGGTTATTGCAGATTGGCACGAGTAGCCCAAGCTCACTGTAGTATCTGAGTAATCGAACCACATGATTCAAAGGCGGTCCACGGTTGGTTACCAGGCTGCTGCTCCATCCATGATCATGGCATCAATGGCTTCAATCCAAATTGATATCTGACGGAGTCCCATGCCTCTTCTGATTGGTTGGTAGCACCTCACCGCTTCGGCCGCGCGTAGATCATGCCCTGGATACTACTAGGTACTATGCTAGGTAGTTCCTCCCAGATAGCCTGGTATACACGTCCTTCACGCTCTCCTTAATACCTCTTCTTGCTCCCCTTGTACCAAGCGTGAAGAGCTGTCTGTGTCCGAAGGAGATTCAAGCTTTCTGTATCGAGAATCGCCCAGCCCCCGCGTCATCAGTCGGGAACGGAGAGAGAGCTGCCAACTCATGAGACATAATGCAAACAGGGCATATGTTCGTTCGTATTCCCCGTCACCGAATATCATAACCCCCTCTCCTTCCGGAGACTTTTCTTTCTCTTTCTCTTTCCCCTTCCCATCGCGGATTGGACTTGACTCTCCGTGTATGAAAACGATCGTCCACCACAATGTTCGCCGGAGCCAAAGCGGTCTTTCGCAGATATCCCAACAGTAAGGCGGGGGCGATAATGGCGGTGTTTGAGTTCCTGGCAGCTCAAGGGGTGCGTTTGGGCCCGATCACGCTGGAGACTCAGTTTGAGGATTACTTCATTGAGGGCAGCCGTAGGGCTTATGAGGTCTACCCCCCCCACCCCCCACAACCTGGTATCAGCACGACAGCGAGGTTGACTGGTACTGAAGGTTAGGACAACATATCTCGTGTCCGAAGAGCTAATCAACCGTGTCGAGTCTCTGCTCAAGGACGGCAAAAAGTCGCCTCTGAAAACCACGAGTGAGGGCAAATTGGTCTGGAAACGCTGGCTCGAATTCAAGTTTGTAAAAGCCGGAAAAGGTAGGCGAGGTAGGCGAGTAGGTTGGATTCCCCACACATGCCTTTCACCTTTGGCTCTGAGAGACTGAAATCTCCCTTCAAACTAGCGTCGTGTCGTCGCGGAGTATAAATCGAAGATTGCCTGCAAGCCTCAAGAGCCGGCTACCGTGACCTTCCGCATCTGGGGCAAGGTCACCGGCATATATCAAACTTACCGTCACGGAATGCTCACCGTCATTCTATGTGTGACTTGCGGCCTGTTGTACTATCTGGTCCAGCTTTTACTTGCTTATCCGCCTCCCAAATCCGACTGGCAAAAGTTTCTAGACGGGTGCAAGGCATTAATCGGCTGGTGATTCGGTCGGGTTTAGGCAATCGGCCAAGAAAGGAATGCCGAACCCGAGTTTGAACTAGGTCGCTACCGTTGATGCCCTTGGCTGAAGTACCGGGCACATTGTACAGTACTTCGTTGTGCCATAGAATATCACGTATCAAGCTGCCGTCTTGGATTATCACTATCTAGTAGGAGCACCAACCCTCCTGGCCCCTCCCAAGATTGCCAGCTGGGGGGGCGGTTCCCAGCTGCCAGTCAGACAAGATACTATCAAGAAGGAACAATCAGACACTATCTAGCTAGAGGAATTTGCCGATACTGTCTAGCTTAGAAAGCCTTTATCACGGCGTCTAAATCTAAAATAGCTCCGTCCTTGGTGTCACATTTGCTTTTGTCCAGGTTTTCTTTTGGCGGTGCACGATTATCTACTCGTAATAGACCTAGTGACTATTCCATCCCAGTAGTATCACTATCTTTGCGCTGTACTGTTTATTCTGCTATTTGAAGGAAGAGTAGCCTTTCCCCCTGTTCCTTCGCCTCCTTTCTGGTGCCTCTCTAGATGTGTGCGAAATGGGCAGCACTACTGCCAGTGTTACAGAGATATAATCAGAGAAAAATACTTCGAACCTTTCGTAAAGCTTCTAGACATTGTAGTATACGTAGTTACCCTGTCGTGGTCTACGATAAATGGTGAGCGTTATCATGCGGAGATCCCGTCATTGATTATCAAGAAGGATCTAGATCTCAGCTGCTGTGTAGACATCTGCCGCACTTTCTCAGGTACAGACTGTACGTAAAGACTCCATCGTCCTTACCTTGTAACTTATAATTCCAACTTGCTGATCTTGCTATTCTAGCATACAATCCTAAATCCAGCCATTCGTCCTCTTCATCTTTTCCCATCCTCGCTTCAAAAAGCAACATCACCACAGGAGGTTCTTGATATGGGCAGCACGGCACAGCAGACAGAAGTGATCCATCCTTTCACTGGTTATGGTAGGCACCGAGAAGGGCCAGTTCTCGCAGCAAGTCGCCCCGTCGAGGAGGGGCTACACCTGCGAGTTCAAAGCCAAACTCAGTCCCGTGAAGATAGAGTGTGAGGTCGATGGTGCCGCATCTTCTGGTGTGTGGGAGCTTCGCGCTTTCGGAGCTTTCTCGGTAAGGCAGCTGAGGTGAGGAAGTTCGTGGGAAAGGATCGGGCATCACTGTTGGGGCGGATCTGGATGGTGGGATGCGTCGCCACCCTGCTGCGGATCGGTGTTGCACATGTGAGCATACGACTGACTGACTGACTGACCGACTCTCTTGTCCGTGGGCATCAGGAATCAGGGCAAATCCAATCTTGGTGGGGCCATTGTGCAACGGCTAGAAGTTCAATTCCGCTCGATGGCATCGCGGGGTGGTCGGCACGGGAGGCCTGGGGATATCTCTATGTAAAAGGGGGGGCAGGCAAGGCAGAGCCTCGAACCGGAACACGCTGCAATACTCCATCCATCCCTGTCCGCGCGCCACGCGCCGCTTCATTCGCAGGCCAGGCGCGTCTACAGCGCGGCAAATCAGTATACGTCAAAGCCCCAACTGTTCAGCCACTGCGTTTCACCAGAATCGAGCCTAAGCCCCACACACGCCATTGATGCGGACTGGGAGGATATGCACTGCCTACCACTTGAGACAGAGCTCAGTCGGATACTATGAGGATGGCAACCTGCAAGAATTCATTGAGAGGCATATATGCACGTACAAATTTTGGTTGCTCCCCCCCCCCCCCCCCTGCTCCAGTCTGCATCTAGAAAGTGAGAAATTCTACCAACTAACATGTACACAGCCCACTAGCAGCCAAATTATGAGCCAATAAAACAGCGGGGCCATGAGGAGTTCCTCGGCGGCGAGAGGTCCTTACACAGAAGAAATATTCGACGTTGGGGCATGGTACATACTTAGCAAGAGCGGCCATCACTCTCTGTAACAGATACAGTTCAACATTGGATCGACTTGAGATAATCTAGGGTACTGAGCCAATTCTAGTTTATTAGGCATTCGACTTTTTCTTGACTCCTCGTCCCAACCTCCCGCCATATATATATAACTCCCACACTCTATAAAGCCATTCTATTGCAGCAGGATGAGGGCTAAGGCTTTCCACTCCTCGTGGTCGTATGTACATATCCGCATGCGTTCAATAACCGGAAGACAATGTACTCCCGTAAGAATGGACTCCTTCCAAGCTCCGCCCCACAGCGGCGACGCAGCTTAATGTTCTGCCTCAGATTTCCTTCTTATAGCTCTTTAGCTGAGAGGGATTTGAAAGAGACAAGTTCGACTATGCAATAGCACACCCCTGAGATACCTCTTTTCCCTTCCGGTGGGGGGAAAGACAACTTGAACAATCATATCCAGATCAGAAGCCCGAAGTCCCGAGCTCGGGGCTCGGTGCTACCGGCGGGAATCTAAATCCGATATAGACCGAGCACTGACTCCCCGGCCGCCCACATAATGCAACTGCCCAGAATGACAGCGCCAAAAGGCACCGACCCTACAACTCTACGACCGTCCAATAGCTCGTAAGCGGGATCCGTAGACCCACAGTATCACAGGAATAGGCCAGCCGACAGCAACAAAGATAAATCCCAGCAGGCTGTTTCCCCACCCGTATCCGAGGGCGGCATACAGATCTGGGGCGAAGATGGGGAACACGAAGCCGAGGATGTTGGAAAGCATGCGCGCGGCGGCGTTGGCCGAGGCGGCGTGCGTGGTGAACTCGTCCAGCAGGTAGGCCAGCATGCCCTGGGACAGGATGAAGCTGCCCGTGACGAAGATGGCGGTGCCGACGTCGACGACGACCCAATGCAGCCGCTTCTCCGCTGACCAGCCGTATAGAAAAATGCCTACGGGGACTAGGAGGACGCCGGGGATTAGGAAAGGGATCCTGAACTCGGGGGTGGGTGTGGCGTCGTGGTGGCGCGTCTTTAGGGCTTGGTAGATCCAGTCCATCAGGTGGCCGCCTACCTGCGAGGCCGTGATGGTGCCGATTGCGATGGCGATGTAGTTCAGACTGCTGACGGTCGCGGACTCGCCGTACCGCTCGATCCAGAGGGTAGCGTAGGTGGACAGCAGCAGGCAGTAGATGGCGAAGTTCAGCGCCATGATCAGCGCGATGACTTGGATCGCGGGGCGGCAGACGAGGAGCCCCAGCGGGCGGATGAGGTGGGCCCCTAGCCGGGTGCTGAGGTTCTGATAGAACGCCTTGTCGAGCAGGAGCGTGAGCCGGCGTTTGCTGAAGGACGAGAGGGGAGCATTGGCGGCATCCTGGAGGTGGCGGTGGAGGGCGGCCTTCTTCCGGAGTAGACTTGGGGTGTAGCATTCAGGTAGGAAGCAAATGCCGATCAGCACAATGGCGGCGTCGAACAGGGAGAGGACCCAGAATAGCCAGCCCCACGGCAGATGCTGCGAGATCACTCCGCCGATCATGGGGCCCAGGGCCGGACCCAGGTAGGGGATAAAGGTGGCCAGCGCTAGGGAGCGTCCTCGATGTTCCGGCCGATACATGTCGGCAAGTATAGGCCCTGTGAGCTATACAAAATGATGGGTTGCGTCAGTTCGCTGTGCAATTAACCTAAATTCGTATGAAGCACTAAAGTACACCACTGACCGTGATACCTGCACTCGCGCCCGATCCGGCAAGGAATCGCCCGACCGTCATGAGCCCAACGGAGGAACTCACGGGACACAGTGCATTCCACATGATATAGAAAAGGTTACTGGCAATCCAGATCGGTCGTCGCCCGTACATCTCGGAGAGAGCCGCGATTAAGAAAGGAGCAAAGGCGAGACCTAAAATGAAGATTGAAAAGGTGACCTGAGTAGCGGTGCTACCCAAATGGAGGTCGGCGCCGATCTGGGTTAGGGCGGCGGCCATCATACTAGTCGACATGAGGGTGACGAGTTGCCCCAGCGAGACGACCAGCGCGACTGAAATCTTCCGAATGGAAGGCCAGTTGTAGGGGTCATGGGGATCGTCGGGCGAGTCCCAGGTCGCCTAGAGATGTTTCAGAAATTAGATCAGAATCGGTTGAAGACAAGTATAATCATATATCGAAGTTCTCGACCTACGCCATGTTCGTCGAGCAAGGCGTTCAATCGCCCTTGCTGCTGTCCGGCGACGGTCAACACAGGCGACGACGAAGTCGCTCCAACCGGAATACCCTTTTCTTCGGAAGACATGATGAAGCCGCTTGGATTCGGTTTTCTCGATTTGAGTGTCAAGCAGACTCAAGAGAATGTTGACGGTGTTGGGATGCTATATGGAGAAGACGTCTCGGAGGAAAGTGGAAAGGTCGGAGAAGGGTCGGAGACTGAAAAGCTTAACACCGAGGCAGGTGTAATTTTAGAGGAATGGAAGAGAACAGTACAACACATACTGCGACCTTACAGCGAATGTAAATGTAAAATCACGGCATGTCGTCAATTAACAGGACTTGGGTTATCATATCGATTGCTGGCTCACGTGGCCCAGGTAGGGTTGAGCGGGCGGGAAGTCCCATCTTTCACACCGAGTGATCGTACGTAGTGACCATTCCTGTAATCCAGTCATATAGATGTAGTTTACCAATTTAGAGTAAGACCCGCGACAGTGGTACGAAATTGATGCTAGTGTAATCGGTTCTTCATCGAGGGCCCTTGTCAACCGAGAGATTATCCGACGTTCGATCTAGAGATACGGTCTTTAGCAAATAGCCCGGACAGCCCCTAAATCAAAGACGGTCCATCCTTAGATATGAGTTGCGACTAGGTATGTGCAGGCTATAAGCTGGTGGTATATGAAAGGCTAGCATGGCGTCTTATTGCACCTACCTCGCCGTACATATATTAATCAATAACCATCTAACATCGCACTATGACAGCAGGATGAGGGTCGTGGTCTCAAGTCCGATGAGAATAGTCACCGATTTTGTATATCCATCGTTACTTCCAGAATCCGTCATCTAATCACCGAGGGATCGGAGACGCTTATGTCCCGAGGCGAGCTTTTTTGAGCTAAAGGCTTCAGCACCTCGAAGCTGCAAAGTAATTCATCCGATATGCTCATGACCCCGCCCCAGTTGTCGAACTCTCCACAGTACTATGAAATAGTGAGCTCGGGGCGCTGCAGAATACAGAATCCTTTGACCTGAATAGCAAAATGCTGAGATCATCAATCAACGAAGCGGGTAGGTACTTACGTTCGGGGCAGAGAAAACGGTCACCAGGAGCCGATCCTGGTAGAACTCGTACCCATCTTCCACAACCATATGGGCCCGGCAAATCAGGTCAAAGTCATGGCGCTGCAAGAAATCCACAATGACCCGTCGGCCGAAACAATAACTGACACCCCGTTCGTTGGGCTCCCAGTCCTCCTCCTGGTCTGCGGGGTCGCTCCACAGGATGTCATTCAGGAGGCCGTAGTCCGGCACGTCCGTCGGGCGGGCGATGCGGCGGATATCCTCCATGTCCGACAGGGACGGCGAGAGGCCGCCGTGCACGCAAAAGACCTTTCCGGCGACGATCGCGGCGACGGGCATGCAGTTGAACACATCGATGAAGGTCTTCCAGGTTTTGATGGTCGACCGGCGCTTGCACTCGTCGTAGAACCCGTACACCCGGGTCACGTTGGCGCATTCGTGGTTGCCCCGCAGGAGGAAGAAGTTCGCGGGGTAGCGTAGCTTGTAGCACAGGAGGAGGAGGATGCTCTCCAGACTCTGCTTGCCGCGGTCCACGTAGTCGCCCAGGAAAAGATAGTTGGCCGCGGGCGGGAAGCCGCAGAGCTGGAAGAGGCGGAGCAAGTCGCTGTACTGGCCGTGAATGTCCCCGACCACCTTGACGGGGGCATTGAGCTCGAGCAGTATGGGCTGCGAGAGGAATAGCTCGCGCGATGCCTGACAGACCTGCCGGATTTCGGCCTCGTCGAGGCATAGGCTCTTCTTCGAGGGGCCAACACGAGCAAGTAGGCGTGCGATCATGGCGTCCAGAAGAGCGTTGTCAACAACTCCCTTTTTCGGATGCCCCGGCAGAGACTGAGTATTATGTTCCATTGGGGTGTTCGTGCCGAACTGGAGGATTGGTCCTATCGGCGTGTTTTCAACAAGGATAGACGCACGAGGCTGGGTGGGCGATCCAAGCATAGATCCGGGCAGCGGGTGCATAGCGGGAACATCGGAGACACCATCGACCTCCCCGGACTGTTGCATGAGAGTGACATCCTTATGGCCCCGTTCAGAAAGATCACCATGTACTGGTGATGGGGGCGGACTCGTCCCGTCTCTTTCCTCAGCTTCCGTCGCAAGCCGCTGTGAAATGACCGAGAAGGGCTCATCCTTCGCTGGGACAGAATTTGATATTTCGGGCTTCGAGCGCTTACTCATCTTTTTCTCTAGCATCTGCCGTAACTTTGAATCTTTGTGTGACGCGGTATGCTGCAGACTGTGGTTGCTCTCCCGACGCGCTATTCTTGCCTCATGGTCAGTCCGGAGGACGCCCAGGGGATCTTCAGTTTCAGCTTGTCCCGAGGGCTGTTGAGAATTTCCACCCAGAGCACCGGCAGGTTTGTCGCCTTGGATGTCATCAGTACTGTACACATAGCCATCTGCCAGATCGTCGGTGTCAGTATCTTGCTCAGGTTGACTCATAACCGGGAATGGCAGACGCTGCTTGCGAGCCAGATCTTGAAGCACGGGGTCATCAACATTCCTAAAGGATTCCATATCCACGGTCGCAAAGCCCCATTCAAGTAGCCTAAGCCTTCCCAGGGACATATTATTACTTGAGGGGGGAACATGGATGAAACTACCCCATTCCTCTATCGGGCTGGAGCTCTCGAGGCTGGGTAACGATTCCGTGGAATACGCCTTAGTGAGGCCACCATCGCCATCTGAACCAAACTTGCCAAAAGAATTCTCTAGACTGCTCTGCTCCAAGTAGGAGATCTCGTCGGCTGTGCCGCTACCGATATCTTCGAAGGTCAGGGTGATGAATCTATCCGGGTCGTTGTCTATGGTGCTCCGCTTATGAGGCTTGGATGCTCGAGAACTAGCATTTTCAGCAGCCGAGCTTTCCGACCCTTCATCCTCATACGGTGGTAGAGACTTCAGAGCAAGAAACCTCAAATGCCCCACGATATGTTCTATGATCGTGTCTCCCTGCGCAGTATCGCTGGAGCCACAGAGTGGACATGATCCAAACAGTGGTTCAACCGCTCGCGCGTTCCTGTCAGCCAGCACGCGAAGCTGGACATCACTGAAGGCCCCCTGGTGAGCCTGTCGCATGTGGTCTATGTAGCGATCTCGCGTGTGGAAAATCAGCAGTCCGTGCGATTTCGAGTTGCAGCGCCAGCGCAAGGCATGGTCTTGCATATGTTTCAGCCATTGTTCGTTGTGACTGTATAGTTGATTCGGAATCTCGCATTCGTCGAAGAGACAGACGTATGAATCCAGATCATTCTTGACGTGAGCCCTAGACCTCTTAGTCAGGTGTTTCTGGAGACAGAGTATAGACGGATTTGTGAGAGACCACTGGTGATACCTACTTCCATTTAGCGTCGTTCTGCATCTCCCGTGCTGGAATAGCGTAGAAGCAAAAAGGGCATGTTATTTCTCCGATGGCTTCGACACACAAATCCCAATTCTTATCCAAGTCTTGCTTGAGATCTGCTTCCGCTGTCCTTTTGAAGGTCTCGATAGTGGACAGTGATTCAGTATCGCACTTGTCAAATAATGACTGCAGGTACCGTCTATGTTTCTCCTCCAGGGTTCGTTTTATTCTTCTGTATCTCTGTCTCACGCGGCCAAGAGGTGGCGCCGGAAATGACAGCGCTTCGTGGCTGTCCAGCGCTACCGTTCTCGCACCGGAAACTGTGGAGGGGGTAGAAGCTTTTCTGAACCTTTCGACGGCTAGCGTGGTTGCACTGACTCCAGCCTGAGAGTTCGCTGGCACTTCGACGGCAATTGGAGTCGATGCCGACGGGACCGCGGGGATACCGCCAGCGGTCTGCTGAGGCGCATCTGTCGGCGGCAGTATTATCTTCGGCCGAGCAGTTGTTGGTGGTACCTTCAGCGCCCGATGGCCGAAGCGAGATCTCTTGTAAAGAACTCGCCTTCGGCGGAGAATCATCGCGGAAACCAGTCGTCGCAAGATTTTCTCGTCTACATCGCGGAACCGATCGCGAATGTAATTTGCAAACACGACCTCCAGGCACGGCTCCACATCGTTCCCCTCTTCATCCTGGATCTTGAAGGACATGGACACCTTTGCATTGTGGGCCTCGCTGCTTGCTCTTCGGATCGTGTTGGACAGTCGATGAAGAAGTGCTATCTGACCGGCAACGGCGCGCCTTGAACGAGTGATCGTTTCGCTTGCAGATGCGAAAGCAATCTCCGACATCTGAGATCTGGGGTCCGACTCACAAAGCATGTGCGACCCTCCCAAATAATTCAGTATGTCTGGTTCCCATCCCGGCGCGACATTTGTCTCACTTACAGGCTTCGACTAGGTCTTCTAGCGTTTCTAGAAGCCCGATAATCACTTCATGTACCTCCTGTGCTTCTCTTAGGCGGTGGTCCAATGAGGCGCGCCCTCCGGCAAAAACACCGATATTGGCCGCCCAGAGAGAGAAACGCGCGAGCTGGTCTTCCACCAAGGTCATTTCGAGAGACGAGATTGATGCAGACTGCTTCAAGCATTGCTGGAAAAGATTCAAGCATCGATCGGCCCTTGCCGCGATTGTGTGGAACTGTTCTGGCTCTGGTGACATGCCGACAACTTCTTTTTCCCAAAGGAAGCAAACCCGAGAATTCAGTTGATGAAAGGCGGACTGACAGATGGATGAGAGAGGATGCAAGGCTGAGACGTGCCACGAGAGGCAGGCCTGGCCCAAACCGGTTTAGTGGTTTTGAGGCACCGATAAGGCATACCCCGCATCTTCAAGGTCGACGACTCTTGCACGGCTCAGCCTCGGGGAACACCAGCACGCCGAGTAATGCAAGGGTATGGCCATGACCGTTATTCACAATGTGGAACTCTTGCTTCAGGTGTCGGAGATGTTTCGTGAAATTGCGAAACATCTCCGTAGCCATGGCGCTACCCGAGAGTCTAAGCATTTCTACAGCAGCGTAATGGCTCATTGCTTGATGATCCACGATCACATCAGCCGCATCGAGACCTTCATTGCCGATGATAATATTTTGATCACGAGCATATTGCTTCGACTCGAGGCAACTGTCACCCCAGATATTTTGAAAGCTCAATCGGTGCTCTCAACCACGATCCGATCAGTGCTCCCAACCACAGCTTATCCCCGGCTCGCAGCTTTACACGTCGCGTGGAACCATGCTCGCCGTGAGGGCGGTACGGTTGATCTGCAGCTCGTAATGCTATCAGTTGACCTCGCAGACGATTCAGAGCAACCTGATAAGCTGATTGAATTTTTCGAAGACTGGGAAGATGACCTCAAGGTTCAATATCCCGACGACCCAGCACTGTGGGCTCGAGATGATATGGTTAGCTTGAAGAAGAATAGGAGACAGCCTTCATACTTGGTTTTGAATGCCCCGCAGTCACTGTTCCTTGCCCTGATGGATTTGAAGGACTGCACCTGCCAGCCTGTGCATGACTTCGGTGTCCGCCTTTGCCTGGGAACATTTCAGACTGCCCCGGAGACTGAGAAGGAGCAGGATCACGACTGCGCGTTCGAGATGTTTCTATCTATGCAACAGGAGTGGCACGAGACAGACGTGTGTTTTGCCAAGAGTGCCGGAATCAACTTTGCGCAGACCAACAAAGCCACGCAGAGGCCAAAGGTCCCCGCCATGAAGATCAAGAGTCTATGTGAGCCCATTAAAAAGAGAAAGCCTTATGATCGTCTTAAGCTGAAAGTTGGCGAAGACGGACGGCTGTGGAAGCTGCGATCCGAAAAGTGTTGCTTTGCAGTGGATGAGACTAGAGCACCGGTATCACTACAGAATTTTATTCAGGGACAGTACAGGTCGCTGACCGACAAAACCAAACGGATTCTGGCCGTAATTCTCGGATATGCTGTTCTATACCTCCATGAGACTCCCTGGCTCCCGCCCTCATGGGGCCCTTCGAGTATCTTGTTCTTCCACACGACTTCGTCAGCGATTCCTCTCAAACCTTTTATCCAAACTCAATTAGCAAAGGATCACGCGGTCGATTCGCCGGACACTTCCATTCTGGATCCCGATGACTTTGATCCCGACGACTTAGACCCTGATGACATTATGATCCACCAGTGTCCGCATCTGGTGACGCTGGGGATTGTGTTGATGGAATTGTATCTCGCCACGTCTTTCGAAGAACTAGCTGCGAAATACGGAGTGTCTCTAAACGATCGGACGAGGTCTATCGATGCAGAGCTAGTGTTCGACCAGTGCAAGAATGAAATCCCGGAGAATTCCCAATTTCATTACGCCGTGAAGAAATGCTTAGACCCAAAAGTGTGGGAGGATAACAATGGGGCCCGATTGAGCGACAATGCACTGAAAGCCGCGATATACCAGGAGGTTGTTAGTCCATTGGAGGATGAGCTGAGCCAAGCATTTAGCTACATCTCCCTTGAGCAACTTGATCGCATTGCGCAAACTCTAGACCTAGCCAGTTGGGGCCAGGCTACCCAGAATTATCAGACTTCTCCTCGCTCTCCTGGAACTCCTGTCGACATGGCAATGAGACCAGCACAGGGGCTCTCATCAATCCAAGACTTGAAAGATCAATATCAACAACAGCAGAAATACCTAGCGCATATTCAGGGACCCATCACGTTCCCAGTGATGCCTATCTTCCAGCCCGTTTCTTCTGCGATGCTCGTGCCCCAGCCCGGAAACTTGACTGATTTTCATTACCAAAGCATGAGATTCTTTGATGATGAGACAATTGCCGAAGAGCATTCAGCGGAAGCGTAAGTCTAATCATTAGGAACCCTTTACCTGAAGGTCCAGCTAACAGCGATATAAACGAGCCAGGTGTCTAAACTACCGCAACTGGCGGCGAAGATTCAAGGATGTCTACGAGAAGTACATCCTTCAGCCACCCAATATCCCAGTAAAAATCGCGGTTTTCGATACAGGGGTGGATCAGACACACCCAGACGTAGATGCATGCATTGAGCAGATCAAGGGGCAATTCAATTGGACGAATGAGAAGTTTCCTCGGCTGGTCGACGACTACAACGGACATGGAACATTCATCACAAGCTTGCTCATGGAATATTGCCCCGATGCCGAGATCTACATCGCCAAGATCTCCGACGGCAAACCATGCAGCCCCAACATCATCGCCAAGGTAAGATCGGACATGGTGTTGTAATGGCACATCAACTGACTTTGACAGGCTCTCGACTATGCAGTCAACGAATGGCAGGTTGATATCATCTCCATGTCGTTTGGTTTTCACTCACGTGATGTCGAAGGTTATGATGAATTGGAACGTGCCATTCACCACGCATACTCCAGCCGCGTTCTTCTCTTTGCTGCCGCCTCGAACAGCGGTGCGAACTTGGACAGGGCTTACCCGGCCCGCGATGAGAACGTGATCTGTATCAACTCGACCGATGCGAACGGGAATCGCTCACCCTTTAGCCCTACTGCTCTTGCGGACACACTGAACCTGGCCACGGTCGGCGAGGCCGTGGAGTCTGCTTGGCCAATGCGGCTCTGCGAATCGCCGTCCGGCCTCAAGCATAAATCGGGGACATCATTTGCCACCCCCATCGCAGTTTCCATTGCGGGCTTCCTGCTGCAGTACGCCCGGTTGCATATCCCCGAGCATGCCTATCTATTGCAACGACAGTCCAAAATGAAAGCCGTGCTCCGGAAGATCGCGGAGAAGAGCCTGGACTCGCGCGCCCGCGATGATTACCATTTTGTGGCCTTGAGCCTTTATTCCGATAATCTATTTGGGAAGGATCCGGAGTTCATCAACCATACACTGCGCGACATACTCCGCCGGTAGTCACTGGAGACTTGCTGCGCCGTCCGACCGAGGCACGCCAACCGTAATAAGCTCGTCTCCCTCGGTCATTTGCATGCCTGTCCACTCTTTCTCATCGCCGCCCACTTCCAGGTCATCCTCCTCAAGAACTAAAACACCCTGCGATTCGCCCAAGACCACCGGCTCATTCCCCAGCATAGCGCCTGTCGCATAATCTTCCGCCTCGCGCACCTCGTTCGTCTTCCTCGCCACCTTGATCCTTTTGACACGAAAGGCTAGAACAAAATCCCCCCCATTCTCCCAGTCCATACCCACCTTCTTGGACTGGGTGAGTTCGAACTCCGGGCCCCCAGCCACCGGAACCACGCCGCCGCTCCACACCGTCCCGTCCACGGTGGCCGCCAGATTGCCGCTGATCTCCCGCCCGGTCCGCGACCGGCCCGCCTTCGCCCCGTGGACCACCTTCAACCCCACGATGAGGTACAGCGGCTTCCGGTATCGGGACCGCTCGAGCCACCGCTGCACCACGGGGGAGGCGTCGATGCATTTCTCCTGGACGTAGCCGGGCCGCGGCACGAATTGCGTGGTGGTGATGGTCTCGAAGCGGAAGGTCTCCTCGGCACTGCAGCACGTAGAGGTCAAAATTTTTCTCATTTCTTTGGCTTACGCTATGTATTTAGGGTGTGCCCTTGTAAAACTATTCTAGTATAGATTCAAGCACTGCACATGCAGACACAAAGACCTCCCCAAGAAAATCTCGCACCTTCTCTCCCACGCTCCCCCAACATCCACCCCGAACCCTAGCAACGAGAGGAACTGGGTGAGGACCCCGAACTTCCCGGCCCGCAGGCGCTCGCGCGAGAAGGTGACGGCGGTCTTGTCCGAGGCGAAGACCTCGGATGCGGCGGGCGGCGACGCGGTGAAGAGGGGCTGGTCGGGTTTCTGCAGCGAGGTGAGCACGTTGCCCAGCTGGATGGGCCCGGCGGGCGGCGGCGGGTAGTCCCACGTGGGCGCGAAGAAGAAGTAGGGGGTTTGGTTGGCCATCACTTTCGTTTTGGATTAGCTTTGGGGGGTTTTCCTTTGTCTCTGTTTGTTTCGAATTTTCTGATGTGAGTTGGGTAAGTGAGCATATCTTGTTGGAGCGGTCGGTGCGGTGCGACTTGCGGCTGACGGTCGAAAAGGCGGGGTTCGGGGCGCTGGTCTTACCTGGTCTTTACTAGTGATGCAGGCACCTGACAGTCTGTCCAGCCTTGATGTATGCGCTCCTGGGGAAGCTGTTCTCGGTACTTTCTAAATTCTTTGTAAATTTAGAACAGTCGATGATAAGATAGGTTTTTAACTGTTGCAAGAATTCTATCTACTGCCATGTAAATAGCTGCCACCAACTCGGCCACGAGTGCTAAGCCTTACAAATTGCCCTGCGGGCAGATCACGTGCGCGCATCATTAGGATCAATAGGTCCACAGTTAGGGCTGATTCATGGGATGAATCAAGACTACGGGTAATGTTGACCGAACGGCTTTTGTTTTGAATGAATCCTATTGTTCCTTCTCTACACCAGGCAGCTCTCACCACTTCAGCCGCGCCGTGTAGATAGTTCCTCCCAGATAACCTAGAATCTACCATCTTTTACACTCTCCGTCAGACCATTGCCTCAAAGACTATCTACTATTCTCTTCCAAGATCTCTAAACTACAATATAAACTAACAAAGTCAAGTGTCACAACGAACGATAGCTCGACATTCAGGCCAATTCAAAGGGATCGGGGCGTTTACACCAGTCCCACTGCCCCCATCTCAGCCGCCAATTGTATCTTTTCTGTCTGAGGTCGACCGTAAATTGCCCTTCTTCGTGCCCCAATTGTTGAAACTCCGCGCTCTCACTGAGTTGCTTCAGCCTCGAAAAACAATAGGTCACCAGCAGATTCTGCAAACAAGATCGCTCATCGTCACGAGTGAGTGTAAACAGGTACGAAACGCGCACCACTTTAATCAGATTGTGCACGTGATCCTCGAACAGCTCCAAGTCTTCGAGGAGCGTCGCCAGCTTTCCTAAGACTAGATCCCGAAGGGGAGCGATGTCGTATTGCTCCGCCAAGACGTATAGTCTGACGTGGCCGAGAAGGTCGGGCGTCCGTATTTTCCGGCGGTTGGGGGGTATCTTGCTAGGAGCATAGGCTTCCTTTCTGGCTTCGTAGGCTTGGCTCTGCTTGGCCGTGAGGGAGGAGTGCAGATGTTTGAAGGCATCGCGAGTACTAGACGGCTGGAAAATCCAAGGTAAATCCCGCGCGACCGCTTCTGAGCCAGTGTCTGGCTGTGAGACTGATCTGTCTAAAGTGTTGGAGCGTGCTGGAGGTCTCCGTGATTGACCGGAGGTTTTGTTTTCAACGTTTGACAGGCGCGGGACGGAAGAGCTTGCTTGAGGCCTCCAGGATTTGCTGTAGATTCTTTTCGTATCACTCGACAGGACCGGGATGAAAGGGCTTGCATGAGCATCCAACGGAGACTGATCGGTGGTATCTGATGGCTGAGGAACCCTGTAGAAACTCGGTGGGGGCGTGTAGTCGCCGACGTACGCGTACTCGCACAGCCGGATGAATGTGCCCTCATTGACATCCGGCCAGTCGAGCTCGCTGACCCCTCTGACCACCTGCGCGCTTAGGAGGTCGCCAAGCTCGGAGGAGAGGCTTGCTAGGACTTTATAGTGAACGGTGATCCTCGTCTCTTCTGCACCGACAACGAATGTAAACAAACGAGATGAGATGATTCTGTTTGCAAAGTGGAGTCAGCATTCGGCCACGAGGGACCCTCACAACAGGGCTCAGGGTCTCACTCAGCGAATTTTGTATCCATGGACGCAAGTGACCGTGGGAAGGATTCTGCAATTCAAAGGAGAGAGGGGTTGGAAGGGAAGAAAAGCGTAGCGTATCGCCGTTCTGAATAGTTGGGTTCTATGTACTGAATGCCGGTGATCAAGATAGTCACGCTGCCAGGTGGCGGACGGGGCAAATCAGGTAGCCAAGGAGCGGAATCAGAGGTAAATGAAGTAATGATATCGGTGTCTATAATGATACGACAATCGTAGGAAGAATAGTATCCATATTCCGATACAATGATCCTAAAGGTAACTGCAAGAGATGAAGGATGAGGTATAGGATCACTGTTGCGAGTAAAATGGTTCAAAATGATTGTTGCTCTGAGATTGCCGCAGGTGAAGCATGGGTTTTTTTTTGACTACAAGAGGAGTGCGCCTGCCTCAGCTATGTAAGCTCTCAGAAATGTTGTGATGGGAAACTGTGTAAGCAGGCGGCAGAATGAAGAAAGCACGATGTGGACCACCTGGGTTGTCAAACAGCCTGCCACACCTGGCGGCTTTGTGAGGATTTGTTTTCGGATCTAGCAAGTTGGTAGAATGGGGTTTATGCGAGCGAGCGAGGGCAGTTCATACAAGCAAGAAACTGCGCGACGATTCCTGCTTGTAAGGTGGCTCATGAAAGTGAGGTGGTGCATGAGAACAAGTTGACTTACGTTAACAAGGTGGTTCAAGTAAATAGAAAGCCCTCGCAGTTAAAGAAGTATTACATAACAGCAGGAATTATAGATACCAATCACAAGGATCATAGATGACTTCAAATTCAACAAGCCTTGAGCACTGAGAGCCGAGAGCCAACTACGGTGTATAGGAGTCCTGGATATCCACTAGGTAATGAGCGCAGCCACTCACTTGTCGCTTGGTAGCCAGTCTCTCATGGGGCTCGGCAATTAACGTCATACTTCGCAATCATGGAATGATCTTGTAAAAGCTGGTATAAATCAACATAAATCTGCAAAGAGCGCAATGGTCAATCCAAAAACTTTCATCGAATTATAGCAAGAGTTTCAAAACGGCAAAAAGAAAAAAGAATTATGTAGTCCCAACTGGATGATATTCTGAGAGGGGTAGGGATATGCTCAAACTGGTAAAGCAAAAAAGACCTAGAAACCCTATACTTCACAAAAAAGCGACCTCAGGTCACAATCGCCGTCTTTGTCAAGCTTCAATCCCCAAACCAAGTAAAGGTATCAAGGGTAAGGAGGCAAGGCTCGAATGCCCATAATCTCGTCGTGAAGATGCACCGTTAAATGGGCGATGGCACTGGGCCCCAACCACGTGGAACAGAGAGGGCACTTCTCATCCACCAGATCCCTCCAGTCATGTTTGACCATATGGGCCTCCCACGCCGCGACCGTCGGAAACGCCGCGTTCACGCCGCATTGCTCATGCAGGCAGATGTACGGGTGGAAATCGTAAAGCACATGGTCCCGCCAAGGCGCCGGGGCACAGATCGCCGCGGGGATGAAGTCGCCGCAATACGGGCTCTGCACCTCCTCCGCCCCGGGGCTTAGCGCCGGCGGGGGCGGGAAGTTCCCGCCCGGCGAGCTGTGGTCGTCCGTCTGCGGCCGGGGGGTGCCACCCGGCGCCTCGCGCCGCTGCCATTGCAGAAACCGCCAGCGCACGAGCTTCGCGTCCGCCAGCCGCTCGTGCAGCGCGTGGCTCGCGTCCGGGTACCAGGTGCGGAGGCTGCGCAGTGCCTGCTGCCGGTAGTCGGCGCTGCGGTCGTCGCCAATCTCATCAGGAACATCGTAGTCTGGACTCGTGAGGATGAACGGCGCGCTTTCGTACGTCCGGCCCCGTTGTCCGCCGCGGAGGGTCAGCAACATGAACTGGATCCAGTGCTTGGCTTCTGCTTGCGCTTCTTCGAAGGCGAGCGCCGCTGCGTCGCACCAGATGCCGTTGTCCAGGGGACTGGCCTGCGAGAGGGCGACCTCCACGTTGGCGAGCGCGTAGCCGACGCTGAGCCGCGCCATGGGCAGGGTCCGTAGCTTGCTGGCGCACGATGATTTATAGTCGGTCAGGAATTGGCCCTCGAGTTCCAACCATCGCAGTGGGTCTCGGGGTCCCGACCTGGACCGCGGGATCGCCTTGTGGAGTTTGCTGCATCGCAGGACTTGCGCTATGAGTTGAGTGTTCCTGGGAATGGCCACTGTTATGGTACGGGGGGCTGCTTCTGCCGACATTGATGAGTTCTTGGTGGTTTGGGAACCTATGATTGGAGATGATAAGCATTTATAAGGATGTACAAGCCGGCATATATACCTTATGCTGGCGGTGCATGGGCCAACGTCTTAAAGACGGTGTACAATGGAACATCGAGTAGGGGGGTTCTTATAATGAGAAGAATGACTGGGTTGCGCATAGTGCGTTCAAACAATGAATCTGAAGATCTGGTTAACGGAGATTTGCTGGTATGTGGATGAAGTTTACCAGCACCAAATGCGACATCAAAGGAAGTCACAGACAAAAGTAAGAGCCATGAAGCATCCGCCCCCTGCGATAGATAGGGCTAAGCATGAACTCTGGGACTATGGCACTAACGCAATATGTAGAGCTCATCACTTGCACTTCAGCCCCGCCACGTTTATCTCAGAATAAACCAGGTAGACCCGAATGATGTTTTGTCGTCATTTCATTAAATCTTTCATTCTTTCTCCTCTCTGAGGGAAAGTGAGAGAAATGTCGCCTTCTTTTATTTTATTTCTTCCCCTCCATGACCTATTTGTAGCATGGAACGGGGTATACATGCATTGAAACCAGATCTATCGACCACACACCAAAAGAAGGGAGCATCTTCAGCAATTTAATGCTGAAGCGGCGTATACATCCTAGATCAATCCATTCACGTCCAGAAATATACAATATTTCTTCTATCTGCCTGTGCCCAAGAATATCATTAGAAGTACAGTTTGACAACACACCAAGCGAGCAAGCCTCTACCCGGATCAGTCCTTCAAGGAACCTAGGTAAGTTACCACTCCCGTGTTCGCCAGGAAGGAATTAGCTCTACCATTCTATCTCGGATACTCGCTTGTCTGAAACAGCTCCATCCAGTGTGAAATTGCTGCCGACCGGTAGGTATCTGGCTCCACCCGACAGAGCTCGGTGGCATTGACATCGAATACTAATGCCTCGGGCTCGGCCAGGCTGTATTTGGGCCAAGTCTTGGTTCCGTTAACTAGAAAGGATTTCCGTCAGTGTCTGTGGCCCATCGCAATTATCACATGTAAATCAACATGGCAGCAACTCACTAGAATTATGGTTCGGATCCAAGGTGCTGATAAAGCTGATCCACATGCTCGTCATCAGGTAGCTCAGCGGCTCGAATGTTTTCTTCTGGTCGGCCTGATCGGTGGGGCTGAGCGACTCGGACAGGGTCACATTGTGGAAGAGGAAGGCGATGTCGTCCTGCTCCTGTGCACCGTACTGCCACCATTTGGCGTGGAAGAGAACGTCATAAACATAGGTATAAACGTCGACGCCGTGTTTGGCCCACTAATACCGAGTACGGGATGTTAGTTTAGAGCCAGCGGGGAGCGGAAATAGTTGGACTTAACTGCTTGACTGGCCATGCGACGACCTGCCTGCATTATCTTGTCTCCGTTGTACGCGCTCGATCGCTTCCACTGCCAGCCCAGACCCGTTTCGTTTCCGGGTCGGCCGTCCAGCGTTGACGGGATGCCCTGGGCCGGGTCGTCTGGATAGAGCTGCGCGATCTTGCTGGCTGCGGTAGTGCTTAGCCCATCATACTCGACCATGGCACGGAACTCGGCAGTGGTGTTAATCCCCTCGACACCATAATAGCTCCAGGTGCCCTCGTCTTGTGTGGTGCCGAGCAGCAGGGGCACCTTGACGAAGTCGCCGGCCTCGAGTGCGGAGGACCCCAACTTTGGGAGAAAATCGCCGTCCACGACGGGATTAGGCCGGTTGAACGTGGTGAGGTCGCTGCTGAAAACGTCGGAGAGGGTGGCGGCCGGAACGCGGCGTAGACAATCCAGTGTGCTGCCCGAGACGGCATCTGTGCAGTTCGTAGCATTTAGAAAGGCCTCATACAGCGGCTGCCAGTCCGTGGCCGAGGCGGAGGGCCACATCAGCATGGGACTGCCACTCTGGGCGATCGCAGCGCGGAAGAGCCCATCGTCGCGGCCCCCGTACGCTAGCAGCTGCAAGCCGACGCTGAAGGCGCCTGCCTCCTGACCCCAGATGGTAATTTTGGTTGGGTCGCCACCAAAGGCCGCGATGTTCTCCTGCACCCACTGCAGCGCCAACCGCTGGTCACGCAAGCCCAGGTTGGTCGCCCCCTCGCGCGCCACCTCCTCCCCGGAGAGGAATCCCCAGTAGCTGAGTCGGTAGTTCAGCGTCACCCCGACAAACTCCTGCCCGTTATGCACCCCCACCTGCAGCAACGACGTCATGTTGTAGCGCGGGTCGCTGCCCGCCCCGTGCTTGAAGAGCCCCCCGTGGATGTACACCACCACCGGGAGTAAGCCCTTAGGCGAGGACACGTTGGATGCCCGTACTACATTCAACGTCAGGCAATCCTCCGACACGTGCTCGCCATTGGCCATCTGCGTCGGCCCATACCCGTAGCACATGGGACCCATCTCCGTCGCGTTGCGCTCGCCCGTCCAGGAGGTGTTGAGAGAGTGCGGTGGGCGGAATCGCAGCTCGTCCACAGGGGGCTGCGCGTACGGGATACCGAAGAAGTAGTCCTGATGCCATTTGGACTGATGGATGCCATAGTAGGTTCCGTTCCGCGTTTCGGCGGTAGGGTGCTGTACAGAAGAGGAGGAGGAGGATGAAGGGTCTTGTCTGCGGCCGACATTGAATGCCTCAGCCGTGATGGCCAAAGCCGCCAACCCGAAGGTGTAAAGTCCACGCATATTTGAGAAAGACCTGGAGATTGCGCTGTGCAGGTGTTTCCCCGTCCAGGCAGGGAATGCCTATATATACCCACGGCAGTTAGGGCGCTGTCGTTGGCTACCGCTTAGGCACCATTAGATACAATCTCCGGCTCCGGCTAAGCTTGCGGCAGATCGTGCGCTGCATGCCACCAAGTCAACATTGGCTTGCATGATCTTGTCAATATCGATGTCCCAGTATGTAGCCAAGGCTACAAGGACTGTGGTGGTTGGCGTCCCGTTGCTGCATGGAGACACTACTCCGACGGGATTCGAGTTTTCCGGCCCTAAAGCTCTTCCTGCAGGCTGGCGGTGATTCTAACGGGTCGACGGAGGTAAGTCTATGATTCAACTCTCCGACCTCCGTCTTGGCACGAGGCCAAAGCCACATCTCGATCGGATTTCTAGTCGCAATGCTGGGGTTTAATCCTTTCAATCGCGTCAATTGCGTGGCTGCCAAGCCGCTTGCCCCACACATTCTCCACATACCGCGCAAAGACCGCAGATCGCTTAGAGGTGGAAACCCTGGAGAAGCAGCTTCGGACTATACGGGGTCGAGACTTCCATCAGTGAGACTTCCTCTTGCAAAATATACGTCACGGTCGATCCATCCAGACGCTACCCAGCCTTTGCAGCGTTCCAGATTTTACCACAAAGCACACATCTCTAGGCAACTGCGTAAAATCCACGAGTATGAGGCAAGCGGATCGGTCAAGTGTTCTGTGCCTGGTTGTGCGGCCCAGTCGGGCATTATCCTGTTTTCACAGGAGAAAATGAAGATGACCTGTACCAAGACTTCAGGCCGCGTGTGCATCTTTACTGAAGATGATGGTCATGACCGGACAGTCGGCAACAGTGAGCGGCACTTGCACGGTATGAAGACTTGATTCTGCAGGACCGGAATGATAAGTAGAGCCTCTTACGCTCGCCTTTGATCGGACCTGGATCGTTTTTATCTATCTCCCCTGACGCTATCCTTTGCACCCTAAGCCAACAATGGCACTCTCTTTGGCCAAATGTGCCCTTTGGGGCATAGCCACCAGCCTAGTATTGGTCGAGGCGTCCCCCGTTCTGGCGGGGAGGAAGACTCTCATACATAAGCCAGCTGTTGCCAACACCTGCGAGAAGATCAATTATCGCAAATCGGTATGCAATTCTCTTCCCTGTTACTTCCATACCAACCAGACCAATGCTAACATGACCACATAGTGGAACGCCCTCACCGATGCAGAGAAACACGAATACATCCAAGCCGAGCTGTGTCTGATGAGCCACCCCCCGGTGACCGGACTCGTCGAGAATTCAACCAACGTTTGGGATGAGTTTGCCAACATACACATTACCCAGGGAAACGACATCCGTAAGATAATCTCTCTAATGCCTACTGTATTCCTCTTCTTATGGCTGATCCTCCTCCCCTCTCTTTTCCCTCCAGACTACGTCGGCCAATTCCTCCCCTGGCACCGCTACTACGTGCGAACCCACGAGCTGGCCCTGCAGCAACTGTGCAACTACACAGGGGCGCATCCGTACTGGGACGAGCTGACGGACCTGAGCCGCGGCAACATCAGCGCCTCGCCCATCTTTGACCCGCACACCGGCTTCGGCGGCAACGGGACGGGTACAAATAGCTGTGTCGCCGACGGACCTTTCAAAAATCTCACCCTGCATATCAGCAACCATCACCAGCGCGGCGACGAGTTCTGTCTCTCGCGGGCGTTGAGCCAGAGCAGCTTCTCCACCGAGAAGGCCGCCAACGTAGAGACCTGCTTCGGGTATGCCAACTATACTGATGCATGGTGCGTGCATCCCTCGTTTTCACATCCCCAATACCTTCTCCCTCTCCCTTTTGAGCAGATTACTGAACGTTCAATGATGCAGGCAATGCTACAACGGCAACCCGCACGGCGGCGGCCACGGCGGCGTCGGCGGACTGATGCTCGACCCGATCGACAGCTGCAACGACCCTCTGTTCTTCATGCACCACGCCTACCTCGACAAGCTGTGGTGGGAGTGGCAGCTGGCCGACTACCCGCACCGGCTGGTTGACATGGGCGGCAACAACACCGCCCCGCAGTATATCCTCGACCAGGCTGGACTGTCGCAGCCGGGCGCGGACATCTTGAACTACGATGGCGACCCGGGCACAACCACAACGCTGAACCACACGCTGTGGATGAACTGGATCACGGCCAACACCACCATCGGGGCGGTCATGCAGCTGAATGGGTCGGTCATGTGTGCGGAGTATGTCATCGATGAGCGAGCGACGATTTACAATACCAGCGTGCATACGGAGGGGAATTATGCTTCTGAGTTTTAGGAGGGGGTCATCCTCCCACCCGGGAGGATCAGTCCCCTTTCCCGACTTCAGGGCCGCCGACGTTTGAGGTAACCTCGAGGTTTCGAAACTACCGTAATATTGCTCTATAGACCCCTGTGTGTCCTCTCTCGCTCTCGAGGGGATGAGGTTCTGCTTGATGCCGAGCTTTAAATTTACAGGGCTGATGATGGTCTTAGTTTTCTCTCTGGTGGTGATCCTGCGTATGTAATATTCGTACATATGTTTCTGAGATAGTCAAGGTGGCTGGTACCTAGACTTTAACTCGTAACTACTTCTGTAATGAAAGCGTCGGTTGAACTGAATGAGCTCGATGGATGGACGGTCAAAATTGTTAAGGATTGACAGGACGTGGTGTTGAAAGTAATGAAAAAGGTCTGTTCTATGAGAGGGATTATAACTCGACAAAGATTGCTGAAGATGGTGGATTTCCGGCTATCTGGGGGGAAGTACTAGGATCCACAAAGTACGGAAAAATATAGTGGCCACTCTGCAGAAACAAATCTGCCGGCAAAATGATAAGAGTGAAAGGATTTGGACCTCTATATAACTCCCGACAACGATACTGAAAAGTATAATATTCGCTAATGAAGAACCTTAAAAGATCCCGGATATCCTAATGTAGAGGGCATATATAGTCACGTGACCAAAAAGACTGTGAGGGGATGAAATACAGGGCTTAAAAAGGTATACACTGCGGAGTGGCCACTATATCCTTCCGTACAGATCGCGCGGCAGACGTAGTGAGAGCTTGCCAGCAATCAGAGGCCTGAGACCCCGAACTAATGCTATTGACTACGGTATCACCAAAAGCCGAACAAACTCTTCCATTGACTAGAGCAATGACGGATACAGGGACTCCAAGCAAAGAACACATTGTATGTGTATTCAAAACACCAAACAGTGGATGGCGGCAACTCTCCAAAGCACCGAGCCTCACCAGAATGTTGAGGGCTTCACCCCACAGGGGTCGCCAATGGAATCCGAAGGAGACGAGACCAAGTCCCCATCAAAGTCGGACCAAGATGCAGCGTCCGAGCCCTCGCTCTTCACGCTGTCACTGTCAGACAGCACGAAGCCGAAAAGTTCGTCGCGCAGTCTCCTCTCTCGACGCGCCCACTCCCCCAAGAGAACCGGGTTCTCCAGCCCCCAGACCAGAACATCTCTGGTCGCCAACGCGTCCTCGACGGCACTGTGCCCCTGACTACTGCCCTGGATGTGTCGCCCCAGCATGTCCATCGCCAGGGTCTTCAGCCCCCACAGCCGCGGGAACCGCCTCATCTCTCCCCACTGCGTCGAGAACACGGCCTCGGCCGTGACGATCCCCGTGTCGACCACACGCGGATGGATGATCCCCAAGGCGTTGAGATCGTTGTGTAGCGCATGCCCGATCAGCACCGTGTCGCGGTCGACGAACTCCCACAGCGCCTGGCGGGCCGTCTCCCACGACCCGAACGCCTGCCCGTGCTTGATGGCCGCGTTCATCTTCCCTGGCGTGATGCCCGTGACCCGGGTGTTCCAGTACGTCACCCGCCCCGCGGGCCGCACGTAGCGGTCGATGAGCACCTCCCCAGTCAGGAAGTCCACCGCCGCCAGGTACGCCAGCGCGTTGTAGCTTCGACCCCGTCCGTAGGGGTCGTCCGTCATCATCATCTCGCAGTCGATGACCACGGCCTTTCTTGCTCGTGGTCTGGTGTGTGTGGGCGTGTGTTGGAAGAGTGACTTGGGGATTGCTTTGTTCCACGGCTGCTGCCATGTTGCCTCGGCTGTCGAGAGGTTGTACCCCTGTGTGCTGAGGCAGGTGGCTCAGTGGCAGCGTGGAAGGAGGCGTGCCGAGAGGAGGTCCTGCTTTGTCAGGGCTGATGATGTAGTGGTGGTGGTGGCTGTGGTTCTTGATGATGGTGGTGATGATGTAGTGGTGGTGGTGGTGGTGGTGGTAGTGATACTGTCACTCTTACGTAGATTGACTGGCTCCACAGCCAGGCTGGAAGACTGCACTGGCTTCTCCAGAGGGAGAAGTGACACCTCGCCCATGTCTGTGAGGTAGGCGACTCGAGGATGCTGCTGGTTCTTTGCATCCGCACAGCTCGGCTCAGAAGGCTGCGCGCTGGAAGTCGAAGCGAGAGGCTTTGCTGTCGTGGCTCCATGAGGCTGAGAAGGGCAAGGACTTGATCCCTTTGCTGTTGATGTCGAGCCATGGGCGGCTCGTTGGTGCTGAGATACTGCATCCGCAGTAACGAAGGTCTTCAGACAGCTCGTACAGGCGAGTCTGTGCCACATGGGGATTTGGTGCTTTCGGAGAAGCTCCACGCTCTTATAGAGCTGCTGGCAGATAGGACACGTACGGTCTACTGCTGCGGTGATGTTTATCGGGCCCGGTTGTCTCGGGCTAGAAGTGATTTGAGGCATGATCGTTGTGGTGGTGGTGCTGAGTGTGGAGATAAAGATAGGAGGTTAAGTTCTGAGTAGTTGTAGTTGTTGTTGCGGATGCAAAAAAGAGGAAGAGAGTTGATGGCTGACTTCGGGGGTGGACGATGGTTTTGCCTCTCTGCATGGTTCTCCTTGCGAGCGTTGACTCATGGTGTCTCGTCAGTATAGCATCATGCGACGCTGGCTCGTCGAGCAAAAGACGGTTAGATTACCGCATTTCCACGCTCCATGTTTAGCAGACTTTTCGACAGCCAGCAATCACAGGAGCATCATTACGAGAGCTCCAGTGTAGAGTTGAACTTTAATCAGATTCTTCAAAACGTCAAGCGAGGGAAACTTCAGAGAACTGATGTAGTACTGCCAAAGCGCCGACTCGGTCAACGAGACGGACTCATCCATTCTCAGAGCAACACTACAAGGATTGGAAGAATCCAAAGCTACACAAGTCACAATGCGAGAGAGGCCAGATGCTTCAATTTGCTGTGATCCGACGTGAACTTTGAGATAGTACTTTTGTTCTACCTCCTACATCGTCTTTGAGATACAAAATCGTGTACTCTCGGGGAAGAAAGGACGATATAATGGGAGTTTACAGAATCTCCCACACTAGTGGATGGTGATTCAGATTCAACAATTGAATTATTCTCAAACTTAATCTAGATGAACTACCTAGTGGCTACATCGACCTTGCCTGCTTCGATTTTCCGAGCCACACGCGATTCATGTCATGCTTACTACGTCAATTGGACTTTTCGCTCAAAGGATCATGCTGAAGTATCTTTTCCTCGCCCACTATGTGGTGACTTAGAAATTCCGTTGGCCAGATATCAGTCCACTTCGGGTGTTGTTGTAGTCAATAGTACGTATTGATGTAGCATTACAAGTTGTCAGATCGAAGGACCCACTGGATCCGTCTAGGAACCAATTGGAAATAGTTTCCGAGATGCGGTAATTTGATCGTCGATAACCACGCCCGCACGCTCAATCTTTCAATACCGGGCCGTTCTCGGAACAAACTACCTTAAAACGTACCTTAAAAGTCAAGCGGGCCACGATCTGGACCCTGAGCCGAGTTAGGGCTCGATGGGCCCTCTTTTTTTGGCCTAGCGCCGACAGGCACCGGAACAACAAATCAAGACAAAAAAAGTTAACAGCGACCGACGAAGATGGTTTTGTAGCCCCTGACTAAATACTACCTTCATATTCATGAGTAGAGTTCACGCGGATGTGGGTCCTGTCCCAGTGTTATCTGTGGTCAATCTGGAATGATCGCTGCAGCTAGAGTTGTTGCCTGCTCGGTAGACGGGAACTAAATCAGCACCGTCAGACAGCGAGTGCTAGCATCGGTTGGGAGGTGTCACATGTCGATGCCAATGTAGTGTACTCGTGGGAATGAGACCTGTCAGATTCGGGAACAAGCGGTGAACAAATGATATTGCTTTGGTTCTGACTAAAGTAAAGCGCGGCGCGGCATCCTGCAATCCGTCAGGAGAATCGCACGTGATGATAGGGATAAGAGCTCAAATTTGCTCTCCGTCAACAAGTGACAAAATCTTCTCCTCTTGCTGACACTTCCCGCAAGCGGAACATCAGATCTCGAAAGGCAGCTGTCAACCCCGATTAACTCAATTTCATAACCGTTCTTGGATAAGAGACTGGCGTTTACACGCCCCTCCTTATTGCTTAGTCCCTTACCAGGCGCGCATCATACGCTCGTTGCATAGGACAGAGCAGCTGCCACACAGATTAAGTACGCCATGACGATTTCCAACGCGTCAACCGACACTCTCGAATTTCCTCCAGACCTCCCGGTTGCGAAGCTGCAGACTATCGATTTGGGGAGCCTGCAAGCTGGTGACCAGGATGCAGCTCAGTGTCTACTCGAGGCTAGTCGAAAGGATGGTGTCTTCTACTTGAATTTAGCATCTGCGCAGAAGGAAATTGTTCCGGTCCTGGATTCTATCTACGAGCTTTCAGAGGGACTCTTTGACCTGCCGCTCGATGAGAAATGTCTGTATGATGTGGATCGGTTGGGTAAAATGAAATGCAATGGGTACGTTATGCTTCCTTATATTTGAATTCCTGCTGCAAACATGGCTAACACGAGCTGATCAGGTACAAACCCGTGGGCCGTAATTTTGGTGGGTTAGAAGGAAAGCGCGATGGATTCGAGACCTACGTGGTAATATCCAAAATATCCTCTCATCTATGAAAATGTCCAAGATCCATTTGATCATATCTAACAAACCCAAAAGATTCCCAAGAACGGGATCCTGAGCCTAGACAATCAGCAGGACTTTCCCCGCCCCCACCTAATCGACCAATACATGAACACCCTGCAACAATTTACCAACTTCGTCAACACAACCTCCCAGACCATCTTCGACCAACTCTCCCACTCCCTACAGCTTCCCGACTCCGGAAACCTGAAGCGATTCCACCGCCCGTCCGCCCCATCGCCAGACATCATCCGTCTCCTCAAGTACCAGCCCCAGCCTGCCGAGCAGTGCGGAGTCCCGCACGCCGCCCACACCGACATGGGCACGCTGACATTCCTCTTCACCCGTCAGCCCGGTCTGCAGATCCAGAATCCAGGTGAGGAGTTTTGGAGATGGGTGCTGCCGCGCGAGGGCCACGCCATCGTCAACCTGGGTGACGGGCTCTCCCTGCTCACGAACGGCTACTTGCAGTCCTGCGTCCACCGCGTGGGGCCCCTTCCAGGTCGAGCTATGCCGACCCGCTATTCGTTCGCGTACATGGTGCGCCCGGAAAATGAGACGGTGATGGCCGCGCCGCAGGCGGGCTGCATTCCTGCTCGTGACCTCGATGCGACGGTGCTGACGGCGCAGGAGTGGTTGGAGAAGAAGTACTCTGTGCTGCGGTTGGATGCGCGGCCGGATGATCTGGTGTGGATGATGACGGGGCAGCAAGGGCTGTAGAGGTTTCACTGCGATTGGAGGAGATATGATGTACTAATAGTAAGCTCTGAACAAGATGGTGAGGTGTGACTGATGTGTATTCTTGGTTGTAAGGGCATTTGCTTCTGGAATCATCAGACCAGTCTTCAAAACGATGGCGAGGATTTGGAGATTGGTGGGTAACTAGCTACTTTCTTCCTGATAACAGCGGAACCTTGCATGCATTTGGCGTGATAGTTTTTGAATCTTTCAAGGTGTATTTTCCGCTAACGAGGTTCTAATCTTTGCGCATCAGAGAGGCAACATGGAGAGGAATGGTTGTAGTTCAAGGTTAATCCCGCATCGCACGTTTTGTAATCACCATGGTCATTTGAGGCTATACCTTCCCGAAGTGAGGGCAAAGAATCAAGTACAAGCACATAGTAATCATGAAGATGGCAGCCTAGAAACATTTGACAATTTTGAACAATGCGAGGTAAACAGCATGGCCTCTCTCGCTCTGTGTGTGGATGTATATGTTTGTTCTCAGTTGATATCGTGGCGCTCTAGTACTGACCATGGTACATTATTCGCTGCGCGCATATACGTCCATACTATCCATTGTCAACGTAATCCGCATCAGACCTATCAGGTCACTGGGCCTCGCCGCTCAACTTCAGTTTGTCAATCATTCAAGAATCCACGTGCCCGGAGATTGTGAGCAGTTCTAATGATGGTTGTGATGATGACCAAAGTGCCCGTGCCGATGCCGCTTGAAATGATCTGCGGATGCCTGATTTGCCTGTGACGATTCGCATTGAATAAGTCAAGGGATCATGCACGAGGATAGAGTACGGGAAGGACTTACATTCGACGCCGGAACAGAAGAATGAGAAACAGAGACGACTCCACGAGAGGCCGACGGCCCAGGTACCAGCTTGGATGAAGGCGAAACAGTTGGCGTATTAGCATGCTCCTCACCACACAGTCCCAAGATGAAGCCCGCATTCTGCGCCTGCGCAACCGGGTCCGAGCCGTACAATTGGCATTCCTTGCCATTGACGGTGAAGAGCCATGCCTGACAGGTGCTCAGGCTCTCGCACTCAATGGCACACTCCGATGGTGACGGATGGGTGTATCCGAAGGCCAGAGGGGCTTTGCTGAAAAAGCCAATCTTCCCATGTTGAGCACTGCTGAGACAGGACGCGGATACCGCGAGGGAGAAGATAGTCCATGCGAGGACAAAAGAACGAAGGGGTAGCATGGTTCAGACAGGTCTGAGAAGTTTTTCCGCCAGAGTTGCGGGAGAGGATGGAAACTGGAGGAATTCCAAACAGCCTTTGCTGGTAGTCCAGCTATTAAAATCCAGGGGTCCGAAAATTCGGATGCCTGGGCGAGTGTGGGGTGTGGTGGCACGATCTTTTCGCGGTAATCTCCGAATCTTTTTCTTTACTGACTCGCCAAGCTCCGGTGGAATTGATTCATGTTATCTCCTACGGACGTCCGGGAGGCGAATAGGATCCACTTGTCGCTTACAAAACTATTGATTTAGGGGTCCGACGCTAGTGCTGCGCGCGACAAGCTATGGCTAAGCTACGGCCAAGCTAAACACCCGCTAGATCCCCGCTAAAGGATGGCAGCTGCGCCAGACCCTGACTGGAGACCCTGATGACAAATTCACTCCCGTGTATTGACATTACCACTTGTTTTTTTCGGTCACCTGACACCATGCCTCTTCCCCCACCCGGGCAACAGACACCCGTCGCCGGGCGCCCTTTCGATATATTGCTGGAACCGCAACGCAACTCTCACCATGGCTTCGCGTCGCGCTCTGCTGCCATTTTACTCCCGCTCTCGTCCTCAACTCCCCATCCGTATCTCGTACATACGAAATTCATTCTCTTTTACTCGTCTACACTCGCAGCAATTTCCAAAAATGAACAACAGCGGCGATGGCCCTCTCCAAGTTCCTGGATTCAATGATGTTCCTCTTTACTATGAGCTACCCAGAGGCTTTCGCTTCGCGCATGGGATCGCAGACTGGAGACAGAGCCCACAGTTGACCCTGCGGGAGGTTTGTATGCTACAGTTCATGTCCTACGTCACGGAGCAGCCAGACTGGGAAAACAAGTGTGACGATCCCGACACCCTCGAGATCTGGCGTGAAAAGGCCGATAGTGCTTTTGACCTGGATCAGCCATGCTGGGACTGGTGCCACAAAGAGCTGCGAGACAAAGCAGCTGACTTCAAGCGCAAGGGTCACGTGGCCGTTTTTGATGCAGACTCTCGAGTCATCAAGGCGGAAGTCGACGCTAGTCTTCTCGCCGATCTTCGGACAGCCATGGAACCACTTTTCTCATCGACAGAAGAGCCCAACTCGGAAGACAAAAAGGCGCCCGTGGAAGCTGGTGTTCAAGGCCCCATCCGGCATGTGGTTGATCCATCTATGTATCCTCTTGTGTATGGACGGACCAAAGTTCTCATCAATGGAGGCAAGGTCAATCTCGACAGCTTTGAGTCATGCGATAACTCTCGATGCCAGACTGCTCCGATTCCTGACAAGTTGACCAAACATCCGTATGAGCTAAACCACGAGGAGAGAGATCCAGACGATGGTCGAGTGACAAACAAGCCTAAATACTGGTCAAACAAATTCCAGTGGCTTCCGTGCGAAGTCAACCTCACGAATCGAGGAGAAACCAAGATCACCTCCTACATCAATGGTGTGAATCCAAGGGAGAAAGAAACTTACCGCGCACTTGAGAAACTAATCGCCACCGCCATACAGCCGTGGAATGAGATGCTTATCCTTGGAAACCAAGGTCGAACTCCGATTCGTATTAGAACTTATGACTTCCAAACCGAAAACGAGGCGTTGCCGCAGGCGTACAACCTTCTCTGGGGTACAACTGTGGGGTTGAAAGTGAGATTCTCCGAAGAGCAGTGGCCTGAAATCCGATCGCAAGTCAGAGACTACTTGAATCTCCCCGAATATGAACAACGATACCAGGTCGATCCGAGTGAATCCAATGTCAAGGACCTCCTCGTCAGCATGAACCCGTCGCAGTGGAGCTCTCCCGCAGCACTAGAAGAACTAATCATCGAAAAGCATCGTCGACGATACGTCGTCAAAGGCGTAGAACCTGGTATCTCCTTCACGTACAACGAATGGAAGGCCGGGCAAAACACCGGTCGTGCAATCCTACCCAAAGTCAACAATTCTTTGCGCAGCAAGAACCCCACACCACCGCCTCCTGACCCAGACCACCAATTCTACACCGTTTCTCTTCGGAACCAATTTCAGGACCTACAGGTGATTATCAGGGTGTCTGGCATTGATCTGACCCCAGAAAGGCCCCTGTATACTGGGGAACCCCATTTCGGGGTGGCCGGTATTCTCAATGAGCATATTGTTGCCACAGCCGTTTGCTATTTGGACGTGGATAATATCAAAGATCCGAAAGTGTCATATCAACAAGAGACGCTTTTGAGTACCCTGGACTTTAATGTTGAAAAGTACCTAATTATGAATCGAGTTTTCGACATTCCAGAGGAGGAAGACGATGAACTACCACCAGCACTGCAGAACCTGGGCTCTATAACTGTTTCCCAAGCCGGGCAGCTCCTCTCTTGGCCGAACACGCTGCGATCCCGAGCAGAGTCTTTCACTCTTCGCGACCCGTCTCAACCCGGCCGCCTTCGATTTGTAACCCTATGGCTGGTAGATCCCCATTACCGAATCTGCTCAACCCAGAATGTCCCACCCCAGGATGAAAGCTGGGTTGGCAGAGCCATGGTTCCTTCACAGGAGCATACGCAGACTCGGGGATCAATGACGCTCGCGGAAGCGATTTATACTAAGGAACAGATGAACCAGGAGAGAATCTCTGCCGCCTGTGCATTTCACTGGTATGGTCATGGTGCTCACAGATACGCCGATGATTATCACGCATTTTACTATGGCAGTCGCGAAGAGTCCTGAGTACAACTTTGTTTTCATCCCTTTTTTGTCATACTGTAGCAACTAGGCTATCATACATCATATATAAAGATACCATACCGCCCCCAGAACGTTTCAAAGCAGTGCGGCCTTTCACTGTTCGAACTTTCTGGCCAGGTCCTAGACAGAACTGGGGACAAAAAGACAACTTCATCCACGTTAATCTACTTTCTCGTGTAGTAAATATTTGGGTGGTGACTGACGATCACGAATCAACAAATTCTTAGTCGCTTATACACAAACAAGCCTGGACATATGTCCCCAAGTATTACAAAGCATACTGAAAGCAGAACCACGAAAGCATTGACAGGCCTAGCGCGCCTTGCAGCTGTCCACACTATCGAGCTCACTCAAGCTCTGTCCAATTGTGTTGGTAATCTTTTGATGGTTTCTGAATTTCCTGGCCTCTTGTCCGCTTCTTCCTGAAAGACTCACGTACCAGGTAAGGTAGGTCTTAATCTCCTCCGGGGATTCTCCGTTCGCCGCAGCGGTCGCGCTCCAGTCCGGCTGGAGGAAGGTAACATCCGTGTCCAGGACGGCGACCTCCGAGGCCTTGAGGGTCTTGTCGGGGAAATCTGCTTCCCACAATATGCTCACGCTGGTACGATACATATCCTGCAACCGTACGGCTTGTGTTCCGGCCAGCGCCCTTCTGAACTCTGGATACTGGTTATTCCAGACGTCGGCAAAGCCTGCGGCAGTGCTACCGCGTGTGGACTTGACAATGTCGGCGATTCGCTGGAGCGTTGAACGGTGATTAAGTTGAGCGCCCTCTTCAAGACCAAGAAGTTCAACAAGGCTGTACTTGTCAGTTTCCAGAGAGGCACTAATCTTGTCCAGTGTGGCTTGGTTATATTGCGGATTCATGCTTGTCCAAATGCCACTTTGGGGGAGACGTTGCGCAAAAACCGTGGAGATAAACGTCCCGAAGTCGACGAGGGCCGTGTTGTCCAGTTTTGGCGCCAGTGTGCGTGAGGCCCCGTTCGCCGAAAAGTCCAAGACGAAAGCGCTGTACATGAGAATCGCCTCGGTGGGAACCGCGAAGGGAGAACCTTGGCAGAGGTTGCCTAGCAGTGCTAGGGTGAACAAGATGGCTCGTAAGGCCTTCATCGTGACCGCGCAAGGGAAAGGAGTGACGGATAGCCACAACAGATATAGTAAAACAATTGGATTTCGGACGCGGCAATTAGCTGCTGTGACTATCGAGTTGGTCAAAGTTGAAAAAGAAAATAATGAGTGAGACAGGAGATTGGATGGATAAATGAATGACAGGCTTGAAATGGTGGCATGAAGAGAATTTTATCACGACAGCATAAAGGAAAACGACGCGTCAAAGAGGTAAGCAGCAAAGTATCAGTCAGGGATCTATTCAAATTTTAACTGTTGACCTAGGGAATACGCTTGTTCTGGATACCATCCCTATGTGCTGGGTGTGAAACGAGTTGGTATTGGGTATTTTACACTAAGAAGTGCACTAAACCCTAGTTCCAATTTCGTACATCGACGGACTGAGACATGCGGAGATGAGGTAACAAACCACAATCACTCCATCAGAGCGTCGTTGACAGGCATTTTGCTAGTTTGGATTTAGCGAGATTAAGCTCGAAGGCGATTGAAAAAATCATAGAGGGGCGCTAGACATGGTACCGAGGTGCGTCGTGGTTATGCCCATGAACTTCCCTGATGCCGTGTACCCAAGAGATAGGAAATCCTCTTTATCTTTAACCCTTCGAGCTTTCTTTTTTCTGCCGTCAAGACCCTCGCAAACATCAACGGACCTACTCACACACTCTCTTACGTTGCCGTCCCTCCGGCTTCTTTCCTTTTTCATTTCTGATCACATTCTTTAATCCATAACAGCTTCAGCTTTCTCTCTTTTTTTTTTACATTTTATTCTTTCTTTCATCTTGCTCTTGCTCTTGCTCGAAGGCTCTGGCGTACCTTCCCTGCCCATAAATTCGAAATATGAGTCTTCCCATCCGCTTGTGGTTTTGTATGCTTGTCTCGACATGCTGCCTCTGGTATCAGGTTCAGGCTCGTGCTGTGTTTGCTCATTTTATGCTCTCAAACACGGCAGGATACACTTCCGACGATTGGGAAAGTGAGATCCAGCTTGCTCTGGATGCCCACATCGATGCATTCGCACTCAACATGGCGGCTGGAGAAGGTACCACCACTACCTCTCTCCCAAACGCGTTTGCGGCCGCTCAAAAGCTCAAATTCCACCTGTTTTTCTCGTTCGATTACGCTGGGAACGGGCCTTGGGACAAGAACGATGTCGTGAGCCTGCTGGGTCAATATGTGAGTAATGATGCTTACTACTTTCACGGATCGAATCCTCTGGTGTCGACGTTCGAAGGGCCCGATAATGCAGAAGACTGGGTGGACATCAAGTCCCAGCAATTCTGCTTCTTCGTTCCGGACTGGTCGTCGGTTGGGGCCAAAGCCGCTATGGCCCTGGCCGATGGGGTAGCAGACGGCCTTTTCAGTTGGGCTGCCTGGCCCAACGGACCCAACGACATGAATACCTATGTGGATGCGTCGTATATCCAGTACCTGGACAAGAAGCCTTACATGATGCCGATCTCTCCATGGTTCTTCACCAATATGCCCGGATACGACAAGAATTGGCTGTGGCGTGGTGACGATCTCTGGTATACTCGGTGGGAACAGGCACTCTACCTCGCTCCGGAGTTCATCGAGATCATCTCCTGGAACGACTTCGGCGAGTCCCACTACATTGGGCCTATCGTTGACAGCCACAATCCGCTAGCTGACTCCATGTACACCGCGTTCGAGACAGGCGAAGCCCCTTACAACTATGTCGAGGGCTTCGACCACAGTGGCTGGAGACAATTCCTGCCTTATGTGATTGACCTCTACAAGTATAACCAGACCAATATCGACAGTGAAGGCTTGGTGACCTGGTATCGGCTGAATGCAGCAGGTTCGTGCCCTGACGGTGGCACGACTGGCAACACGGTGTCTCAACTGCAGTTGGAATACTGGCCCAAGGATATCGCACAAGATAAGATCTTCTTCTCCGCATTGCTTGGGGAGGCTGGAGATATCTCGGTGACTATCGGAGGAGTAAATGTTGATGCAACGTGGACCAACACCCCAAGTGGTGGAGGGGGCATCTATCACGGCAGTGTCTCCTTTGCCGGCCATTCTGGCTCAGTTGTCGTGTCTGTTACTGGATCTACCGGCACTATCACAGTGAGCGGACAAGACATTAGCAGCGGATGCTGGGAAGGGGATCAGGTCGAGAACTGGAATGCTTGGGTGGGCTACAGTTTGGGCGGCGCAGTCGATGTGGATTCCCCCAAGCTAAACAAGGAGGTATGTATGGAAGGATGGGGAATGGGCGACTTCAATGGGCTCTGTAGCTACTCCTGCAGCCTGGGCTATTGTCCCGTCGGAGCGTGCGTTTGCACAAAATTAGGACCTCAGCCAGAGTTGCCCACGTCCACCGGGATCCAGGGATATCCCGCGGCTGGAAAGGACGCCAACTACGCTGGGCTGTGTTCATTCGCCTGCAACTATGGGTATTGCCCTTCTACTGCCTGTGGAACAGTATCGGTTCCATTGACTATCCCAACCGTGTCCCCTTTCACCCCAGACACCTGTGTGGCAGGAACAGGCGAGAATGACCTAGCCGGCTTGTGCAGTTTCGGCTG
Organism: Aspergillus japonicus CBS 114.51; assembly: GCF_003184785.1. NCBI lineage: Eukaryota > Fungi > Ascomycota > Eurotiomycetes > Eurotiales > Aspergillaceae > Aspergillus > Aspergillus japonicus. The sequence goes on along the minus strand of NW_020291640.1, from coordinate 977,970 downwards.
TAATTATGGCTACTGCCCCATCTACAATTGCACCTGCACGGCGACAGGCCCTCTGAACATGCCTCCTGCCCAGAATACCAGTATCACGGGTTGGGCACCCGACGAAGATGATAATGGTCTTTGCGAATTTGCCTGTACCCGGAACTACTGTCCAGAGCCGGTGTGTTTAGACGTGACGCCTGATGATGACGCATGCGGGAATATTGACGATGACAGCGATGAGTGTGTAGGTGTCTTCAACTGCGATTTTACTATCAGTTACACCTCTCTGGACGCTCTACAGGCTGATATGGATACCTTTGACCCCTATTGTGTTGACTTCTATGTTTTGGGCGCACTGTATGGGGAGTTGGAAGCCACGGTCGCCAACTTCACCAGCATTGCCAACACGAGCAACTATGATGAGTATTTCAAGGACTACGAGTCTTATATGAAAGGCCAAGTGGGGACACAGCTTACATATTTTATGAATATGAGCGATACTGGTGCGCAGGGTGAGGGCAACCGCTTCTTCACGTGCACACTCAGTTTTGGAGGGGTGAACAGGACGGCGGGACCATGTCCTGACGATCTCGGGTACGAAAATCGTGCACATACCGTCTTTTATAACTTGATCGATGCGGACGGCTTCTATGGAAACCTCAGCGCGGAATTTGGGATAGAACCTGACTGGGTTGTGCTAGGGGGCTGGTCGAGCACGGAAGGGCCCTACTACGACGACAAGGGCAATACCGCGTGCAACGTCTATGACAACCCTGAGGCTGCCTGCTGGTGGCATCGTGGCTTCCCGATTCCAGCCCAGAAGATCACCATCAGCGACCCGCGGGAGCTGATGAGACAGGCCCTGCCCAACATCCCAAACCTCCAGCTTTCCCTTCTCATCACCGAGCTCCAGATCCTATCAGGTTCGTTCGACGGCGTGATCGACGACGTCGTCCAGACGTACTCCACCGCCGTGTTCACCTTGGCCGAGCTGGTCGACCGCGTCTACTCCGTGGTCGCCATTGGCGAGAAGATCGAGGCCGAGAAGAAAAAGGAGCTGATCCTGCAGATCCTCGGGGGCGTGTTCCTGATCGTGCCCTTCCTCGGCCCACTCTCTGGTCTTGGAGATGTCATCGAGGGTCTGGACGCGGCGCTCGCGCTCGTGGGTACCGCCGCGAACGAGGCGACCGATATCTACACCATGGTGCAGGACCCAGAAAGCGCCCCAGTCGCGATCTTGAGCATGCTCCTCGACTTCAACGTTGGTGCAGCCGCCGGTGTGGCCACCAAGGATGGAGTCAGCGCGATCGAGTTTGACTCCATGGCCTTGAGGCGGCGCGGCATGAAGGGCTCGGATATTAAGTCGGTCGGGGTTTTGTTCGAGCAAAAGATGGATCAATTGGAGTCCATTGTCAGCAAATGCGCGAGGATTTAAGCCTTCAGTGAGTTATAGCCACCTTAATATAGATTCATGTAAAAGCTTTTCCCGAGTTGCCTGTATCGATTTGTGGTATAATCTCAACATAATGTAGGGTCACGAATTCCTTCGATGTATGTTTATGTTGCCATAAACCCCTCTTGAAGTATATCAAGAACATCACATGAGATGCGAGTATCAATATCAATCATAAGCACGCGAGGTCGGCACCGCCGCACGGATGACCCTTTGTGAGATCTTTCACGACAATGGCGACCATAGAGATTTATTGCTACTGTCGTACTCGGCTTGGCTTCTGCAGTATGTTTAAATAAGCTCGGCGGGGTGGGTCGCACAGATCTGCGTAGCACACGGCAGATGAGCGCAGGATCCGCACCCCCGCACGCAGATTTCTGTGGCTCACAACGGGTAGCACCGAGCCTATTGGTATGGTATGTTATGACTTACTCAAGTCGCAATCCTTTTTAGGATTCCCGATTAATTTGCGTATTCTGCTTTCGAGCATCAAAAAGGTCGAGAAGGTCTAGCTCCGCTTGGTTTGAGCAGTTCTACCCACAGGGCTGACTTTTCCCATCGATGGGACTGGCATTATTCGGATCGGGGGTATATGGTAGGCATATCAAGGGCGAATTCATAAGCAAGACAAAGTTATGATTGACGAGAGGTTCTGAAGGAACATTATAAAAGTTTGATACACTTCTGCAAGGTTCTAAAACACTTAGTCTACTTTGATAGTAAAAACCCAACAAATCTTCAGTACTAAGATACCGAGATATATTAGGGCTTTCGTGGCCTGATTTTAGGACTCTTAGGGTTTTCTTAGGGCCGAAGCTATTGCCCCTAGCATCTTTGGCTAGGTGGTATCTTCCTTATTAAGGACCTTTTGAAGTCTGCATAAGCAAAGTAGTTGAGATGGTATATATCTACAGTTAATATTTATGACGCCTCTGAGAGAGGTGGAAGAGGCTTGGATTCTGACTACGTCAGGTTCACTGTTCTAGAACTGTATGCTCGAGATACCTCGGGCCCCGGCCGCTGCAGCTATTCTTTTCTTGACCAAATCAGACTACCCGCCGACGGCCAAGACACGCCGCTGGCCTAGACTCACCCGGTGCCGGAGTCAAGTTGACCCGACCAGCAACGCAACAAACTTTGCAGTCGCGCGTTATTACGGGCATTAGAAAGGGAAGATCAATCTACGGTGCCTGAGCTTACCATGGGTCGACTATACATGTAGTCATAAATATTGATCGACACCGAGTCCAGGTCTTGGTACCCCAGAACTGTAGGCTACCTCAGTCTCAATATTGTTATTCGTTTCCCCACACAAGGACAAGCCTCCGTTGCCTAGAAGTGGATACGAGCTGGTTGCCTAGATGACTCATTTGCTTAAGCTTCATGAATTGGCTATTAAGTTCATGCCGGCGTAGAAAAGATTCCATAAAAGGAAAATATATAATCAGTACCTACCACTATAGAATTTCTCCATCAACACGAGTAGATAGCTGCTGCCACCACTTACCCTTCCGAAACCGACTCACCACCCCAAAAAGAAAAAACCAAACCAACAGCCTTCCACAAGCAAACCACAATGGCCAGCCCACAAAACACCCTCGCCCAACACTTCAAATCCCTCCACCGCCCGCACATCCCGCTAGTCCTCGCCAACGTCTACGACGCGGCCACCGCCCAAGCCGTCGCCTCCCTCCCGTGCGCCCGAGCCATCGCAACCGCCAGCTACGCCGTCGCCGCCGCAGCCGGCACGTCGGACGAGGCCCTCCCGCTCGCGGAGCTCCTCCGCTCCGCGACCTCCATCGCCTCCGCCGTCCGCCCCACCGGCAAACCCCTCAGCGTCGACATCCGCGACGGCTACAACACCGACCTCCCCATGATCGTCCAGGAGCTCCTGGATGCAGGCGTGGTCGGCGTCAACCTGGAGGATTTCGACAACGCCGCTCAGACGATGTACAGTCCCGCGGACGCGGTCCAGCGGATCCGGACGGTGCTGGACACGGCGCGCGCGGCGGGCGTGCCGGACTTTGTGGTCAATGCGCGCTGCGACGCGCTGCTCTATGGCGGGACGCTGGAGGAGGTGGTGGTGCGTGGGCGAGATTATCTTGCGGCGGGCGCGACGACGGTGTTTGTGTGGGGCGGGTCTAAGAGGGGCGGGATTACGCGGGAGGAGGTGGCGCGGTTGGTCGAGGCGTTTGAGGGGCGGTTGAATGTCAAGGTCGTTCCGGGCGGGCTGTCTACGAAGGAGCTGGCGGGGATGGGGGTGGCTAGGCTAAGTGTTGGGCCTGGGTTGTTGGTGGCGGCGTTGGAGCGGGTGAGGGAGGTTGCTGAGGGGTGGCTGAGGGGATAGGGGCTGTGAAGTTGTAAAACTGTTGGTGAGGAAGAGCCTAGATGGTGGAAGTGAGATTTGATTGGGTTTGATGCATGTGGGTGTGATTCAAAGAAGCAAGCGGGCGCCGTGTACTGTACCAACATCTGGCAAGGCTTTGTCTTCAGCTGCAAGCTTCGGAAATCAAGAGCGAAGCTGAGATGATTCTGGGGTCCCCACGTAGGTAATCTCAGATCCGCTGGGTCGATTGTTACTTTTGAAAATTGTCCGATCAAGTTCGGGTCTTGGGACTGTCTGTATGGGAAGCGCTGGAGTCATCTTAGTAAGAAACAGATGGTGCTAGCAAAAGTCCACGTACAACATCAGAGCACTCAGTCACGTACTGCAATCAATGCAAGCGAAAAGATGCCGCCGGCCCCGTAGGCTGACATCCGCGGACGGCCCGAGCCTTGGCCCCGATCTCCTCGTCGGACTTTTGTTCCACTTTCCAGCACATTTCCCCTTATGTACAGTATGTGAAACCGAGATTTAAGTGGGATCTTTCAGAACATGTCCATGCCTCCCATACCCCACTTCAAAAGAAAGAAAGAGAGTAATTAAGAAGAGCAAAGAACGGAAAGTCTTTTGTATAATCTCAGAGCTTGGTACAGGGGTAACATGACTCAGGCATAACCAGCGGAATAGAAGTCATTTCCCAGAATCATGCAACACGGTGCTACGGCGGCTTCCCCCTCACGTTGCGTTTGACCTCGGATGAGATGCGCATACAAGAGAATGCGGGTTCCATGATCAGGTGGCTGGCTCAAGGTTCTGCATCTTCAAGAAAAAGAAAAACAGAACCCAGTTACCCCTCATTCGGCGCCCCCACCAAAGGGCTCCATCAACTTCTATTCGCCACTTCCATCTGTCTCCGGTGTAAGCAAACAATGCCCGCGTGCATCGAGCTCAAAGTAGCAAGCGGGGCTGACACCATCTGCAGGGTTTATCTCGTTTTTCTGGGTGGGATCAATTAAGACCCCGGCATGATTAATCTGCTCAAGACTTAGGGTACCTGCAACTCCGCGGCGCCTTGCCACTTTGACGTATTTGTGCATCTTTCCAACATCGACCTTTTCTGATCAGTGAACTATCAGGTTACACCAGCTCTACCATTGTGTCACCAGCGGGGTCGTCACGTCAACTTGCATGTTCCTCGTTATCCTTGACCATGCCAGCCAGAAAAGCATAAAAGGGGGAAGAAGGCACCTTAATGCTCATGGAAACTGCACACACCACGCAGCTCAATAGCTTGATACCAAGGCCATTTCTATCAACATCTCTGCAAAGCAACACTTCTGGTCAAGATGGCTACCAAATCTCGGGTAAGGCCGACTATTTAGGTGTCCTTTTTATCTCCTGTTCGCGGTGGTCTGGAGATTGACATGCATTCCTCCGGGGTAGGTTGCGATTCGATTCACTAGTATAGACAATTGGCAAGAGAAGGATGAAGAAATCCTCAAGTGAGTTGCAGTCCGACCGGACCTCATCAAGGCAAGGGCCTGACTAGAGATTCCTTGCAGGATTATCAAGGACGACACCGGTACGGATGGCTTCCCCGTTGTCAAAACTGTCCCTCCGCTTTACCTCCCCCCGTGAGTCCTCCCCGGTCTTGGCGCCACCTTCCTGCGTGAGTCCACTACTGAACGAAGAGAAATCAACCAGGGCGCTCTCGCAAAAAGCGATCGACAAGCTGAAGGCTCTGGATGGTATCAGTGTCGAAGTTATCGAGGAATAGGCCCCGAGAGGTGAGATTGAGAGTATAGCCTCAGCCATTGTATGACTCCACTGGAGTCCCTAGCATTGCTTTTTACTTAGCTCAATATGAGTTCTTTCTTCATGAGATCAGCGCGCGGTTGAGCCTGAGGTAAACGAGCAATGCCTCTGTAAAGGCAGGAATTCTTTTCCAGCACCTGAGAAGAGGAGTGAATGTCCCTTGAAGTCACTGGCATCCGCTAGCCGCTGATTTCAGATTTTCCCGCGTTCTATCTTCCAGGCAAGTAAGGATAATGGGCATTTTCTCACTTGTTAAAGCCGCGTCTGCCACAACAGCTGAACGACCATTGTTGTGACCCATGGAAAGTCCACGAAAAAGAGAATGTTGTGGGTAAAGTTGTTCCACCGATAGTTGCTTTTCACTAGGGACAAACGTCGGATGGATTGATGATCGGTCGTTCTTGTCGTAGTTTCTTCCCGCATTGGCACCCAGACTGTCGCTAGAAACATTTTACATTTTAATCTGTTTGTCGAATGCGAGGTGGAATAAATTACGATAGCAGCGAAGTGACTTTACCAACAGGAACTTCTAGACGAGTGATGGGGTAATGGGGGGTGTATTGGTCGATTCGGGCGCCAGTTGTCAGACTCCACGAGCTCCAGCACAGTTTGCGGTAGCATCGCTCCACTCAGGTGAGCAAGTGCCAGCGCCCCAGGAACTGATAGGATACGCAGTACAACCATTACAGGTCAATGCATGAACATAAGGAAAACCATCAATTCCAGAGACAGAGACAGTATGGCGCCCGATGTGCGCACCGAGTCATACACCTCATACGAACCGAAAAGCACACAATTTGCCTCGCTCGCGGCCCATCCACAGTGCTGCAGCTACAAAATAGCGAGTATGTCTTTACAGAAGGCTGCAGGCGGTTTCGATTGACACGTCGGCCAAGCAAGTATTAGACTGTGGCCTCGCCCGATACAAACTATCTGTACGCTATTTATACTTCTTCTTACATGTACTCAAGTTTTATAAAGCACTACTTTAAGCTGTTCTCCATCTTCAAACTTCTGTATGAGTAAAAGTATTTTGATTTTGCTAGGCTAATAATTCCGTAATAGCTCTTTGTAATGCTATATGTCTGGTATCATTCTGTTTCTTTTCTGTTCTTGTCTTTTCTCTTCATTTTTCATTTTTTCTTTGCCACAATAAGCAATGAGTTCAAAGACTAACGGTAAGACTTCACGCATGATTATTGGGAGTAGTCGGAAATGCACAGCCAAGGAGTGGATACTTGTGTGAGCAGTTCTTTACTAGTGCTGTAGATGAGAGCAAAAGGCGGAAAGCATGCGAGACTACTTGAGTGGGGATTGTCGTCAGCGGCACGGACTCGAAGCCAAGCAGATCCATAGAACAGGACTGTGGTGATATAAGATGCCCGTGTCACCTCAGGCAGCATAACCTGGTTCTCCTACGTCCGACACTATGTACTGTACTGCCTTTTTAAAACCGTAGCAATTACAACACATGTACTTAGGTGGTCGCGATCGCCTCGGATAATATGTACGGTCTGATGTGGGTCCACAATTCCACAGCCTATACATTCCCGCCGAAGGGCTAGTGAACGGTCGGGCGGACCGTACGCCGACGGGCCGTGTCGATCTTTACCGAGAGTCAAAGTTTCGATCCACTCTGCAGCCAAGATTCCCGCCAACAAGTTTTGATGTCGGACGAGTAAACGAGAACGTCAGCATCCCGCATGTTTAGCTCGATCAAATTCTCGGATTCCACTGTATACCTAGGTCTGACTTCAGCGAAACAAAAGACATGGGTCAAGGATGTGCAATGTGCAGCAGCCTCTACTATACATAGAGAGGTTCGTGCAATCTCGGACCGAAATTGAGATACCGTGAGGGAAATCTCTTCGATGACGAAGTGGCCGGCGCAGGATTAGGCTACAATTTCCAGAAACAAGAACCAGAACAGGTTGGTATCGCCACATTACACCATCTCAGATGCAAGTAATCTATGCATGTGTAGGTGTTAAGCAATTAGAAGCAAGCGGGGCGGACAAGCTGGAACGGCAGCTCGGCTCTTTGGTGGGGCCGATGCAAACCGCCACATTCATTGGCCCGCCCACGAGTAAGAACCGCAACTTGCGTCTTAGCTGCATTCGAGTACTGTACATACACGCACGAAATTCCAGTCGATCACGCTGCAGTGAGGGGACTGTCGTCGGACCAGAGGGGTTTATGGCGTCATGAGAAGGGTAGTGACGGTGATCTGCTTTCTTCATTTTGTTCTACCTTCGACCATGTCAGCCCGAACGAAAGCTATAAATAAGGGGGACGGGGGCGTCTGCTACTCGAAAACCCACACAGAACTCAACAATCAAACTTAAAAACCTCTCGTTTCGTCGCTGCAGAAGAAGAACCACCAGTCCAGAATGACTTCCAGTGTAGGTTGCCTTTTCCTTTCTCTGACGAGTAAAGGTTGACATGCACTTGCGTGGTAGGTTTCCATCCGGTTCAAAAGTCTCGAAGCGTTTGAGAAGAATAATGACGCAGTCATGAAGTGAGTCGCAGTCTGTCCATTCTGGGTCAAGGCTCAGCTAGAGCTAAAGAATGTCATAGGATCATCAGGGAGATTGGCGGTACGGACAAATTTGTTGCGACTAAGTCTTTCCCTCCAGCCTACTCGCATTGGTAAGCATCCCCGCCTCCCCCGGTTCCCCGGCTGTGGAGGTCCATCGCTGATAGAGGCAACAAGGGCGCTTTCCCAGGAGGCAATTGACAAGCTAAAGGCCTTAGATGGTGTTGTTGTTCAGGTCAGTGCCGAAGATGACGAAGATCTTCCAGTGTGATATTGGGAAAATAGCCTTCGTCCATGTATCATCCTTCTGGCACGTACGCTCGTCTGCTTAGGGAATGGGAGATGTTCTTCCGGGGAAGGTGCGTCGTGGAGGCCAACCGATCGCAAGACCTTTGATGTAACGAGCGGGAATATGTAGCATGACAAATGGAATCTTTCCCACGGTGTAAGCTCACGTCACTAACACAGAATAAAGTAATGTTGTAGATATAGAAAGCTGGATCTGACGAGTACAGTCCTCGTTGCCACAGCAGGGACGAATGGTTGTGTTTCCGTCAGAGAGGTTGGGCGCAGTCGCTCCCCACGCAACTGCTCAGCGCATCGACATCCATGCAGTTACCAAAGGCCACAATGTCCCGGTACCGGATTACAAGCTCGGCTGAATCGGGACACTAACGAAGTCCACTGAGGTTCCATGCCAGATAGTATTGTCTCGCTCAAGTGATCAACTGCAAGCCTTCGAAGGACTTGGCTGGATACGACCTTCGATCGTCCACGCGGAAGGGCCGGCAAGTCGAGCACCATGGCACTACCTGTCCCCGGTAGACGCTCTACAGGGTGACGAAAACCACTCTCCGACGTCTGCATGCATCGTGTACAAAGCTACAGGGGTTGTCCATCGCAACAGCCGGCGAAACAGAAGATGGTATCGGGAAAGTATAGGGCCCGGTTGCCACAGACGGACGGCGCGCTGCGAAGAAGAAGAGAGACCTGCGGGGTTGAGATGGGCGCGAGGGGGGGTTTATACTTGCCGGGGGTCAGGCACTCAGGCACACGCTCTCCAAAATGGCAAGCGCCATCGTCGACCCTGCCCATTCAGCACCACCATACCCCGCACGAAAGGTCTTGGAACAGCCAGTCCCCAACGCTACGGCTGGAACGATTACCACCTGCCACACGGGAGACATGGTTCTTGGGAACAGAAGAGAAACCGTGGGCATGAGCCCGCTAACATGCGATACACGTCAAGACCAAGAATGTCCCCGTGCGTGGAAATCAATAACCAATCGATACGAATACCAGAATTCCGTTCGTACATTTTGTATGGGGACTGCTGTCCGCAAATTATGCGCGCACTCGAGTGCATCATAGGGTCCCACTTACGGGGAGAGCCGAGCCGCTATGGGGAATACCGCGGACTACACCTGAGGGCTCCACCAAGCCGTTACGGGGTATGTGGCTATCTGCCACATGGGTGGAACAAGCCTCCCGACCGACGAGGTCGGCCAGTCCTGTTAGGCATTGTACTGTACTGTACATACAGTTCATTGAGGTAGGTCTGCGTCAAGGATACTACGCACATGGGAGACTGATCCTTGCTCAGCCAATCAATCGGCCAAACTCCGTCGCAGACCGATCCGCACCCGAATCACCACTACTTAGGACTAATAACTGGAGAGAAAGAATTTCTGAGTCGAGCCGAGGCGACCATTTCTCCAGCCCTGCAGGTGTACCACGGGGCCATTCAGAGTGAGCCTCGACGCGGGTCAATAGCACGAAGACCGGGAAGGGCTTGGCGCGAGCGAACCGAAGCGTTACCCATTGAAGGCCTCAATAGCCCGCACGATTAAGCTTCGGCATTGGGACCCGCCCGCGAGATTTCATTGTTTGACAGCGCGGGACCCGTTCCTAAGCGTTTCGTATTGAGCAGCCGTGGACGGATTTCGAATGGTGCCACGTAAAATGGTAAAGCTACCTCTAAAGTGGAAATGATTCTTCAAACGCGAAATCAGAGGCGATGGAGACACTGATTCAAAATGTAGCCAAGACGTATATACTGAGAGAGCCCCATCGCATTTGCGGTTGTCCCGTGTCCCGTGTCCCATACAGTCCCTGCACTGCTATCTCCATATATGAATCATGTCGTCTAGGCCAGAGTTCGAACACCGAGAATCCGACGAGTACCTGCTCAAGCGGGACCACTACGTCGACCAGATCAATCGATCCCGGCGCTGGGCCTGCCTGCGCCCGCTCATCTACATCGGGGTGGTGGTGGTTGGCTTCGTCGAGATCATCGTGCTCTTGGTCTACTTGGTCGAGACGAGCAGGCAGCCGCCCCTACGCGATCTGAACGGGTTGGTCCCGGATTGTAAGCGCTCTCCTGTCTGCTGGCGAGATGTTCCCGCAACGACGGCTAACAGAGGATTGCCTGCCCGACTCTAGTCCCCACGCATCAAGTTCTCTTTCGGCTCGATCCCATGGCCGTCTCGGACCATCGGACAGAAAGCTCCAAAGCCGCCACGAAGGAGAATTGGCTTTCGTACATGCCGCGTGAGTTGGGTTAGACCGACACAATTGTGGTATCAATGAGTTGATTAAATGTGTAAATGGCAGGGGGTAATGGGTTCATCGCGGTAAACCACACGGAACAGCTGGAATACGTCCTGTCCCCGCCAATCGAGAAGTTCGGCAAGAATCTGTACGCGGTGGCGGTCTTCCACCAGATGCATTGCCTGGTACGTCTGAGCAGGTTACCCCGCATCAACTGAGCCCTTTCGTGCCAGAATCACCGTTGATCTTGATTGGGTGATTTGATCTGATGAAATTCAAAACAACAGTATGCGATCATGTCCGCGTACGACGATCTCATCGCCGGCACATCGTCCACGCACAAGGTCCGCGACGTCCACGAGCACGACCATTTCCATCACCATGGACATAGCGATGACCCCACCGAGGGTCCCCACGGGCATGTGAACCATTGCTTCCAGTATCTGCGGGAGTCGCTGCTGTGCTGCGGCGACACCGCCCTGGAGGGCCAGGGCCAGCGGGCGCAGCCCGGCACCGACGGGACCGGGGCCGTGCATGAGTGTAAGGACTTTGATGCGATCATGGCGTGGGCGGATGACAGACGGATTATGGACGGTAAGCATCCGTGAGAGCGCTTTGTGCGTAACCAGGCAGACAGAGGTGGAGCGGAGTATACGCAAGACTTTCATGATACTTTCTGTGATGACTGGATGTTACGAACTGTGGGATAACACTTGATTTGGGCGAGCAAGAATGCCATGTCAAGTGCATTCGTCCTCGAAACCCGTGAATGCGGGAGGATCTCTTTGTCTACGTGTACTTGGTTTAAAAGACATTTCGAAGATGCTATCTATGATGGGCAAGTCAATTACCATGCGCATAATCACAGGTTATCTGTGCCATCTTTGACTGGGGCGAGGAATCCCGGACTATTGTATGAAGGCTTTGTTCGTTCCTGGGCAGGACATAATGGAATCTCATTTTCACAGGTCGGGGCAAAGTAGGGATGAGTGCATTATAAGTAGTATTTTGAGACAATTCAAGGGCGTCAAAGAAGACTGCAAATCAAGTCTAAACACAAGTCCAGTACACCTTAACAAACACCATCATGGAGAACCCCTACCCCAGCACTCTCCGCCTCCTCTGCACCACGACAAGATCCCCAAAGAATACCCCAGCGACGACGCCCTCTGCACCGAGGGAGCAGTGATGAGGGCCCTAGCCCAGGACCCCGAGATCCCCGCGCCGCGCGTCCTGCACGAGTGGGTCGACAGCAACGGGCGGTACTTCATCCTCCAAGACGTTTGGCCGCGACTGTCCCAGCCACAGAAGCGAGCGATCGCCGCCGAGGTGGGCCAGGTCCGCAAGCGTCTGCGACGGCTGACCTCACCTCGCATCCAGTCGGTCGGCGGGGGCGCGTGCTATCCGCCGTACGAATGGGGGTTCCGGACTCGCGCGCAGGGCCCCTTCGGCTCGGACGCGGACCTCCGGGCGGCGATCCGCTCGTACCTGGCGGGCCTCCTGGACCGGGAGCTACCCGACCAAATCCTCGAGAACCTGATGGCGCGCATGCCCGCGTCCGGGCCCTACGTCCTCACCCACGGGGACCTCCACATCAGCAATATCATGGTCGATGAGGACGGGCGGCTGGTCGGGATCATCGACTGGGAGTACGCGGCGTATTATCCCATCTGGTTCGACTATCTCCTGGTCGCCCGCGGCAATGTCGACCCCGATGATGCGGAGTGGAAAGACCTGCTGCTGCTGCAGTTCGAGGCCCAAGGGAATGGCCATCCAGACGCGGTGCAGTTCCGCGATCATATCTTCCTCTTGAAGGGATACCCGTACCTGGATGATGGAGAACGCGAGCTGCTGGCGAAGCTCTGTTCGGGTCCGGATATGAAAAGAAGAACCGAAATGGTTTTGGACAATAGATAGGATCCTCAGGTCCTGTTGCATCAACCCGATCCCTTGGCGATGATGCTATCCCCAAAGAGAGCTATTGAATTCTTGGGCTCGACAAATGCAATAGGAACTCGGTAATATCCACTAACATAAATATCTAGACGCACAATTACTCTATGGACCAAAAATAAAGTTCTATCATCAAACCCAACACACCAGGATTCAAAGTAGACAAAGAAGAAGCCCGTCTAAACCTCTGCCAACATCGCCACGTTGCCAGGCCGGCTGAAAGTGACGTGGGAGAGGTGCAAAACCTTCGTATCGAATGCAGCCGCTGTATACGCAAAGTAGTACTGTTGGATCAGGTCAGAGCGGGACCCACTGCGGGGACAGAGACGTTTTGACTCACAGTGTATTTCCGATAAAAGATATCCACGTCGTTTTCCGATAGGTGATACTTTTCTCGCATGAGGGGGGCAATGATGCCCCGAAAGTTGTGCTGGAACTTCCTACTCCATTCGTTGAGACATCTCACATAGTGGGCGCCATATTGCTGTACAGAGTCTAGGTCGAGTCGAGCATTGGAATTTTGCACTGCTCCCAACAGTCTGGTGACACTGGGGCAATGACCTCCGGGGAAGATCTATTCAGTGATGAAAAATTAGGTCCATCTTTGCAAGATACGAATTCTGACGAAGGATATACTTACATAACGACGAATGAACCTGAAATGGAGCTATGCGTTAGAACCGCAGATGATTGAATCCTTGATTTCGTCAGAGACTCACCCCTCGCCCTTGGGAAACATATTCTTATATCGCTAGAGACGGATGAGCTCGGATTTTGGGAAATCAACCTCTCCCGAGAAAGACACTCACCGACTCCGGCATAATACTCGACTGAATCGAGACGATGCCGCCATCTGGCTTGAGGAGCTTATCCACTGTCTCCCAAAAGGTCTGCAGCTCATGATCCCCCATCGCCTCCATCATCTCCACGGCGACGATCTTGTCGTAGGGCACTTCCGGCACTGGGAGCAGGCGATAGTCACACAGCAGCACCGTGACCTTCTCCTCGAGCCCTAGGGCGCGCACGCGCTTCTGCGCCCGCTGGTACTGCATCTCGGAGAGCGTGCAGGTCGTCACGCGGCAGCCGATCGTCGTCGCCGCGCGGATCGCCATGCTGCCCCAGCCTGTGCCGAACTCCAGGAGGTGGTCCGTGGGCTGCGCGTGCACGTTCGCCAGCAGTTGGTCCAGCTTGCGCATCTGCGCGGCCTCCAAAGTGTCGTCCGCGTACTGCGGATGCGACCGGGGCAGCCAGATCGGACAGGAGTAACTCATGTCCGGGGAGAGGAATGCTTCGAACATCCCGTTAGAGAGGTCGTACGCGGCGGTCATGTTCAGACTGGCGTTCTTGAGGGTGCCGGTGTCGACCGTGCGGAAGAGCACATCAGAGATGGCGGAGACAGCTCGATACGGGGTGGTGCTGAGGTTGGATAGGTGCTGTCCGTTTTCGATGAAGAGCTGGAAGGGGGAACGGGTCAGCGCTGCAGTTAGGGTTAGTGAGTTTGAGGTTGCACAAGTACCTCCATCAGTGCCATCAGGTCTGGGGTCGAGAATTCTTCCAACATGAAGGAGTCGGCAAAGCCCTGGGGAATCGAGCCGTGAGCGGGGTCTCGCTCGCGTGTGCTATCGATTATTGGTCATCAAGTCGACGCGGTAGAACGACTCACAAGGTCTGCCGATACAAGGACACGGAACCAGAATGAATCGCTCTCGACATGTATGCTTCCTTTGTGTCCTCCATTCCCTTGACCAAATCTCCATTCTCCCCCGTCGTGAGAGTAGATTTCTAGGATCCCGACTTTGATATTAGACAGAATCGATAGGACAAGGTTCCTGACTAGGCTGACAGGAACGGCAGCCGTGCCCAAGGAGATGAGGGTAGTTTGTGCCCTATCTAACAACTGCTTTCCCGTCGAGCCGAGCACACGTCCCAGATCCATTGCTGTGTCCCGTGGAGAATACTGCCGGACCAGTCTGCGTTGACCCGAAAGTTTGGATAATACCAACTTGCCGAAAGGTTAAGAGGCAAAATATGAATCGATCCTGCGTGACAACCGGCGAGAATGAGAGGATGAAAGCTCGGATTTTATAGGCTCAGCACAGGCTGCGCTAGGCCAGAACTAGCCATTTTCACAAGTCGAGGGACGCGCCTTGATGGTAAGGCCATGAGGCGTTGACCTGTTCTCGATTGCCTCATGGCGGCACTCCAACTCCAACAAGCGTCGGGGCGTTTTGCTTGCCACAGAATTACCGCTGGATATAGTAAGCATCCACACAGGGATTGGTCAGCCCCAGCCCAAGGCATGTATTTTAAAGAATCGGAACTTCGAATGACACCGCGATTACGTCGCTTACTGGTGGCTGTAGCGGTCAGTGACTGACAGATAAGGCAACGGCTCCACCACGCCGGGGTGATCACGAGGACACCCATGCCTTGTTCCTGAGCGCTACATACCGGATCCTGCGAACCACTCCAATGGGTATGACTAGTCCTAGGATGTGATAAAGGAAAAAGCCAGCCACCCCTATCGGCTTTTTACCCGGGCAAGCAGAAACGGTGTCGTCGTTGGGTCGACATTGAGTCAACGAGCAAGGTTTCAGTCGATGAAAGCATCCCGCAGATCGCACGGCAATGAAATATAAGATACAGTGTGCCGTCCAAATCCAATTCATAATCGTGAGAGTTTAGCGTGGATAGCGCCCTTTGATGACCTCGATATTCGTCCGACAATTAGAGTACCAAAGACTGCCCTCCAGGCTGGCCCGAGCCAGTGTCGGTCGCTCGAGGTTATAGATCGGTCTAGTAAGTCAGCAGAGGCAACTCTGAATTAGACTAATGCGCCACTAGCGTTCCAGACAAAGGAGCGTTCTTATCATGGAACAAAGAGAGTTACCATTTGAGTCTGGGCTCGAACTATAAACGACAAGATTATAGCATCGACGCAAATCCCGAAAGACTATTCAGTAGAGCATTTCTCCCGAGGATCAGTGGCTTACATTTGTGTCCACCTTGCTCCTCAAGCCGTGGAATGATCCAGAAGCATTCACATATCACTCAAATGAGTCGTAGAGGATATGTGGGATTGTGAGAATGTTGAGCATGTATTGTCGCCCCTGAGAGACAGTCAGCATAGCGTGGCTAAGGCCAGGTACTGTACTAGGTACCCCGCCCGCCTTCCCAAAAGCGGCTCCGTCCGCAGGATTCGGGCGGGTTACCCCGCGGCGGGCTCGAACCCGGATGGGTCGGGCTCAAGATCTCGTATTACGGGACAACCCTAAGGCATTCGTGTATCAGATTTGTTGGCTCAAATCTCGAGTGAGATTTTAGAATGTAAGCTTCACGAGGAATACGAACCTGACATCCAGTCGTGGTCCAATCGCACTGCCTACTCCCCTAGGACTTGAGGTGATACAAGGGAAGATACCGATTCACCACACTAAAATGAACGAAGGACATGAGCAGGAGTCAGCGACAGCAGACCATGACTATTTGCTGGGACATCGGCCCGGCCAGGTAGAAGCCTCGGATACGTTTGCTTCGAGCATTACTGAATCGAGCCCATCTTATCTCCAAGACGTCAGCTTCGCATCTGTTCCTGTGTTCTAAATTCCAATGGAAATCGACCGAGTCGCTTGTCGGTGCTTGCTCCAAAGCAAGATGAGTAAGTAGAGAACAAGATGTGCAACCCATCCGATCGCAAGGTCTAGCCCAGAGAACGTGGAAACCTGACTCGCAGGGTCAAACAGACCTGGCCGGAACCGATTCAAGCAATCTGCAAGTGGGGGCATGTAATCTATATCGAACCAATGAATCCACTTCCGGGACACATGGCCCATCTCATGCTAGCCAGCAAAGCTAAGATATGCATCCATGAATAATGAAGACTAGCCAACGACCACGAGACAAAGCACAAATCCCCGCCCTCCCTTTCATCTTCACTTTCCCCTCCCCGCTTCCATCACCAGGAACCTCATCACCCACCCTTCCCCCCGACATCAAAAAAAAATGCCCTCCGAAAGCAAAACCTACATCCTAACCGGCGGCTTCTCGGGCATCGGCCTGGCGATCCTCACGCACCTCCTCACCCCAAAACACCCAGACACCCCACTCCCCACAATCCACGTCCTCGACCTGGCCTCCACACCCCCAACCCTCCCCGCCACCCTCCTAACCTCAACCGTCCACTTCCACCCAAACACCGACGTAACCTCGCGCGCAGGGATAACCGCCCTGTTCAACCGGATCCTGGCGCACTCCCCGCAGATCGACGGCCTGATCAACAGCGCGGGGATCTGCCCGCCGCCGACGATCGGCGGGATCGAGAGCGACGAGGTCTTCGACCGGGTCCTGGATGTGAATCTGCGGGGCACGTGGGTCGTGGGGACGGAGTTTCTGAAGCACATCCTGAAGCAGGAAGACGCGGACCCAGCGGCTGGGACACCCGGGGCCGCGGGCGGCGGGGGGGTTTCTGCGCGCGCCGCGATCGTCAATATCGCGTCCACGGCGGCGATCTCGCCCCCGCCGGGCATGGTCGCGTACGCGACGAGTAAGTATGCGGTGCTGGGGTTGACCAAGGCGTGGGCCAAGGAGTTTACGCCGCGGGGGGTGCGGGTGAATTGTGTGGCGCCGGGGGGTACGCCCACGCCGTTGGTGGACTCGGCGTTGACGGAGGGGATGATCGATGCGTATGCGGAGAGCGCGCCGATGGGCCGGTTGGCGGCGCCGGAGGAGATTGCTAGTGTGGTGGGGTTTTTGCTGGAGGGTGGCGCCGGGTTTGTGAGTGGGCAGATGGTGGTGGTCGATGGGGGGTATTATTTGTGAGGATGTCGCCTCAAGAGGGGTGGAGGTAGTGGGGCATGATTTGCTTCAGGAGAAAGGAAAGACCTCGACAGCGGTGATTGCTTTTCGAACGGTATCTAAGCTTTTGGACAATGATAAAAGAAAAAAAAAAGGAAAGAAAGAAAGAAAGTATTTCATGGCACCGGTCTCTGGTAAACACGTACACATACAAGAATTTGACAATTGAGAAAATCAGGCAATCAATGAGAAGAATGCACCATGTCAGTGACTACAGGCTGGACGCACATTGTGGTTGTCGAAAAGCCATCCTTGGTCCTTGGACACTGCCGACTGTTCTTCTATTAGCTCTACTCGAAGATCTGCAGCCTCATTTTCACTGATCAGATCATCGCCACCAAGATATTCCTTGATCATATCCTGCAATTCTGTGGGCAGCCTGGCCAAGACTTCATCTCGCGCACGGGCAGTCTCTTTGAACCAGTCCGCTTGCTGCGGAGGCACGTTGGCGGTCGAAATTATCTGAAGATTGGGATCCACTAGAAACAAGGTTAGAATCTTGCGATGGCCCAACCTTGTCGGATCGGCTAGTGCGAAAGGCATCACTCGATGCTGGAGAATATTCGGAAATGTGAGAAGACGGCCCTGTCGACACTCCACGCTACCGAGGACTTGAGTGAAAGGTTCACCTAAGCTTCCGGTACCGAAAGCACCTGGAACCCATTCACAGGGGCAACCTTCGTATTCTGAAAACTCCACAACATCGTCCAAGTTGAGTCGTTGGCGGAAGCAGATTCTACCAGGAGTGATATTATGGTTCGAGTAGTAATAGATCGCGGTTGCACAAATATGTTCGTTCAATCAAATCGGAGGGACAAATGACACCGAATTAGCTTCATTCGATGAATGTGCGTGTTGACAGATATGGTAAGGTGAGAAAAGGATTGCATACCATTCTTCCTGCGATATGCCAGAACCCACCCGCGTATGATGGCTTTTCCGGGGTTAATTCAATATTGGTCAACTTGACGATAACCTGCAACCCATGTTTCTGAAACATAGTTTTCATGTCTACCTCGATCTCCACAGGGGGAAATGGTTCGAACTCTCCGATCTTGGGAGGAGGGAGTCGGTGTGAAACTCTCCACTGGCGCAAGAGATTAGTCCAGTCGTCGAGCATAGGCCCTTCGTGTTCAATATCTTCTTCAGATTCTGTACATTTCTCTGGTTCAGGCGGAGACATGTCAGGCCCGCTATAATCGATCCGGTTAAAGTTTCGGTACGCGTCATCGATCAAGGGTGTCAGGGTCTCATTCCACAAAGGTACCGTACATGTTATGATTTTCTCAATGGCATCGTAAAGCGGGCAATCCCTGTCGGGGCGGAGATTGTTGATGTAGGAGGTAATGCGACAGTGGCCGTCAGGATGAATCTTAACATTGCAGGGAAGCCATTGAAAACGACGGCTGTAATCCTCTGTTCGGTAAGGAGAGTGATCTGGTCGGCGCGCATGCGTTCCGCTCTCATCCGGAACAGGTAGTATCTCACCTCTTCCACTATGTTCCAGGAAGTTGGGAAGGTTGGTGATATCATTGCTTAAAATCCGCGTGCGGCCATAGACCAGCGGATACAGGGACGGATGTACCAGATCAACGATCTTCCGATCCGACGAGGGACGGTAATCTTTCTCGTTCTCTGGAAGGTCGTCAAGTGGACGCACCGCCGCGAGAAGGGCAAGGCGAAGATCTTCGGGAACGATAGAGTCGGATTTCATGACACCCTCATCGAAAGCCTTGACCATGTTCTCGCAGAAGAAGAACTCGGCCTTGTACCGAAGCTCCTTGAAGATCCAGTCAATCATCTCGGTAGTGAGAGGAACTATTCCAGGACTGTCTTGCTCCGTAATTTCACGTCGCCACCTTGCGACGATGTGCTTGTTGAAGATCTGAAATCAATCAGTCCTGCCCTGCTGACGATGCAGATAGGCACTGACCTTCTCAAACCATCTGTGCTTATCCGTGATTCTGTCCATTATCTGCAGCATGGCTAACTCCCATGACGTTCTTTGGCCCCTTGACCTTGTATCAGAAATTTGCTTCGTGACTTTGTATGCATCTCCGACACATGGGCTCACCCGATCATAATCAGCGGAATGGGTTCTACGGCATTAGGGAAAGGATTTCCAGCCTAAGTCACAGATTAGCAAAGGCTGCCCGAAAAGAGAGAATTGAATACCGACCAGGTAAGCAAGAGGACGATTGAAACCGGGCAAAACAGTTTGAAACACTTGAGGTCCTGTCGATGTCATAGCGACAGTCAAGTAATCAGAGAATAGCGGAAGCGCCGCAGCGAGTGGGAAAAGCAAATGTGAATTACGGAAAGTGACAAAAGTCCAAACAAGACGCAGCTAAGAAAAAGCAGCGTTTGGTCAGGAAAGGGTTGTTGTGTTGGGCTGGGCCTTGAGTGAGGGGAGGTTGAAGATGAGAGGATGAGGGAAGCTCCGACCCGCATGAAGCATAGTGGCCACGACAAGCCTGAGGCCAGTAAGCTTTCGGCGGGCTATAGAGACCCCGATGCCTCACCCTCCAGGCTCCCCACGAAGTCCAATCGTCCTGGCAATCACAAGATGTTTGCTTTTTGCCCATTCACATCCCACATCAATCACATCATGATCTACATACATGGTCTCGTCTCATGCATGCTCTTGATGGGCTGCAGGGGTATTGATCTTGTTCGAAGTTCAGTCAGACGCTCTGTTGAACTTAAAGTCGGGTCCCACCCACAGGTGAGATTCGCTTTCAATAACACTGAGACGTCTGAGCCACCTATCATCGCTGGTCCTAGCTTTGCCAACATGCCTGTCTACAATACTGACTCGACTGAAGGGCTTAGGAATGCCATTTTCGACTTCATTATCATCGGCGGAGGCACCGCCGGCCTGGTCGCCGCCAACCGGCTGACCGAGCGATCCGATATACGCGTCCTGGTCCTCGAAGCCGGCACCAACCGACTCGGCGATCCTCACACTCAAATCCCAGCCCTGGGGCCGACAACATACGCAGACCAAGACTTTGACTGGGATCTACCAACCTTACCCCAGGAACAACTACATAACCGCTGCTTGTTTGGGACCAAGGGCCGCACGCTCGGAGGGTCCTCTGTCATCAACCAGGGGTTGGTAGTCTACCCGTCGCAGGCTGGGATGAATACCTGGGAACAGCTGGGCAATCCTGGTTGGGGTTGGGATGACTTCGCGCCATACCTACGCAAGTTTGAAACTGCTTTCGGGCCTTCAGAGTCAGTGCGCGACTATTTTCCGGGCATGCAGTATGATCCGGAAGCGCACGGCCAATCCGGGCCGCTGCAAGTATCCTTCGCAAGTCAGTACATGCCCGTCCATGCAGCATGCTGGCAGGGTTTCCGCGAAATGGGATATCCAGCGAGCGCAGATCCTATCAACGGGAGAGGCCTCGGGCCGTTTGTGGCAGCCGGTGCGGTGGATCCGGCTCAGCATACGCGCAGTCATGCCGGCGCAGCGTATCTGCCGGATTCTGTGCAGCGAAGACCGAATCTGAGGGTCGTAACAGGGATCCAGGTAGATCGGCTAGGCCTTGAGCAAGACGAGTCCACCAAGATCGTCCGGGCTATGGCCGTCGAAGTATCGCACGACAACCAGACGTACCAGATCCGCGTCAAAAATGAGGTAATTCTGGCGGCAGGCGCAGTCCAGACACCGCAACTCCTCGAACTGTCCGGCATAGGAGACGGCCCCTTGCTTCGAGCCCACGGCATCAACCCGATCATCCAAAATCCCGGAGTGGGTGAGAACCTGCAAGACCACGGCATTGTCAGCTTCGGGTACGAGGTCGCAGACGGGGTGTCATCATTCGACGAGATGGCGCATAACCCAAATGCAGCTGCCGCTGCCATGGCCGCGTATCAGCAGGACGGCTCCGGTCCACTAGGCATGGTGCCGTACATCTGCGCCAACATGCCGTGCGTCGATCTGCAGCCCACGGAGCGAGACAATCTTCTGGGCAAGATTGACGGAGCTTCTGGACCCAGCCCGAAACAAGCGCAGGTCCTGCGGCAACTCCTCCAAGACCCAGACGAGCCCACCTCGCAGTACACGCTGTTGCCCTTCCAACTCGACCCACGCCAAGGTTCCAAGGGTATCAAAGCCCTCATGTCGCCCGCCCACCCTCGGAATTTCATCACGCTCGTCTCGACGCTATGCTATCCGCTGTCGCGGGGGTCGGTGCATATCCGCTCCTCAAACCCCCGGCATCACCCGGCTCTTGACCATGGGATCCTCCGCCACCCCGTGGATCTTGAGCTGCATGCCCGCCACGCGATGTGGATGGAGCAATTGGCCGCGACGCCGCCAATGACTGCGGTGCTCAAGGAAAACGGCGTCCGGCTGCATAGCCCCGAGCCCATTACCGATCTAGAGCATGCTAAGAAAGTGACAAAGGAGTTGTTACTTTCCACATTCCATCTGGCGGGGACGTGTGCCATGACGCCGCGTGAGGACGGGGGCGTGGTCGATCCTCGCCTGTGCGTGTACGGTACCACGAACGTTCGTGTAGTCGATGCCAGTATCTTCCCGTTGGTGCCGCGCGGGAATATCCAGGCGACTGTGTTCGCCGTCGCGGAGAAGGCTGCTGATCTGATCAAGGAGGACCTCGACGGTAAGCAGGACAAGATCTAGGCATGCTGTCCGCTACGTTGGCATTATGTATTTCGGACTAGAACTCTCCGTTCATCACGGTGCAAGAAGATGATCTTAGAACGTGCCTAGGATATATATCGGTTGAATATTCATGAGACCCGCTAGCTTCAGCTTTGGCAGCACCATTAGAATGAGACTCTCGTGCCGTCGGAAATCAACTTTACTAAAAACTGCCACATTCGAACGCAGTCAGTGTAGTGTTTCTGAATAGCAAAATTACGTTGCGCGAGCACTGAGGATACATCCGTCCTCATGTAACCAAGCATGAAGCATGACGGTCGGAATAGGCGCAGACCAAATCGAGTTAGAGGCCTTTCTGCCGTGCGACACCGGCTCCATTTTGCCACACCCACCTTACGAGACTAGTGTACATAGTAGTACCGTACATGCACTCTCATCCGTTCTTTGATTAGGCTGGAATTAAAAACTGCCAGTCCGCTGGCTCTATCCAAGGCTACACTTTGCGACAACCAATCAGCTTATACCCCTCCCCAAAAGAAAATCAAGAACTTCCAGAGTCATTCGTCATGAAAAGTGGTCTATCGCTAAAGTTCTAGATGAACTGTACGTGCTTTTTGTATATCATGCGCTAAAGCCTCCTCTTCGAAATCTCCTACTCCGCAGCCGGCTTCTCCGGCTCCGCGGCAGCACCGGGGTGGCGGGTGCCCTTGTTCTTGACCTTCTTCTGCTTCTTCTCGACGACAGGAGGCGGGTAAGCCTTGGCGGTGATCTCCTGCCACTCGGTGGAGGCTTGGTAGGCCGCCTGGATGGGAGCCATGAGGTTGATGAGGCCGTCCGCGACGGCGGGCTTGAGCATTTGTGGCGTCAACTGCACAGGGTTGAGGTTAGTGGGGAAGGTGCAAACGAGGGGGAAAGAGGGGCAAGGTAGGCAAAAAACATACAACATCGTTCTTGTAGTCCTCCTCGAGCTGCTTGATGTCGGTGTAGATCAAGGGCTCCTGGTCCTTGCGCTCAACGCGGAACTCCTTCTTGCCCTTGAGGTCGGCGGCGGGCAGGAGGACGTATTCCACGAGAGCGATGACACCGTTGCCTTCGACGACCTTGGGGGCAGATTCGGCCTTCTTAATCTTCTTGGTGATGCTGTCGGCCGAGTCGAGTAGATCGATCTTGCTGTCTGTTTGGTTGGTGTGCGAGTTAGCCCGAGGCTCCAGAGCGATGGTGTGTGAGAGTATTACCTTCAATACTGGAACTCATCTTGGCGCCCTTCAATCCGCTGATCATGGGGTTGATGAGATGTGCGCGCTAGATGACATCCATTAGCCTTCGGCCAATTCCTGGCAAGACGATCGGAGGCAGACATACCTTCCGGTAACCAAGCTTAGGCAGCCACTCCACGGCAGCGGCAAAGAGTTTGCGCTGGTCCATACCACCCAGCTGACAATCCACCTTCAAGTGCTCCTCATCCAGAACCTGAAGCACAGGGTATAGCAGACCACTCAGGGGTGCATTGTCGGTCTGCTTGACGACCTCCGCACCGGCCTTCTTGGCATCCGACTCGGAGATCAAACTCGACAGGCGGTAAACATCCATGACATATTCGGGGGACTTCTGGTAGGAGCTGCCGAGCACGAACTCGAGCTTCTCGGTCGACACCCCGACGGACTCAAGAATGGCGGTGATGACCTTGCGGTAGTACTGAGCGCGGTTGTCCACCAGCTCCAGCGGCGCCTTCAGGTTGTCGAGGAAACCGTGAATGTCGGCGAGCAGGACGACGACGTCGCATTGGGCACGAAGCAATTGGGCGATCTTCAGGGCAGCGAGGAAGTAGCCGACGTGGGGTCTGCCGGTGGTGGCCGTTCCTAAATTCAGGGAACCATTAGTCGGTGCATGCATTACGACGTGGTGTTTAGACTGACTCACCCCAGTAGATGCGGGGATGGCGGCCCTCGGCCAGGATACCCTCGAGAATCTCGGGGTTCAGGACCTCAGCGAGGTTCTCCTTGATAAGATCATAACGTGCCTGCGCTGCGGAGTCCATCGTGACGAGCCAGAGCCAGAGCCGGAGCCAGGGATTGGGATTTGTGAGGGGGCAAAGACAAACGATGGGCAAGTGGGCTGATAAGATGGTGGGAGTGGGATGGTTTTCTCGAGGCGGGCGCAAACGGAACAATACTTCTTCCGCCTGCAATTTGAGTCAAGGTGGCGCGGCAGAAGCAGGCGGTCAGCGTCGGGCAGATACTTGATCCGTGATCCGGAAAGCTTCCGACTCTGGGTTCCGAGGTCCATTCCGCACTAATCGGCAGCCTTCCGCTGACTCAATATACTTCAAAGGAAAACACACGTATGGCGTTCTTTCCTTCATGTCGCTCCGTCACCTCTTATGCTGTACTCCTTTTAGCAAAACTCATTATGCTTCAGAAACGGGTTGTCAGCTTGATCGGTTTTGGGAATGACCGTCTGGATTTTTTCCTACGATTCAATCCTAATTGGTCGGGCTCAGAGCTGGTCCAGCGCACATCTCCAGTCTTCTTCCAATGCCAAACCGTATTTTTTTCTGGATGTCTGTGTCGCCGTATCTCCTGGAAGGGGGTAATTATTCATTCCTTTGGCATCTCATTGCTGGGAGCCACCATCACCTCAGGCTCTTCTTGCCAATATTGATCACGCCCTGGTCAGTCGCATTCACTTCCTAATCAACGAGGGCAGGTGTGATCATCCACAGTATGTGTGGTCTCGAGATACATCCAACAACTACTCGCATCTATAGATATCTATAGATAGTTAACAGCTATCGTTGGTCATCCTTGTTGAAACATAGTATATCCGGGTGCCATGTTTGGATTGTACATATTTCAGCACAACCACGCTAGCCTGGGATAAGGGCGAGAACGAGGAAAATATGTTCTAGGCAACTGCAAAAGGGCTATAAAAAGCCTTAGTAACTCTGATTGTCTTTACCAATTTCTAACTCTTTCTAAGCTGATACGCTTGTAACTAATTTGCTATATGCTCATCATGCTTGAGTGGTCTACTCATGTCTAAGGCCTGGAGGAGTAAATTTGAAATTACTAACTTCGTTTGGATGATGAGGCAGACACTGTGACGACCTAACCTACCTAGGTAAAGTATTTGTGATGTATTATAATGGTCGCCTTGTGATACTTGGAGTCCCCACTTTGCAAAATAGATCTAGCAGGCTAATTAATCAAACAGCCAAGTCTGCCTACTTCCCGCCTTTAAATCAGGCCCGGGCTGGCACTGGCCATCACTCTGGCCCATGCAACGCACTTCGTGTACGCACATCATTCATCATACAGAGGGCTGTGCAGGAGCTGTAAGGCTTGATCCCGACCAGGATAATCAATAGGGAAGGGTATATCTCAATACCTGCTGTGACAGTCAGCAAAATGTAATATTTCAGAAACGCCCACACTAATGCAACCTGGTCCATCGCCGTAGAGCTGGTGGGCCAGACAGAGCATGCCACAACCTCATTCGGGTGGGGTTAGCTCGTCCAATCAGGTCTGCAAGTTTAGATTGCTTGATTGGCTGGCAAAAGTACACCCTGGTCAGCACGACAAAAGACGCAGGTCAAAAGACTGCAACAGTCAAGTTTCCACGCGGAGCTGAACTTGAAACCGTCACCCACAGAGAGCTTCGGGAACCATAGAAGACTACCTTATCATCATGGGTGATGCTTTGCATACGAACCACGACAAGCTACACAGGTTATAGCGCCCTTTTTCTTCGACGAAAAAGCGGCTACGAGCAAATCAGAGCAAGGGATCTCGGCTGTCAGCAGCTGCGACGCCGCCGACGCAAATCAACACCCCCGACGCTCCGAGTTCTTCGCGCCCAGTGAGTGGTCAATCCATGAGGACGGACCGGAATGGAAATGGACAGAGTCAGTCGACTGCAAGCGATGCACAGTCACCAGAAACCAATACCCAAGCCCAGCCTGATCTGTGACAAAAAGCACTACAAGAAGCGCAGAAGTCTACCGACTGGAGATCGCACCAAAAGAAGTATGATGAGGCAATTCGAAAATGCAACGATGTCAACGGATGTTTATTCACCGAGTTCTTGTTACAGACAAACCCTTCGATGGAGATATCCAATGACCTGATTCTGTGGGCTATTGAAGCCTCCAGGAGCCCCGTCGAGATCATTGGTCTTCTAACTCGCCACGGGACAGCAGTTCGAAGCTTTTCGCGGTCAGATGTCAAGGCGGCCCTCGAGCATGTGAGCGGTGTTTCCGGGATTATGGCCGCTCTTTTGAGATCCTCTCCCGGATTAGATGTTGACCAAGAAGCTTTTACCAGAGCGGCTTCACAATACAGGGTTCTGCCCGAGGATTTGTGGCTTCTTTTCTCTCGTGCCACAGATATTTCTCTCACCGGAGAGCTCATTGACGGTATAGAGACGGCTGCGTCTGACCAGATCGTCAGTGAAGTTGTTTTTTCGAGTATATTTGAGCAAATTACCGATGAGCTCTTGACGATCGCTCTAGGTAACGGATATATCTGTGGGACTGGTGACTATAGTCATGATTACAAGCCTCCATGGCTAACGATGGTCCAATTACTTTCGCGGGCTCCGGACACCTTGGAACTGTCAGAAGAGACCCTGTACCTTGTTTGCAAATCTACACACTGAATTATGGAGCAGGTATTTCTGCGTTGGCCAAATGTGCATCTGTCACAACGTGCGGTCGACGCTACTGTGGATGATTTACGAAAATTTCCTACGCTTGTGAAGGAAAGACCTTCTATCAAGGTCTCTACCGAGGCTATCACATCTCTGTGCAATTCATGGAGAAACCCAAATCGGGTCGATACGATGAAGGAGATTTTAATCTTCCAACCAGGTGTCATCCTCACGGAGGAGATGTTCCTTGCCGCTACTGAATACTCAGAGGTCTTCGATGCGCTTTTGAGACATGAACCTTGCGTGAACTTGACAGACAATGTGATTGGACGTGCAATGAGCCGCATGAACCGGACTAACTTGCTGCGCGCGATATTAGTAGCCCGAAAGGATTTCCACTTCAGCCCGCAGTCGATCAGTATAATATGCGATCGATATGGCTATGATAAGGATATCCAGGCTTGTGTGACTGAAGTCTTAGCTAGATCGCGGAATACCATCCTAGGCGAAAATGAGATGTGCGACGTTGTCAAAACAGGCTCGCCAGGAAGTCTTGGGGTTATACTGTCGCAAAGGCCAGATGCGGTTGTGACGGAGAATGTCGTCAAGTATCTCATGGATGTCATCAAGGCTGATAGAGGTGCTGAGAACTTTCTTCGCAGATGGCGCTATGAATTCGAGGATGAGGCATTCGATATGTTGCTTGAGCGATCGGGCCTGATCGATCTCAAGCGTCAGATGTTGAAATCTCAAGTTCGTAAATTGATTTGGGGTTGATCCAAATTCAGAGTCAGAATTCGCTGTGGTAAGCTTTGGCTCTGCTTACTGTATTGATTGTTCAAGATATAGATGAGCATGTCTAGAAGGTTCAGAATATTGCTCGATGAGAATTGACTCAGCTGAGTTGCGAAATGAGCTTGGAAACAATTTGCATAAGCTTGGACATCATTGATTCAATAGAGTATGTATTTCTCTAGAAACTCGAGCTTGGGTTTATTGTCATAGTCTAGACTATTAAAATCTCCTAAGTTATGATCTCAAATTAGGGTTGGACTTAAGTGAGTTATTGGTCCGTGCGTGCGCTTGCTTATGGGAAGACCATCTATGGCCGTTTCCGCTACTGTATCTGTGATATAGGAGAGGTATCCGACTACTTGTAGCTAAAGAGGCTCTGTGGAGCTACACAAGAAGCCACGTCGGCTCGCGATAGAAAAGGTGCGAGTTGGAGAAAAATTGGTGAGATGGGATTTTCAAGGCGAGAATTTTCAAGGTGAGAGATCCTAGAGAGGAGAAAGACAGGGCAACAAGAAAGGGCAGTAAGGATTGCTGATACAGTAAGAACAATAAGTGCAAAAACATACAACAGAAGGGATTCGCTGGTGGTCACCCACCCAACTACTAACCTCCCGGCGTGTGGCTTGAGTACGGCTGAGCGGACGGGAAGCCCTATTTTCCACACCCTGTGGTCGTATGTGATTGAACAAGATACAAATTAGTCTGAGATCAACGAGAAACAAATCGTTTGCAGGATGGCTGCGAAAAAGCCCGTCTCAAACTGATAGAAGGCTTGATGGAGGTGATATTCCGGCCGTTCAGACAAACTGGCAGACATAGTGACTAGGACTGAAATCGGTCTATCAACAAGGTCTTTGAGCCTCCGTCACACATGTTATGCATCGTTCGGTAGTCAAAAGATGGAACTGTGGCACATAGTCGGAGATTCCTACAGGGGTTGTGACGGGTACTGTACATATATATACATGATTGGTGCAAAGGCCACTATCCATCCCTAGCTCTTTTATATACCTACCATTAGAGTTCGTCATGCCTAGCGCCTGCACTGTTCTGCCTTAGAAGTAGGTTTTCCCTCCGCTTCCACGCCAACCTCGCAGCACCGTCCGCCGCCATAGTCATTTCCTTCAACGAACCAAGAATAGGAACTCCATCCCCGATAGCCTCCCGAACAGCGCGTCGCACGAGCTCGCCATCAAAGTGGTCCGTCAATACAATCGCATAGTCCACCCTCTGGGCTTTCGTTGCGCTTGTCTTCTTGCGTGATCCTAGGGGTAGCATTGTTAGATCAGTCATGATATAGATTCTAGGGTACGTGGTTCGGGGTCCATACGTCTGGTAGCTTGCAGGTAAGCATGGATACTTCCTGCCAGAGTCTCCACATACTTGTCTGCAACCGCCGTGATTTGGCTACGTGTGAGGACCAAATCTGGGAAGTTCCCATGTGCCCACCAGGAGTCCAGATTGATCGGAAGTTCGGCGAGCATTTCCCCGTCATCGTCTTCGTTACCACCAGCCTCATTCCGCAGCGGCCGCTCCAAACCCAGCAACAGCTCGACTGCCGGGTCATACCCCATCAACGTCAACCTTGCCTTCTGTACCGCGTGTGTCAGAAACCCCCGGTCGCCTCCCTGGTTAACCAGAGTCCTCAAATAGGGATCACCGCTAACAATCTCATCCACAAGCTGGTGTTGAATGCGGTCACTCGCCCACGGAGTCAACGGAAGATATGGATACCCTGATCGGCGGCGGCGGCGGGTTTGCGGCCTATCGTACAACTGAACGCCACAATGGAACTGTCCTTGGTGGATAACCAGTACCCTAGCATCGGCGTCAATCGCCGGATTCAGATAGTGCGTGCAGAACGAGCGCGGGGGAATTGCCTCCTCGAGGATTGTGATTCCCGCCTGCTGCCCGGCTTGCATGACGGCATGTTTCAGGGTGTCGTTGAAGAAGTCCGGCACACCGACCACGGCCCAGGTCACGTTGACGCTATGAGCTTCAAAAGCCGTGGTCTTGATTTCGGTAAATACTTCGGTAAATGTTTTGATAATGTCGGGTATAGACAGCTTCTTCTTCAAGAGGCCGCACGAGATGAGGGTGGACCTGATCCTCCGCTTGATAGGGATGGGGATAGCCCCGGAGACATCATCGTAAATCGAACGAATCGAACCTCGAGTCCAGGCGACATATGAAGTGCTACTAACGGCGAATCTCGCATCGATGACCTGGAAGAATTGCCAGGCGGCGCTCCTCATGAGCGCCAACGGCGTCGAACCCCGGGAGTTCGGCCCCGGCCCCGCTAGCCCTGATTGCCAAAAGTGATTCATGGACAATTCTAGAATCTGTTTCTGATAGTCTTGGTGTTTGACTGCGCCTAAGAGCGTGAAACTGTCTGCGGAGTTGGCGTAGGAGGCCATGATAAGATGGTGACCAAGGTCAATGCCGATGGGTTCGTTGAGGGGTGCATTCTCGCACGTCTCCTGCGCCACAGCCGCAAAGGAGACGGACCACAACAGCAGAGCCAGAAAGACTCTGGAGACGATCATATCGTGGCTGTAGTCAGTCTTATTCTTCCTTTTGCTTCATATATTTGTTCTTTTCTTTTTTTTTTCCCTTCTTTCTCTACAAATTTGAGGCCGGTGGGTGGTTAGCTCTATTTATTGGGAGGTCGCTAGGCAGAATCGGAGCTAAAGCGCATCGTGCCTGAACCGAGTGGATAAGTGGAGACCAATGGAGAAGGGGCTACGATCTCGGGAGGTATCCCGGGAGGAGTCTGGTCGGCTTGACCCGCTCACATTGAATGTCAACCAGATAGTTCTACCTTATATCAAGAACAAAACCATGTATGTATGTATGTGCTCACAGACAACGGGCTTGCTGAACGGCCTATTTGGAAGGGCAACTCCGATGAGATAAGCCCTTCAAAAGAGGTGGTCGATAGGTGTACTGTCGGCAGAATATTAGTTGTTCCTACCACAAGGCCGTGACCGCCCATTAAGGTCGCAGCAAAATTCCTTAAGACTGCAACACATCAACTTAATAGCATGTCCCATGCAATTTTAACTATTATTCTACTAGCTATCTCATATCTTGCGCATCACAAGCATGTTCGCAATGAGAATATAGCTGGAGCTCTAGGGATGACATTTGTCGGCGCCCGGCTGCTTTCCCTCGCTCGCTTACTATCTCGTCGAGTTTCAGCATCCTTGAACCCATTATGCGATACTCTCGTGTACAATCCCTTTTAACTGCTATTGCCACTTAACAGCATCTAGGATGTGTGTTAGGACGGTAGAACTGTTCCCAACCGAGCAGTAAACGCAAACCATGTGTGAGTTAAATACTAGTCCCTTTGTTCTAAAACAGGATAGGCCGACCCATGCTTGTCTCCCCATGATCCCTTTGTTTTGAACATCATATAAGAGAACTTTCAGAAATAATTGTTCCACTTTTTTTGGTCCCTACATCACCTCCTCACCTCCTCAACTCCTTCTATTTCTTCTTCCATGAATATCCACTATATGCCGTCTCCTGCCCGCCAGCATCCCAGACGGAAGCGCCGTGTTTACCATCCTCCTCCACTGTTCTGGGATAAACTGACTAAGCTGTGGCTGACCAAGAGCGCTTTACTTGAGAACAACCGACGAATCCTATCTCTATCCTCAACCCAGACTTCCTTGCCCAAGCTATACACCTTTGCCCCTGATTTCTTGCGCAGTTGCCCCGCTACTTGTTTACAAGAGATCAGAAGACTTTCCCGCTGCGGAGGTCCGGATCTATCGGATCTTAGGCATGTAAGTTGCTTATCTGTCCAATTCATCTCCATGTCTATACCTAAAGTAAGACATATCAACTAATCTTGCGCTCAGCATCCCCCACCAGCCGACTTCTGTCAGTACTCTACAGTGCCTACCAGCTCAGACTCAAGACGCCCTACCACCATGTGCACTCAGACTTGGATTGGGAAGACCACAGTCTATGACCCGCACTTTGAGAACCATCTACTTCAAAATGGTATCTATATGCCATTTTCTAGATATCCAGATGGTACCCGACCATCCAAACCGAAGAACTTTGCGGAGATCACGAGAAGAGTACAGGCCCCTCGCCCGTCGTCAGCATTGTCGAGAAGCACGACTCTTGACCAGGAGTACGAGGACTTCCTCGAGCTCAATCAAGATGCTGCTGACGATCAGGTAGTCATCACGGAGGTCTTGCCAGTTCTCGAGGGCAAGCACCGGGCTCGTTCCCAGGTTGCGGGCGGGCACCCATTCAAGAACCTGGCCCCTTTGACCGACGGCACCCTCGCCAGTGCGAAGCCCGATCTCTACCACGGCGCACGACCCAACCAGCTCGCGCCCGCCATCCAGAAGCAGCTGGACAAACAGATCCTCCCATCACGCCAGAGCAATCGTCCAGTGGCCCCGAACCTCTTCATCGAGGCCAAGGGTCATGATGGCACGGCCCGTGCAGCCATGCGCCAGGCGTGCTATGATGGTGCGCTGGGGGCGCGCGCAATGCATTCCCTCCGGCTGTTTGGGGGGGTGAGGGACGGCGGATATGACGACAATGCCTACACTATCATGTCGACATATTGTGCTGGAACCCTGGGGATCTACGCGACTCACCCGACCAAGTCTAGGAGCCCAGATCGTCCCACTGACTATGTGATGACACAGATTGGGCATTACTCGCTAATCGGCAGTCCAGAGTCCTATCGACAAGGGCTGGACGCCTTTCGAAATAGCAGAGACCTGGCTAAAGAATACAGAGACGAGATCATCCGGCAAGCAAACCATCGATATGCGGGCTTTATGCAAGGTCGCCCCGACGCAGAAGCTAAGATCTCAACTCAGTCTGCAGGAGCGCGGGTCTAGCGGAATTTTGGGGTTGGTGGGGGTTCGTTCCTCGACTCTGTGGCAGGTCTGGGTGAGCAAGGCCCAGATGGTTTTCGACTTGGTCACAATTACACCTGTTGCTTAGGGCAGAGGGCACGAGATGAATTGAGTGCGCTGGATTCTTGGACAAGGGTTTTCCAACGCTATTCTGGAGAGTAAGTTACCATTGGGCATCGAAGTGGACGATAGAGGACGAGCATCAGCCGTCTATTAGGGCATCTGTTGCTCGACCCTTAGGGCATGGATTGCGGCAGAAGGACGTGCATATGTGGGGCCAAAAATAGGAGCAGAAAAATTTATGCTCAACCTCGGGATCGAACCGAGGACCTTCTGTGTTTTTATTGCAGGGCAATGTAAGACAGACGCCTTAACCACTGGGCCAGTCGAGCTTCTTTTACGGCTGTTGTCGCCGTGTTGATATTATGATCTATGTGAGTCTCATTTTGCATGTCCGCAGCCGCAGCACCTGACCCTTACACACATCAATGGCTTCTATCCTCTTTGCTCGTCTGTGACTGAATATTTAAGTAAGAAAATTTCACATCCTTCTATAGACTGAGGCGAAACTGCTTCGGCTTTCCTACCACCATTGAGTCCATCTTCCTGGCCATGGAACGGCGCTCGGTAGTTATTATCTTGAGCCCAGATCGGTTCCCGTCAGTTATGAGTATCGAGCGACCGCGACTTCAGTTGTGGTACCAAATGCAAAAAGAAAAGTGAAAAAAAAAAAAGAAAAAGAAAAAGCCTCGGACATGTATTACGGCCAAGACATAAGTCTAAGCCAGGTAATCCGTGGAAATGTACGCTTGCCCCATGGAAACATCGTGTTCGCACATGATACTAGCTAGCATGGACTGATAGCATTGTTCAACACATGCATCAACAGAAACCTGTATTGTCCGCCAAGAGTAAGTTTGATGATGTTATTTTACATAGATCTAAGGCTCACCTGACGACCGTTCCTCCTACCAGCTTGTCCCAGAAGCCGGTTCGCTGAGAACAATACCTGGTGACATGATAGAATGAAGGCGAACCCCGTAGTCTAAGCATAGTTTCAGAGAACCCAGCCGGATATGTTGTCTTACAAGGAAAGTCAGCTCGTAGCCCCAAATCAGGAACAAAGCTGACGCCGATAGTCCGATAGGTGAACTCAGTGAAAATATGCGGCTGACTACCCCAGACGTAGGGATAAATCCTCTCTTGCGGACACAGTACGGGCATCGGAGGTGTTGCGTTGGTAGCGTCTCAGTAGCATTTCATACAGTTGTATACTATCATCTCTGTCGATTTTTATGTGATTGTCTCGCCATTCCTGATACTCTGCTACCATTTCCCATGCGATCTGCAGCGCTGCATATCATGGATGAACATCTTTTCACCCAATTAATGTCCCCATGAGATGATATACCTCTACGTCTAGAACCGCTTATTGAACGCTACCAGCGCAAGCCTGCTTTGGTCTATCAACAAAACCACGGCGAAGCATTCCCCTCGTGGGAAAACTCGCGCCTACAGAAGAGTCGTCAACTGCATTTTGAAATGCTTAATAGGAACTAGAAAGAAACTGGGGACGATAGCCAGGACCCTATTCTACGAGGTCAATTAATTTCAGTTTTTACTTCGGGGCTGTTGACGTTTTCATATCTTCCACGCACACTGCCTAGCTATCACTACAACTCTGAGAGCTACAAATCAATCAAAAGAATCTTCTCGGCTAGCCTTACTGATGTGTTCTTTTCTGGAACATGTTGGGTTTTAGATACCTACCATAAATGTCGGTCGCTCGTCATAAGGGTCCTCGGAGAAGCGATTGGATCCGTGACGAGGATACACTCATTATCGGCAGACTGGTTGGGCACGTGGACTAGGGGTACCGTACCTACCTAGCAAAGGAACAATATAGGAACCATTCTATTTGCAGAGGGTCCAGATGCTCAGAAGGAGATAATGTAGTTACCTAGCTAGGTACTACATCCTTCACTTTCGATCGCGAACAGTGGTTGGCTGCTCCCCCTCATTATCGGTGCTTCAAACAAGATTGCGGGAGAGATGACGTGCGAGGACTTTTGAGACAGACCAATCAGTCTTCTTAATCCATATTTCATGGATGATTCGCAATTTAGCCGTGAAGAATTGCAATGTCGCGGCTACTGGCAAGCTTCCTTGCATTCGTCTTTGCTCATTACCACCTCTTCCCCTCCACGTGTTTGAATATATAAATAGCACGCGTCTGAACAGCATCTATGTCAACAACATCAGGACATGTCAAAGTAATCAACCAGAAAGCCTCTGCCAACTCAAAGATGTCACAAAATATCACCCCTGTCCCAAACCCCACCGCCTCATACTGGCTCAGCGAACCACACTGGCTAAACAACCACCGCTCAACCCCCGAGCTTCCTTCCCACGCCGATATTGTCATAATCGGCACTGGGATTGCGGGTGTGTCCACAGCATACCATCTCACCGAGACCTACAAACTAGCCACTCGCAATCGCAATAGCAACCTCAACGACACCGCACCCCCCTCGCACCAAGGCCAAAGAAGAGCGGAAACGCCACCACCTTCAATCCTCATTCTCGAGGCCCGCACAGTGTGCTCAGGCGCAACAGGCCGAAACGGCGGCCACATCAAGAAACTCCCGTCAAGTATCAACGAACTCATCCAGGGGCATGGCTTTGCCGTTGCCGGGGAAATTGTGCGGTTTATAAAAGAGAATATCTATGCCGTCAAGGATGTTATCGAGAAAGAGGCGATTGCAGCCGAGGCGGAGCTACGGAGGAGTTTGGATGTGTGTCTCGATGAGGATGATGCGAAGGCCGTGAGAGAGGAGTATGAGAAGTTGAGGGGGGACGGCTTTCCGCTGATGGAGGATGTAGGGTGTATCACGGGAAATGGGGATAAGGGGGTGGTGGAGAGGGTATGTACGGTCGATTTGGGATTATCAAGATCTTCAAGGGTCTTGATTGCTAATGGTGTGGCCACAGATAACCTCACTTCATGGCGCAGAGGTAGCCCTCAGCACACCCGTCCTCTCACTATGGCCCTACAAATTTGTGACCCAGCTGCTAGAACGAGTCTTGCGTACAGGATACGCAAACCTACAAACAAACACACCAGTGACAGCTATCGAGACACAGGCCACTGAGCAATCCGGTGATCGAGAAGAACAATACGTGATAAAACCCCCGCAAGGCGACATCAAAACTTCAACCGTCATCCTCGCAACAAACGGATACACGGCCGGCCTCCTTCCCCAATACCACAATGTCATCACCCCCGCAAAAGCCACCGCATCGCACATCGCTGTTCCACCAGACCACTATCCGCCGTACCTCTCTAACACGTATAACATTCGGCACGCGTCTGATCGCGTCGATTACTTGAATCCGCGACCGGACGGCGGCATAGTCGTTGGGGGAGGAAAGGAGGCGTACCGCGACCACCGCGAGCTGTGGTATGATGTCTTTAATGACTCGACTCTCGTTGAGCCGGCGAGGCATTACTTCGATGGGCTGATGCAGAGGCATTTCCGGGGTTGGGAGGAGAGTGGTGCTGTTACGGAGAAGGTTTGGACGGGGAGTGAATTGGTCTACAACGTCCCACTCGATCTCCTATGACAGGAGTTCTTGATGCTAATAGGTATTTCCCAGTCCAAGGCATAACCAAAGACGGCATGCCCCATATCGGAAAGGTCCCAGGGACGTCAGGTCAGTACGTACTTGCGGGCTATAATGGAGGAGGAATGGCGCTTGCGTTTCTAGCTGCAAAGGGGGTTGCGAAAATGGTAGGATATGGAGTTGGGTTTAGCGAGACAGGTGTCCCAGAGTGTATGAAGACAACAAGAGAGCGGATGGGTAAGGGTCAATGAATGCGAGATAGTCGGCGCCCAAAAGCTTTTAAAGGCCACGTCAGTATTTGAGGCTTAGCGGGTGAAGTTTTGGGGGCTCCAGACCCTTGAACCGAAAGACTTAAGGTAGGGCAGCACGGGTGTTGGAGCAAAAGAGCAAACCAGGTCAAAAAATAAAAAATAAACATGCGATTAAACCTATTTTTATTTGAAATAGCCTAGCTTTTAGAGATATGGACTAGTTTCCTGTAAAAATATAAGCTATTTTTAAATAGGAAGCTGCTTATTTTTATGAATGATATTTCCGTACCCAGCTAATACCAACTACTACTACTGTATATAGAAGTTAATAGATTTTAAAAAAATAAAAAGTTAAAACTATTTTTATTTAAATATAAAACTGCAGAGAATACAGTTCCTATCGGGTACGTTAAACGCCCGACTACAGAGAGACCACACTATCGATGAGTCCCTAATACTCCCCTAATGAGGTCTAGGTGGTGCTTGCAAATGGATCGCTTGTAGATGCCAACTTGGGAACCTATCCCAAGCTCTACTGGGCGCTGAGAGGGGAAGGCATCACTTTCGCAATTGTCACCCGGTTCGACATGTACGGGATCCCCCTCGTCAACATGTGGGGAGGCCTACGGAACTATACCAAGGAGTGGATTCCCACCATCGTCGACATCTATGTTGAGCTAGGTTTCCACTCCCCATTAGAGCCCTCCACCTCGCAGATCACAACCTTGTTCTACCGGGACGATGAGTATACCGCCGCAGTCCATCTCACCAACACCGACCCCGAACCGAGCCCGCTGCTCTACGACACGGGGCTGGCCCAAGTACCCTACACGAGCGACACATACTCCATCACGCGCCAATCCCAGCTGGCCCAAGACCTGACCGACGGCCAACCGAACGGGCTGCGTCAGACCTACTGGACCGCCACTCACCTCCTCGACCGGGCGCTCGCGCACTTCATCCACCAGGTCTTCGAGGAAGAGACCACCGCCCTGGGCCCCCTCGACGGGCTCGAGGCGCGCTGCATCATGCAGTTCTTTGCGAACAATACCCTCCACCCCATGACTAAAAACGGGGGCGACGCGCTTCCGATCGCTGGGGGCGATCAGCCACTCATCATCGTTAACCCGGCCTTCCGATGGCAGCTGGCGAGCGATGATCTAAAGGTTATGCAGGCTAATCAGAACCTGTTCACGCGCGTCAAGTTTTACGCCCGGCAGCGGGGCCTTGACGTTGCATTCCTGTACATGTCGTATGCCAGTGAGTTCCAGAATGTGTTCGCGACCTATGGCCAGAGGAATCTCGATCGGTTGCGTGAGGTAGCGAGAACGTATGATCCGGATGGGTTTTTTCAGGCGCAGACACCGGGGTATTTCAAGCTTAACGGGCGGGTGGGCTGGTGAGAGGCGTTTATTGTAGGCTGGAGAAAGAAGGCTAATTCTTTCGTTTATAATTTTTGTTTTTCACTTGTCGAGGTTCGCAAGCTAATATCGTGATCACTTTTTCTACATGCTGTCTGTATATTCTCCTGCTGATTAATTCTAATCATTGCATCCAATTCCTTCAGGTACCACCTGGATCTCCAATCCTCACAGTTCTTGCCCACGAGTATTCTAGGAATGATGTGGTGGTCTAACGGCCCTTGAAGTTGAAGAAGCAAGGCATTACACGAAACAGAGTTTTGGAATCGATCTTTACGAGTTTATTCGTGTTGCATCACGAGTCTCTGTTTTACCTACTTGCTCCCTCTCAGACCCTACAAAGTATTTATTACACAAGATAGAAACAGTCTTTGTACTGTACATCAGAGCTCTTTCCCCCAACCCCCTCATTTCAGCCGAATCTCAAGCAGCTGAGCCCCGACAGCCGTTTCGACACCATCGACATCCACATTGACAGCGCTAGCACCGCCCGTCGTGACGAAGATGGTGTTCTCCTCGTTCTCCCCGCGCCCAAAGAACACCCCCGTTGGCTCCGCAACCTCCGTGGAGTCCTCAGCGCCCGCAATAATCTCACTGCCCACGGCCACTCCCTCCTTTGTGAAGATCACCTGCTGGATGGTATTCTCCGTCGCGGTCGCCAGGTAAGCAAACCGATACTCGCTACCGTAGGTGGCATTGAGCGCAAACCCGGCAGGCGCGATGGCGAAGTCATCGAACTGACTGCCCTGGTAGATCAGCTGGCCGGTTCCAGCCGTGACGTTCGAGAACAGCTCCGCGCGGTAGAGGGCGCCACCAGCCGTCCAGTACACAAAGTCCTCCGCGACTTTGATGCCGTTGATGGACGACATCAACGATTCCTGGGCGATGGCCTCCCAGCTGGCGCCGGTCGTTGTATCGATGGCGAAGATGGCGTCCTGGTAGCTGGCGGTCGCGAAGAGGATGGTCTCGTTGAAGGCGGCCAGGCCGTTGAAGCCCGTGGGTGCGGTGGGGCGGCACAGCAGTGAGATCTGCGGGTTGTTGCTGTTCTGGGTGAAGTCGACCTTCCACACGTGCGTGGCGTTGTTGGGCGGGTCGCTGATATTGTCGGAGGTCGTGTTGGCGCCGGCCACGTAGAAGACGTCGTGGGCGCCCTCGGCAATCCCTGACAGCCCCAGGACGGAGTCGAAGGTGTGGATCACCTTCTTCTGAGGGGGGTTCGTCTGGGGATTGACTGCCAAGAGGCTCGCCGGAGGGCCGATCTCCGTGGCTAAGACGATGCCGTTGGAGCGGGTGGCCAGGTTCTCGAGCCAGGTGTCGTTGGAGGCGAATTGGAAGACGGTCCGCACTGGAAGCTGGGCCGCAGTGGCGGTCGCTGCCAGGGATGAAGCTAGGGCGATAGATGGACGCATGATGATCGCAGAGAGGAAGCAATTGGTTGGTGAGCTGGGTAGAACAGTTCTATGCCAAATGATCCTGCGGCCATTGGCGACTTTTATAAAGCTCGCTCGAGGAAAGGAAAGGGGAAAGAGCAATAGGATGCGAAGCCTACTAGATTGATTAGATTCGATAAGTTCATGACTATGACGCGGCCCCGGCCGCTGGGCTCCACCTTACGCCCCGGGTTTACGTAGAGTTAGAGCCAGACGCTACTAGGTAAGGCCAAAAGCGGACGGATGTAGCGCGCTGCGGTGGGGAAATCCCCATCCCCCCTTTACCCTAATGAGAAAGTGACTCGGAGATAGGGCCCTGCATGGTAAAATGGTTCAGTGCGGTTGGCTTGCTCGGATTTAGTTGCCG
The DNA here is from genome assembly GCF_003184785.1 of Aspergillus japonicus CBS 114.51. NCBI lineage: Eukaryota > Fungi > Ascomycota > Eurotiomycetes > Eurotiales > Aspergillaceae > Aspergillus > Aspergillus japonicus. The sequence goes on along the minus strand of NW_020291640.1, from coordinate 938,441 downwards.
GAAACTGGACACCCTTGCGCAACATCGGCCTTTCTTGAAGTTTCGTCAGCACTTCTGCTTGGGAAATAATAAAATACTCAAGGACAGGGGTGAGGGTTGCACACGCGTCTTGTTTCCTGTCCCGCGCATCAGCCTAGATACTGTTTCACACCCAACAAAAAGAACAATTAAGTTGCGTGGTTGGAATGCACAGACTCCAAGTCCTCGAGACTAGACAGCATTGTCGCCTCATGAGCTTTGTGGCTCGAGCTCTCCGAACAGTCAATCAACCCACTCGGGATGTCTCAGCCGTCTGTTATCTAGGGCCAGTCTTCAAAATATACTAGGGCGGGCTGTGAGTATTTGGACACCATGGTTGTGATGATTTGACCCCGTGAAACGTCCTAGCAGAAGTTATCCGTTCTTTCTTACTAAGCTTCTAACATCACAAATCATCGAGACTCTCTCTAACTCCTTTCCCAACCATACTCGCGACAAGCCAAAGCCAGAGCCCTGCCCAAATGTCACTATCAGACAAATCAGACATATTCTCTTCTGCCAAGCGCATGAGGTACTTGGTCCTGCCCTCGATCGCCAGACAGACCCTCCTAAACCCAATCATATTCCAGCGGCCTTTTGCGTCATACTCGTTATACAAATCGTCCTCAGACGCTATCTGCTCTAGCCAGTTTCGGATCGGGGTCGACTCAATCTGAGACAAACGCAGATGAGGCCCCGAACGTAGCCCCTCCTCTTCCTCCTCGTCACCATCACCAGTTAGGGGAGTCAAACACAAGAGGAGATGCTGAAGCCACCAATTGCGTACTGCCGAGAACCGATCGCGGATAATCAGCCGTGCTAGGTTTTCAACTTGGTGGTGAGGTGCAAGCATATAGACGGGGTATTGGTTAGGTGACTGTCGACCCCGATAGTTCAAGCTGCCGAGCATCATTTCGGGGAGGTCGGAGTCGTCCGTGGTCACGTACATTCTGGCGTCCCGGTCCCTATTACGTCGCCCCTCCTCGACATACCAACGTCCCGGATCGTGGTGGTACGAAGCGGGCCCGGTAGGGGGATCTAGGTAATGGTCGGCAATGAGCAGTTCCTTCGAGTACAGAAGAACCTCGCGGCTCTGGTTAGGATCCTCCCGATGACGGGGGTAGAGATGGTCCGTATGAAAGTGGTACGCCGGTGCGGGGTATTCGCTCAAGGAGAGCTCATCCTCCTTCGGCGCTCTCGGCACTCTCAGCACGGCGCATTTCCTTCTCTCTTCTCCTTGTTGTCTGTCCGCCGGACACTCAGGGAAGTCGGTCTCTCGAAGCACCTTTGCAGCCTGGGCAAGGTCGGCTTGTAGGATAGCCCAGGCGGAATGATGCGCCGCGATCGGCACACCGAAAATGCTCATCGCCGTCTCTCCGCAGAGCGCACAGCGGATTCCAGCCTTGTGGAGCAGGAACGATATCCTCCGCTCTAGTTTGGGGCTGGTAGGCGCTATCATTGGAAAATTCTCTTCCGGGGGAGGAACGAGTTCTAAATCCTCAGACCTGGGTTTCGCTCCTGGAGAGATTTGACGTCCCGGTTTCACCCGCAGCCATTCTGGTAGCTCGTCCCATCCTGGTAGGTCGTCTGTATCCTCTTCAATCACTGAGCAGCAGTCTTTCCATTCGCTTTCAGAGTCAGTATCGTCGGGGTAAGACATGGTGAAAGGCCAAGAGCTTTCGACGAGTTACGGGCTTATCACACGCAGCCTGACTGAAGCGTGCAAGGATGTGGCAGAACAACAGGTGGTAGTGTTCGCATGCTTATATATGCGATGATCTCATTCCACTTATATCCAAGATCTCGGGTGCTTACTTAATTGATTACTGCTTCTTTTGTATGCCAATGCTCCTTGATTCAGGATCCAAGCTCATTCATTATATGTTTAGTACCTCCAACTCGAATACATTTCCGCTTTGTTGCAGCCTGTGAACCTCGTGTTGCCAGGTACTCTATCGGGGCCTTTTTTGCCCTAGGCCTTGTTGTGAGCAAAATCACCTCCTGTAAACAATATTTGTCCCTTTTGTACATTGTTTCGCAGCCTTTGTCTGACTTGATAGACCTACATTCGCCTGAGAAGTCTTTGTAGTGGCCATAGTCTTTTCAATCACCAAAGAACAATCCACCATCTCCTGTTCAGTCTCTGTAGCTACTGGTGAAGTAGTGGCAACTCTCAGGCGGGTATCATAGATTACCTTCTTTGAGTTTTTCATCTCTTCTTGTTCTCGCTTCCATCTATCTAAATTAAATTTCTACTTGAGGCCATGTATTTGGCATGCCGGATCCTAGCCTTGTTTCCATTATACAGTACAACCCTAAGTTTGATATTAAAAGTAAGCTATTGGCTGCTACCAAGCCCAACTCGTGGGTGTATGCCGGTCGCTCTGTAACGAGGTGCAGCCCTGTGGAAATGGGAAGTTCACCCCCGTGGTCGCTGGTGAGGAGGTTCATGTGGCTGACGTTCAAGCTTGAGGCCGGGACGAACCTTGAGAAGATTCTATTTTGCGTTTGTTCCTCGATTCTATGTGCTGTTTATTTCTATATCATGTAGTGTGTTCTGGTGGAATCCAAATGTCTTCTCATTTTGCACTCGCCTGCTATGGATCTAGAATATTATCAAAGTCGAATCAGCCTTTCGATAAACCCCATTTCATATTAGTTCTCGGGCAGGATCTCTAGACTTACCTTCTGCGATAAATCCTTTGGAGTGGTGGTGGTGGAAGGTATATCGGGGTTGCGAATGCCGATAACTGCCCCTCTGACAAGTCGGATGTGCAGCCAGTAGAAGGATTTCACACATCAGATTCTGGCTACCCAACCATGCTTAGCACAAGGCTGTAGGCAGAACCAATGGTACATCACTTCTGACTTCATCAAGTCATGCCAGGATCCATCGTAGGTGAGCTCTAGAGCCCCATACTCTGCCCCGCTTGCTAGTGTTTCATTCTCGTATTACCCATGTATTGGCATATACTGTACTGTGGAGCTGACCGTCCATGGCCTCTTTCCATTCTTTGTGCTGCATAATTAGACTTTCACCCCAAGCTGCTGATATATGAGATACGAGAAGCTCCGTGCCCCTCAAAACATTGCGTGCATATGATTTGCGACTCGATTACGAGCGCAGGCAGTAGAGGGCGTCATGGCTGTCAGACGGATAGGCTATTCGGGAACCCGGCGAACCGTTCCCTCCTCGCCAAGACGAGCAACCATGCAGCGGTACGACTATGCTATAAAGTTGTCTGCTGTCCACACTCATCCAACCCGTCCTCATAAATAGTAGCACTGTCAGCAACAAACAAAGCCTTCTCGAAAAAGTATCGTTTGAAGGTGGAACTACCCATCCACTCTCAAAAGATGTCCAACTCAACCACAATGCGGGCGATCATCCAGCCCGACGCAAACGCCAAAACCCTAACCCTAACCACCGCCGCCCTCCCGACCATCGACCCTGCAAAGGGCGAGCACCTCATCCACGTCAAAGCCTGCGCGCCATGCGCTGGAGAGCTCCTCTGGCCCAAGAACTTTCCCCCACCCAATCCGCGAGAATTAATTCCCTGCCCGGACGTCGCCGGGACCGTCGTGGCCGGACCCAAGGACTCGCCCTTCCAGCCGGGCGACGAGATCTACGCGCGAACTAACTATCTGCGCCCGGGGAACGCGCGCGATTTCACCATCTGCGTCACTGGCGAGATGGCGCACGTGCCCAAGGGCCTGAGCGCTGTGGCGGCCGCAGCCATCCCCGTGTCGGCGGAGACGGCGTGGCAGATCTTGTTCATCCATGCGGGGGTGGCCGGCCCCGGGGAGGTGGATCTTGCTGCTGCGGAGCAAGCGTGGAAGGGGAAGCGGGTGCTGGTGACGGCTGCGTCGGGCGGGGTGGGGATCTGGGTCACGCAGCTGGCGACGCTTCTAGGGGCGGAGGTGGTGGGGACGTGTGGTGCGGCCAATGTGGAGCTGGTGCGCTCGTTTGGCGCCGCGGAGGTGCTGGACTATCGGCAGGTGAGTCTGCGGGCGTGGGTGGAGGAGCAGCCCGGGCGGAAGGTAGATGTGGTGATCGATTGTATCGGGCGGCAGTCGCTTCAGGATGCGTGGTGGGCGGTCAAGGAGGGAGGCGTCGTGCTGAGTATCTTCCAGCCGCCGGAGCAGGTCAAGCCTGAGGGCTGGGAAGGATCAGGGGTGCGGAGCGTGTTTTTCGTCATGGAGCCAGTGAGGAGGCATCTCGAGGAGATCACGAAGCTCGTGGAGCTTGGAAAGTGTCGCGGGATGGTGGACAGTGTTTGGCCGTTGGAGCAGTATCAGGAGGCGTTCAAGAGATTGGATGAGGGGCATGCGAGGGGCAAGATTGTCTTTGATCTGTCGCTCAATGTGTGAGAGGAGATAAGATGATTCATGTTCTGTGGCTGATCCATCAAGTCTGTCAGCTTTACTGGATATCTCCTAACAATAAGACTTGTATTTTCTCACTGTGATGGCGACCTACCTGCCAAACCCTATTGGAGGGACAATTTCATCGACATCACAGCATAATGCACTTCGGTAACTCGTGTTAGTTCTGTGTATCACCAGCGTCTGCCGAAAAGCATGTGGCATTATTGTTAATTCCATATCCCAACAAAGATTGGGAATGTATTGCTCCAATGCCATGAAAGACTGCAGACACTATGCTGTGTGAGTTTAAAAATCAGTGCAGAGCACCCATTCGTGCCATGCCCCTAGACATGTTCGCACAGGCTTCATTATTCTATGGATCCAAGATTATTGTTGAGATTTAGTTTGTCGGGCCCTTTTTTCTTCTTGTCTGATCGGTGAATATGGTTCGCATAAGCTACCTCGGCTATCTTGGTGGGTCTAGAGGTCAGATTACAATATCACAGCGATCATGCCTCAACACTCCGAACCCAACAAAATTTCAACTCTTCAATGTTTTCACCTGTTGAGTAATGTTTTATTGTGGTAAGAATGATGAATGTGCCAAGTGCCAACTTCTTGCCACGACTGGTAGACATGATAATCGCTTATAAATGCCTGCGACCTGAGCGCAATTTGTACCCGGCATAATATTCCTCTAGGCTTGTGCATCAAAAGGCTTCTCAACTACAGAGCGACCGGGGAAAGATTTTTCAATTTCTTTGTGGACTAACGTCTAGATTTTACAGTCACAGTCTGAAAATCAGAATGTCACACGCGCTGGATTTCTTCCAAAGCCTATGGGCCCAGCACCCCTGGGCCATTATCCTCAGCGTAACCGGCTATATTGCGATGGTTCGACTTCTAAGATACCGTCGTGTGAAAGTGATCGACGCCCCCTTCGCCGATGGCCGGAGGAAACTGTCCAGTATGACAAGCGAAGAGGCGCATGCGATTATCGGCCAGCTGCAGGAGCTCGAATTCCCATACGCTTTCAACAAGGCGCGCAAGATCGCCCTGCTCAAGGTACGACAATCCTCGCTTTCAGCAACTCCAGAACTTCATCTGCCTAGCAAGTCATCGCCGCGAGTGATATCTACCTGCGACTAACATCCAAGCCTTCAACCTTTACAGGCGGGCGGCATCCCAACAATGTCCAAGCTCTTCGCCGTGACGGGCCAAAATAACAAGCGCAATTCGGGGAAACGCGCCGTGGACACGGAGATCCTCCTCCGAGAAGCCCAGTCACAGCCGCGCGACTCCGATCGCTATAGCACTGCGGTCGCTAGGATGAACTATCTGTATGTACCGAGTTCCCATGCCCCGTTTTCTGATCAGATCCCGTTGGCTAAACCCCTCATCTCTCCAGACACGCCCGCTACCGCAAGGCCAACAAGATCACCGAACTAGACCTCCTGCATACCCTCGGGGACGGACTTGCGGAGATTCTCAACGTGATCGACCGAGACGAATGGCGCAAACTGACGGACGTCGAGAAATGTGCTCTGGGCGTCTTCCACAAGAACCTGGGCGAGGACATGAGGATCCCCTTTGAGCCCCTTGCATCCTCCCATGAAGGCTGGCGAGATGGTTTGCACTTCGCCATGGAGCTACGCGACTGGACGATCCGCTACGAAGAAGAAGTGGCCCAGCCTGTCTCAACGAATGATCAGTACGTCCGGGTATATGTTGATGCGGCCATGGCTGGGCTCCCTGGCTTTGTTACGTTGACGGTGCGGAAGATGTTGGCAACGGACCTGGATGAGGTTATGCGGACGAGTCTTTGGTGAGTGGTTCAGCCTCCGATCGAGCGGCGGAAGCATTTTTGAATAATGTTGCGGATGCTTGTGACCGCCTCGGTGCATCTTTTCTAGTCAGCTCTTTGTCCAGGAAATGCTAATGCTGTCATCCTTCAGCCTCGAGAAGCCCGGCCCCATTCTCCTATTTGTACTGGCCTGCATCCGCGAAACACGCAAATCGTTCCTCCGATACGTCTCCCTCCCGCGATTTTTTGCTGTCAAACCCGTGCATGAAGCGACTGATCCGAAGACAAATCTATATCACTTCAACAGACAGACCCTACAGCCGTGGTATATGGAGCCGACCCTCTGGTCGACCTGGGGACCAGGTGCGTTGCTTGTTAGGATGCTCGGAGGGAAGGTGCCGGGTTCGCGGGGAGACCGCTACCATCCTCTGGGATACGATCTCATGACGATCGGGCCTGATCCGCAGAAGGAACGAGGAGCGGAGGAGATGAAGTCTGATATCGAGATGATCAACGCGAGGGCCGTGGCGACTTGCCCATTCTCGCATGCCAAGGCGGGAGGTTTCAATTGATGGTTGTTCTGCACAGATTGCATGGTGTCGGACATGGTGGCAGGGGGAATGATATATATAGAGACGATGACCAAATGGAAGCTCAATTGAAGCTACTTACTACCGAGCTAGAATCTGTTGGCTACATTGTTGACGGAAAATTCGTGTATAAGAAGTTACTGATTTAGGATACCGAGGCGGTTGATATTGTAATCGGCGACGGTGAGGGCCCTCCAACCATGCTGCGCTCAGCAACTCTGGTCGAGTACGGCAACCTCTGGCTCAAATGGATTGCCCATGTGGGGGCGCAGGGGGTGTTCCGGCGGTACAGAGGCGATTACATCGTTACGGTCATGGACATCCGCAAGCACAGCCGGTTTCCCGTTGAGAATGACGGCACCTTCTGTCTCCGGATGCTAAGATGACTTCCGTCTCAAGTACTGGGATTGCGACGACCACGACAGAGAGCCTTACGATGTGTCCGTCCGGTCGCTCTACTTGAAGAATGCGTCCAACTTGATGATGGCGGGGAAGCATATCAGCGTCACGCATGTTACGGAGTCGAACACCAAATTTATGGGGAACCGAGGGCAGCATGCAATTGCCACTGCGGCAGCGACTCATCTTTGCAAGAAAGACAAGGCGACACCTAGGGAGATGCACGCGCATTTGACGGAGCTCAACCAGCTGTGTGACCGGATGACGGGGTTGGGGGCTCTGACGCCACTTGTGGAAAAGTTGAATTCGCATCGAAGCTCTAACCCAGACGTGCAGCCTAACCATGTGTGAATATTGAGACACCAGGCATCTTACTGTTGACAATGTATGTCTTCGTTATGTGTCCAATGTCTGTATCTGCAGCTCTCCGATATAACCTCCAGGACCTCTATCTTCTATGCCCATCCAGCCGTCCGCCTTTCCACTACTACCTATCATGCTATGCCACCGGCAACACAAATCCACCCAGCCCTAAAGTACCGCCTTGGGCTCCCTCTTCGGTCTCAGAATACACTGCTGCGTCATGTTCGCCACCAACCGCCCACTCTGATCCCACATTCTTGCCTCCGTATACGTCCGCCCATCTGCGCCAGCGACCGTCTTCAACTCGCGCAGGTGCCACTTCTCCAAACCCCAATCCGACGAGAACACGCGCATCGAGAAGTCCAACGACGCACAGGCGCCCGCATCGTCCAGAAACATCCCACTATGCGCCAGCGGAAGAAAACTCAAAAACGCATCCAGCACAAAGGCAAGGCCCGCGTACTCCTCCGAGCCGTGGTGCATCGGGTCCCGGACGCGGAACCAGTCCGCCGAGGTCCGGGCCGTCAGGGGCAAAGCGTCCTGACCGGTGGGGTGGGCCTTGGCCATCCCGTTGAAGTTCTGGCCCGACACGCCTTCCGGCGTTTGTCGTGTCTCGAAGAAGCGGGCGATGAGGCTGAAGAGCGTCGTGTACTGTGAGAAGGCCTCCTCGGTGAGGACCCCGCGCCTGACCATGTCGGTGCCGATCTCCTGCGGGGTACGACAGGCCTCTGGGGGCGAGTATGTTCGGTCCGGCGGGGTGAAGTAGCTGAGCATGGCTCGCTCGCCCGCTTTCTGGAAGTCTGCTAGGATGATCATGCACAGTCTGGAAGTCTTGTCGGGTTGCTCCTGCGTGATTTCGACCTGTCGTGTGGCAAAGGTTCGTGTATCCCGGAGGCGGCGGACGGAGCAAGTGAGTTTTTGTTCGGTTGACACCGGGGCTAGAAAGTGTCCTGTTACCGAGTAGAGGAGATACTGGGAGGGGACGGTCTGGCAGGCTACGTTGACGGCGACGCCCAGGGCGCACCCGCCGTAGGCGATGTTGGCGGCGTTGCCCATCTTCTCGGGCTTGTAGCGCGATTGGAAGACATTGGGTCCGATCTGTTCCACGGATATGTGCTCAGCGAGAGTGCGCGCTTGAGCGGAGGTGGGAGTTGGTGAGGACGTTGGGGACATTATGGTGGTGACGGGGCCGGCCATGGAAGGATTTTGTACAACGCAACGTAGCGGGGGTCTACGATCGTATTTGTACTATAGTTGGGAGGTGCTATAACCTTATTTTTGGAGTCCCGGCCCGAGGTTGCGGGTCCAACTGCCGAGGCTGGCTGATAAAGTGGCCAATCATACCACTAAAGAAAGCACGATTCCTTTGGTGCCGATCCACTTTGGGGACACAATTTTGATCCCCTCTGCGCACCATTCGACTGCTAACGGCTATTAAACTGCACCGAATACAAGCCTCCGGGTAGAAAGAGCAATGGCTGAGGCTCTAAAAGCTTGGTGAACTGAACTGAGACGCATTTTCTTCCATTCATATTCATTGAATTGACACAGAATAGCTCTGTCAAGAGTCCGGACTATACGGCTTAGCTTCTTGACCAGTTGACAGACAGCGCACTTGGCCATCTATACAAACCCACACATAAACACAAGTCAAGCACATTCACATCACCTCTCATCAGAACCTGTCTGTCGATACATATACTCTGTAACAGAAAACTGCCAACGCCAGCCCAGCAAAGAAGTCGGTGAAAATGGTAAGGAACCAGAACCATGGGATCTGGGGCACGCCCCCGAAGAAATGAGCTGGTGTCCGTATCCCAAGCGACGCATAACTGGCGAGGTAAATAAGCGACGTCCGTAGGTTTCCAGGCTTATAGAGATAGTAGCCACGGATTCCACAGAACGTATGCAGAGGATAAGAGATAGTGATGCCGATGCGATATGCCCGCGCGGAGGTGTAGATCCCGGGGACCGGCGGGTAATCTTCCGCCCGCAGGTAATTGTGGGCGTAGTGTATGGTTGTCGTGAGCCACAGAGAGAATAATATGATACGTAAGGAGCGCAGCTGAGACGGGGAGGAGGGTAGGTTTAGGTTGGACATGTTGAGATGCGGGTTCTGTCTGCTAAGGAGTGCGGTGAAGAAGGCTCCGGGGAGATGTATTGAAAGTCTCGAAACAAGTTGTGAAGTACTGTACCTAATTGATTGTGTTGTTCCTTATATTCGAAGCGCTCCTCGCATGCCCACAGCAATGATATTGTTGATAATATAATCATGCTTGACCTCGGATGCGCCTATGTTTGTGTTATCTTGCTTTCTGCATTCATTGCCTGTATGCTCAAACATGCAACTTTGAATCAGGTCGAGTGATGTTGGTTTAAATCTCACACATGTTAAGGCAATAACAATCGGCGACAATATCAATACTCTGTGACTTTTCGCAATTCACACATTTTTTATATGCCGAGGCTCCTCAGCGGATAATCTAATCAACCAAATCACCAATCACAAAAATGAGCATGATGTGAAGGCGACTAGGAAGTCGGGGTAATCCTCCATTTGACCTGTGCGTAAACTTCCCCATCTTTATGATCTTGTCTATGTGACACTATACCGATTCGCTCAGTAACTGAAGATCAGAACCATCTCTACCCCACAGCCCACCCACCCCCTACAGATCCCTCCCAACATGGAATATTAAACTCTCGCATTATCCCGAGACCTCGTGAATTGCAACTTGCCTTGTAATAGTGATCCTGGCCCGGCTCGCAAAGTACAATACCTCACCCGTCAAGTGTATTCTTTGGTATCACTTCAATCCTATTCAGACAAAGCAGTAGATTGCTCCTGTACACAAAGGTAAAACAGAATACATTGTACACAACGCACAAATTACAGCACCGGTAATCATACTCTTCATCTACTTATACATGTGATTCCAATCAAACCTTCGCCCTCTCACCCAGTTTCGGCCTCAAAATCGTAGTCTGCGTCATCACAGCAACCAAACTGCCCCCATCATCGAAAACCCTCCCCTCACTAACCGCCCGCGCACCCCCTGCCGCACACGTCTGCTGCTCACTAACCAGCCACTCCCCTACATCCACCCGATGTGTCATCACCCGCAACGCAAAGTCCAACGTCGCGCAGGCACTCGCATCCAGCAGACTCCGGCCCGCATGGTTGGCGGGGATGTACGCGAGGCCGCGGTCCATATAGAACGCCAGCGCGGCGAGCTGAGCGGGTTCGCTCCCCAGCGGGGTCTGCAGGCGGAAGCGTTCAGCAGAGATGATGCCAGTGATATCTCCTTCGGATTTCCGGTTGGTGGCCGGAAGGGCTTGCACCTCCATGTACCGGTTGATGTATTTATATAGTCCCGATTCTTGGATCCCGGCTGTAGCGCCTGGAACAGCGTCGAAGTGTGCGGATTGCGGACGAGCGGAATAATTCACCATTTCGAGCGTCTCCTCGACGTGAAAGTCGGCCGTCGCAAGGAGGCATAGCTGTTCGCCGGTGGGGCCTTCCTGGTACACGCGGAGATGTCGGGTTTGGAAGATCCGCGTGTCGCGGATGCGTTCGACTTGGCAGATGAGCTTGAGGGAGGGGCTCGCGGGCCGGACGAAGTGTCCGGTCAGTGAATACAGGTGGTGACCGGGGTTGGTGGTGGCGTAGGCTGCGCTGATAGCGATGGCGAGGATGTTGCCGCCGTAGACCCAGTCGGCGAGGTCGCCCATGCGCGTGGGCGGGAGGAGCGAGATGTATCGGTCGGGACCGAGCGGTTCGACGGCGACTTGATTTTGGAGGGTTGTCATGGTAGTTGCTTTTGATGAAGGACTTCATTTGGAGGCATAGCTAGAAGTATTGTTCCTTAAATGGCTGTTGAGGGCATCGTAGTGACATGTGATGCGCTGGGTGATATTGTAATCACGCGTGGTACTGTACAGGGCCCTGATTACTGCCGGGAAAGTGCTTATGCTTGGCGATTCTTCCGGTGTTCTACTGATTATAGCAGATTGTGTATAGTGGTTGACCTTTCATTCTATTCGGATTTAGAACTGCTGAAGTTGCTCGCTCCAAGACGACACAGATCACCCTTCCCTATATTCAGGCAATTATATGCCACTTTCCCTATACCTTGAAATTAATGACGAGTCCTCGGTAAAAAATTCTTCCTTCCCAAGTTTCAAGCAACAGTAGTGCCCAAAGGTCGTAAAGACGCATGAAAAGCAGCGTTGACATCGATCATTCTGAACCCGGGAGCGCGCCCGAGAATGACGAATCCATGAGCAAGCCCTATCCACATTAGCTAAGTCAACCACAACTCCGAAAACCACTTACTCCAGAGGAATTTCTCTACGTTTAAAGCATAAAGACCATAATTGGAGCGCATCCGTCTCAAAGGTTCCTTCGCGATTCGAACTGTGGGAAACAAGCTCAGCCGCTGCAGATCCGCCCCATGCTGCGTAAGATACCCTTCCACGTCCCGACTATCGAACCACTGGCCTCCGAGCCCACATATCTCAAGCAATCGAGCGCGATCACCCAATGATGTCGACTCATCCCCAGATCCGCTACTTGGGAGAATTCCTAGCACTCGACGAGGCATCCTCATATTCTTCGGATGTATCGGAGTGCCTAATTCATCCTTGTCGGGGTAATGCGTACCTGCTCCACCAACACCATAGAATGGAAGACCGGGAACCTCGAGTGGGGACTCGGCCCCCCCTCGTAGCAATTGCTCGAATCGCGGTTGCATCTTCGCTTTGTCCTGTATGCAAGGCACGAGACGGAACACGCGGTACACTTGTTGGGGATTCGATCGGGGATCGATGAACAAATTGAAAGCGTGCTCAAGGCAGTATCGCTGCAGTCGACGGGCAAAGCGCCCTTCTTGGAATGAGTATGTATGAGCTTTGGTCGAAATAGGTCGGGGTAATGAATGCTGCCGTCTCCGCGGCGGACTAAATGACCCCTGCTGAATCTCCCGGCTACTTTTGCTTTGATCAAAATTGTAACCCAATATCTGGCATGGCGCGGCGGAAGACATATCAGATTCTGGCGTAGCCCCGACGAGAGTGGAATCAGTCTGGCAGGCTGAACCGTGAAAGACATCTTGCTCGATCAACACCCCACGAATTTGCGTTAGGCGGGCATAGATATCCGGATGAGACAGCTGCAGACGCGCCTCAGTAGCAGCCTCGCAGGTGCTGGCAACCTGATCTGATAGCCTGCGAAGCTTTTCCTCCAGGTCTGTTACGCGAGCGAGAGTTTGCCGAAAGACCGCCTCCTTTTTGAGGCGGTATGTCTTCTGGGCGCGCCGAACCTGGGTGCGCCGGTCCTCCGAGAGGATTGCCGGGCCGTTGGCCTCGATGCGGGGCCGACCTACGCGCCTCACTGAGCGCAGTCGCGATTTGATCGAGCTTGAGTGGTTGAGTTGTTCCTGTGAGGCATCTGGCATTTCTGTATCCCGATTTGGTGTTCCCGTGCCAGATTGTGGCTCTGGTGGCGTTGCGGATGATGCGATGGTTGCGACGAAGGTGCTGGGCTCATCCGCCTCTCCTAGGAATGACCTAGCAGAGAGAATAGATAAGCTCGATCGGCGTTGCATCTCTATAGAAACTAAGTATCATAGTTATGAGATCATGAGGGTGATGGTAGAAGAAATGACCAGGTAGACTTCATTCATCAGATGTGTCGACGTGTTTGACCGCCTTGCGCTTCCGAGGTCTGGAAGGTGCGGCAGATTGAATTTGCTGTTATTCCTTCACCGCCCCTCCCCCTCATTGGGTTTATGCACATAAAGATCAGCCCTACACTTTCCGTCAACTCAGATAATGTGCATAAAGCATTTCTCCTCAGTCCTGTCGGCCACGATTTCGCTACCTCATTGAAAAGGCCATCCATGTCTCTGTGTATTCCTCTCTCTCTTTCTTCGGCCTTATACTCCTTAGCTTTATTTTATTCATTGGTTTTAGACAAGAACCTCTTTCGCAAAACCAACATCAGAAATAATGATCAACAAGACTTCCGGTCTCAGATATATCCCTTTAGTCCACCCAACCGTTCCTTCGCCAAATCAAGCAGCGAACCTTCCTTACAAACCGCGAACCTGAGATAATTCTCCCCAAGGCGCGCATGATTCTCACTATAGAAAACCGACGGCGGAATAGCGGCAACCCCAAACTCCTGCATCAGAAACCAGCACAGGTGAAAGTCGCGCCGACGAGTGGCGATCCACGGCGGCAAGGGGTAAGTCTCCGGTATCCGCACCGACGACAAGTCCGCGAGGACGAAATATCCGCCTTCGGGCCGCGTATACTACCCACCACAGTGATCAGCGTATGCTTCTAAAGGAAGGATCAACTCTAGAGAACTGAACGGTGGAGGTGTACCGGTATTCCCAGCTCATCCCAAACCTCGCAGAAGCGCCGGATCTTCCGCTGCATCTGCTCACGGCTCTCCTCCCAGAACCGCGTCTCCTCAGCCTGGATGTAGGCGACGGCGACGGCTTCCTGCAGCGGGGACACGGTGCTGTAACAGATTTTGGTGTGGATGGCGGCCACTGCATTGATTAAGGGCGGCGGTCCTACCAAGTACCCGATCTTCCAGCCGGTGGCATGGAGGGATTTGCCGGCGGAGCCAACCGTCAAGGTACGGTTGTAGAGGGCGGGCGCGAGGCTGGCGGGACTCAGAAGTGGGGCGTAGGATAACTGGTTGTAGACCTCGTCGGATAGGATGATGATGTTGTGTTGGATGCAGAGTGTGCCGATGTATTGCAGCTCCTGCTGGGTGAAGACTTTGCCGGTTGGGTTGTGTCTGCTAGCCATGGTTAACTGTGTGTGGGAGGAGAATTAAAGGAAGGGCTGTATTTTTACGGAGTATTTAGGACCTGTAGATGGTTGGTAGAGTCAATGATATATACCACCAAGATTTGACTTGGGCAAGGAGGTGTGCCTACCATCATTCTTGTGCGATTATTGATAACGCTCCTGAGTGTATCGAAGTCAACAGTCCAGCTAGAAGGACCTTTCAGCTTGTTCGTCTCTTGCTGTGGAGGATTGAGCGGCACATGTCGAACCACACCGCCAGCAAGCTCAATTCCGCTGATAAACCTGCACCTCTGATAAATCACTCATCATCAGATAATGCTTCAAGTGGAATCGACATACTGATCGAAAAACGGCTCAAAGACAATCACCTCATCGCCGGGCTTGAGGAACGCCATGAATGCGCAGAGCAAGCCTGACATAAAACGTCAGAGATGTCTCTCGGTGGACAAAAGCGCCTCAATTATGCACTTGCCCTCGCTAGCGCCAGAGGTGATGACAACCTCTGTTTCCGCGTCGATAGGCTGCTGCCATGAGCTGGAGAAAAGACGCGCAATTGTCTGCTTCAGTGATGGACGGCCCTAAACCTCGGAATTGAATCCGTTGCGTAAGCCAGTAATGCCCGGTCGTCTTTGCAGTGCCAGATGTACGGTACCTTTGTCGGTGAACATTGATTACAATCAACCCTATTCAAGGCATCTTTTGCTGCATCGATAGCGAACTGTGGCGGATTGTATCCACTGCGATGGTTAGCAGAAACTCAGGCATAACCATCGAGAGACGATCCTGACAAGAAGCCCTGACCGAGATTTACGATTGGCTGCATCGGCGAGGTAGCAGCTGCATTGTTGACGAAGGACCAGACGTCTTGCTCCGGACCTTTATCACTAAGAGTGGAGGATAAACAATGGCTACTGTATGTAGCTAATGACATCTTGCGAAGCTGATTGTTTTTGTATCAGAAAAGGGTCATGGTGACATTGCGTTTAAGCTTGCTTATAAGATATTCTGCACTCGAGCTGGGCATACAGTTCAATGGCAGCATCAACTCGGAAAACAAAATAATCTTACTATCAGAGAATGGTAAGTAGGTATCTAAGCTGCTTTTCAGACTGGACTGGCGTGACGTGACGATGATCTTCCCCCGATGTCAAGCAGAGGTATGCACGAAAGTAAGGGGTTGGCGGGGCATCAACCCGCCTTTTCAACTTGGTCCCGGGGTTGGGATATATGACCTGAGTGCATACTACCTTGTCGATCTAGCTTGCTCGAACGAGCGAGCATGTAACCATGTGATTCCGATGAGCTAACGAGGGATGCATTGAGGCGTTGATATAATTGCCGAGTGCTGATCCCGGCACTTAAGGCCACCCACACAGATACGCTTACAATCACAGCAGACGAGTTCCAAGCTTTACACTCTCCGAAAATCTTCTTCTGGTTGCGAAAACCCCCACGACGGATCGGAATCCATCCCGTTGCAGCGACTCGCCCGCACGAAACTATTATCGACCCCCTCAATGCGAGCCACAGGCCGCACCACCTCCACATCAGCGCCGAATCGATGAGAGTACCATACCTCGGTCAGATTTTCATCCCGTGTGGATTGTTTCGGCGGCCTGAACAACTCAGGGAACTGTTGCTGCATGTCCGCCAGTGCGATCTTTGTGCTCCGATCCACGCCATCGCAATGACGCAAGCTGCGGAATACATGTGATATCCTTCCTCGTAGAATTGCCTGTATCTCTTCGGGATATTGTCCGACCGCAAAAAGAAGTAGATTGAACTGCATGAGCGACACCTTCCCATGATATGATCCACCTAATAGGGCGCGATAATACAGCCCTAACAATGCCGTGATGGCGCCCATACACCCCGCGCCGTAGTCGGCAATCGGCCAGGGGCTCACGATAGGCTCGTTGCGGCCTAGGAACTTCCCAAATTCCCAAGCAAATCCCGTCAACTGTGTGATTTGGTAGTCAGTACTTGAAACTCCCACCGAGAACGGGAGGTACAACGTACACAATCGGCAATCTGCTGCCACCCAGGCCGACCAGCCCACGGGCCCCTATGGCCGAAGCAATTCTCGTCTACGTAGACTATCCCCCTCCCGCGACGAGTCGCCATCGCACTCAACGAGGACAGGCCGTAGCCCAGTCTTTCCAAAACACCAGACCGGAACCCATCAATCACTACGTCAGCCTCTCCCAAAAGCTGTTCGAACTTCTGCCGTCCTGTGGGGCTCTTGAGATCGAGGTCAACGGCGCGTTTGCCCATGTTGCCGTCCACTTGGAAGAACGGCACATCGGGGATGGAGGAAGAGCAGGTGATCTTCAAGACATCTGCCCCATACTCGGCGAGGATACGACCAATGACAGGGCCAGCAATGACGCAGCAGAGCTCTAGTATCTTGATGCCACCGAGCACACGGGTGGACTTGCTTGGCTGGAAAGGGGTAGGAGGGACATCGCCCGGCATGCGGGAGACTGTCCACCAGGGCTCGTTGATGTTGGCTTCGCCCTGTTGTTGGGGTTTAGCATCATCCCGATTTGAAGGAATGTGCCGGCAACTCACATGTGGTGTAGCACAGAATTCCTCGTGCGTGTAGACTGTAACTCCAGCTTGCCCGGCGTCTTGATTGAGATCTTCGAGCTCAGCCGCTGAGAACTTTCTCACCTGTGTACCAATGAGATCAACGATCTTATCATACTCAGTTAGGTCCGGTCTATGGCTCGGAAGACCAATCATATTCAAGGTCTTTGTCGGATCCAACGAGCCATGCAGAAAGAAGTACTCATTCTCATTCCTCGTTCGATACATGTTGGCAGCCTGTCGGCGGTAAATGTTCGACTGGGCAGCATGAATGTCGGTGTCTCACAAGTTCAGCCTTCAGACAGTAAGCGAAGGGGGGTTGCGCTTACCTTTCAGATATTCTTTTATTTCAGGGTTTGACTTTGTAAAGCCGTTCACCTTGGCAAGGAGTGCCTGGAACCCAAAGAGCGTCGCTCTCTCGAGGCTGAGGCAGATCCCCCTACCACCTGGCATCGCTCCGAAGCGCAGATCTGCGATGGCGGCGGCCATCGCCCCCTCGACACCCTTCAGTGCGGCGAGTGTCTCTGTGACTTTGAATGGGGTAGGGTAGTAGATCTGATCTGAACGAGAGGTGAAGATCACTTTGCCTCCGAGTGCATCGCAAGGGAGACTGAGCCTCTCGGCGTCATTGATCAACCCATTGAAGATCCTTTCCGCCCCGGCTCTTGGCGAGTAGTGTTCCTTCGCAATGTCATTGGCACTCATAGTCGATTGGGTGAATGTATCCTGTGCACTTTCTAGATAGTATTTCATCAAGATACTGTCGCCTGAGAATGGGGCTAGATATACGCATCACCCGGCGGGTTTTCGTCAACGGTATGACGTGCGTTGTAGACTACTCCGAAATCGACACCTTCGAGGATGAGATCATTCCTCCTTTTTCATAAACTTTATTATCAATGTCTCCTTGAAGCATGGGTGTGAACTATATGGAAAAGAAACCCGTCCAGTCCGAAGTGGTCGGAGAGGCCGCCCGAGAAGTGCCGAGGTTACACAAGGCATGCACCGGTAGTTCTTTTAGGGCTTCGAGGAATGTACGGAATCCGGCTGTATTTTCGACATGAAGATCGTCGTCATCGAAAGCATCTTCACTAAGCATCCTGGAAACGAAAAAGATATCGTACTACATATATATCGTCCTCGAGAATTTTCAAAAAGGCTTTCTGACATTTGTATTCCCGCACAGAAGGCTAAGCATAGAACCCAGTCAACACAAAACTGATTTAAATATTCGTTTCACCCTCATGATGCAAAGACTATCATCGCTTCTTGAAAATGCAGCACACAGTCACGGCGACCAAGGGATCATATTCTACCCTGACCAGATATCCGACAGTGAGAAGACAGCCAGGGTCACTTATCGAGAGCTCCACCGTCAGGCGTCGGCCAACAGCACAAAGATTCGGCAACGGAAACGCTATGCGCCCGACCAGATAGTCCTACTGCATCTGGGTTCGAGCAACCATCTCGACACGATCATCTGGTTCTGGTCCCTCATCTATGCCAACTGCATACCAGCCATGTCAACCCCTCTTCCACAAGATCAGGGTCTTCGCCTCAAGCATCTGCGCCACTTGCAGACATTACTGCAGGATCCAGTCTGCTTCACCAGTGAATCCCGATTGGAAGATTTTCCCACCGATCTGACAATCCCGCTCGAGACCGTCGAGCAATTCCAAGATTTGGACTTTGAGTACCCGAACGAGAGCGGACTTGCGCCTCCAACAAGCGGAGGCGCTGCCGACATGGCTGTTTTAATGCTCACATCTGGCAGCACAGGTCCATGCAAAGCCGTGGGTCTAACCCACCAGCAGATCCTCTGCTCCCTGAACGGTAAATGCGCCGTATTCCCCCTGCAAAATCCCATTGGTGCCTTCCTCAATTGGATCAGTCTGGACCACGTCGGAAGTTTAATCGAGATCCATCTCCACGCGCTGCTTGCCGGAGTCGATCAAGTCCATGTTTCCCCGAGCGATGTGATTCAATCCCCGCTGTGGTTCTTGAAGCTCTTGGAGCGACATCAAGTCGCGAGGACGTTCGCACCGAACTTCTTCCTGGCGATGCTGGCGCACACCCTGGATGCGACCGCAGCGGGAAGCGACACATTCTTTGACCTCCAGCACCTGCAGTATGTCGTAAGTGGTGGTGAGGCAAATGGGGTCGGTGTCTGTGCCCGGTTGAGCGCGTATCTCTCCCGCTGCGGGGCGGCGGAGAACTGCATCGTGCCGGGGTTCGGGATGACGGAGACATGCGCAGGGTGTATTTACAACCTAGGGTTTCCGAAATATGACAAGCGGCACGGGTATGACTTCGCGTCCCTTGGGTCGTGCATCCCCGGGGTTGAGATGAGGATTGCGTCCGTCGTACCAAAGGAAGTTGGTTATCTGGAGGTCAGGGGGCCTATTGTCTTTGCAGGGTACTTCAACAATCCTGACGCGACGGTGGAAGCCTTCCAGCCCGGCGGGTGGTTTCGGACGGGAGATACAGGATTCCTGGACGCAAATGGGTGCCTCAACCTCGCCGGGAGGACAAATGACTTGATCTCCATCAATGGGGTCAAGCATAATGCATTAGCACTTGAGGTTGGGCTGGAGGAAGCGCAACTCCCCGGAGTCAGTCCGGGCGAGGTGGTCTGCTTCGCGCATCGCGCCCCGGGGGTGGAAACGGAGCAAATATATGTTGTCTACGCGCATAGCTACTGCACGCACGATATGAAGGCGCGTTATGAGACGCTGACGGCAATCAGCCATAAGGTCTCGCTCATGACCAACACAAAGCCCCGCGTTCTTCCTCTGCTTGCCCTCGAACGGTCATCCCTGGGGAAGATATCCCGGTCGAAGCTGCAATCACAGATCGCCTTGGGGGGGTATGCAAGCGAGCAAAAGCTGGACGCAGAGCTTCTCCAAGCCCATCGACGAGCCATGTACCGTCCGCCCAGAACCGAAACGGAAAAGACCATCGTCGAAGTCCTTTCGAGTATCATCCCGGACACGACGACCGACGGTCTGGGGGCCACCGCCAACCTATTCGAATTGGGCCTCACATCTCTGACTCTCGTCCAAATCCAACGTCAACTCCAAGATCAACTCTCGCTGAACCAGCCCCTTCCCTTGGCCACTATCATGACCCATCCCACTGTCCAGGACCTCGCTGCGGTCTGCGAAGAAGCCACAACGCACGAATATAATCCGGTCGTGACCCTCCAACCGCACGGCACCAAGCCCCCGCTCTGGCTCATTCACCCCGCCGCAGGCGAAGCCCTCGTCTTTCTCAACCTCGCCCACCTCATCCGCGACCGGCCAGTCTACGCCTTCCGGGCGCGTGGCTTCCATCGCGAGGAGCCCTTCTTCACGAGTCTGGACGAGTGCCTCACGACCTACCACGCCGCAATGAAGAAGATCCAACCCAAAGGTCCCTACGCGATCCTTGGATACTCGTACGGTGCGATGGTCGCCTTCGAGCTGGCCAAGAGACTCGAGGCCGAGGGCGGTGAGGTGCGGTTCCTGGCGAGTCTCAACCGGCCCCCGTATGTGAGTCCACGCCTACGACAGGTGCAGTGGTCGGAATGCTTGGTGAACATCTCCTTCTTCCTGGGGATCCTGTCCCGCGAGGCGTTGCATCGATGCCTGGATGCGGTGAGAGATGCATCAAGGAAGGAAGCGCTAGAAGTCGTCCTTCCTCACGTCGATCATAGTCGGATGGTTGAATTAGGGTTGAATGATCACAGCCTTGCTAGGTGGATTGACGTGGCATTTAGCCTCCAGGAAATTGGGAGGGAGTATCAGCCCGATGGGGAGGTGGCCCATATGGCCGTTTTTCACTGCGATCCCTTGGACTTTCTGAAAGTTGGTAAAGAGGAGTGGTTGCGGAGGCTGGCAGCTTGGAAGGAGTTTTCAAGAGAGGAGAGCGAGTACTACGAGGTTCCGGGAGAGCATCACTCGGTCTTAGACGCAACACATGTTCAGAAATTCTTTGTTATGCTGGTCAAGGCCCTGGCTGCACGAGAGATATAGACAGCAGGGTAGTCCATTTTGTGGATGTTCGTTGAATCAATTATTTTGAGGGATGAAGAGTAATCTTGTCCGCGTCAAGGTAATCGAGTCCGCAGTGCGGGGAAGAGAGCCGGAACCGCCATGCATTTTTCTACACATACGTCGGCGTGGGGCATCAAGTCAATGCATTGAAAGCAGCATGCACCTGTCCGCAAGTGGGTCTGGCTGTGGGGAAGGGGTGGGTAGTGGGCACAGAAGTGGGGCGCCATACAAGGTGATCTGTCCGACAATTCACAGATTCTGTCAATGAACAAGACGGTACAGCATCAGCTGATGATGGTAAGGCGATCAAGTCCTTACGCCAGAGGGAATCAGTTGCACTCAGCATAATATCACAACAGTCCTTGAGTCAGGTTATTTTCTAACAAAAAATCGCACTTGCACCTCACAATCCGTACACTAAGTTCAGTTTTGATAGTGGAGAGACTATTATCACCGGCTACAGTAATATGTCATTTGACCTACGATTAACAAGTCGCGCACTTCTACACATAGCAAGCTGCTGTACCAGACAGAGCGTTTGATGAGCTAGAATAGGCTAGTATCCTGGCGTTGATGTTAAATTCTAGAATTGCATAGCCATAAACTTGTCACGTGCTATGGGGTGAGGTGCCCATTGCATGACCCCTCGAAACGGAACAGAAGAGCAAGCGTATCCTTGAGCTCAGCTTATCGTTGAAGAAAAGGCCTAAAGAAGTTAAGGCTGGCAGCTTTTTTCCCAATACATCTATCAAACTTTACTATATAATACCAAAAGCTAAAGAAATGCTTAATCTCAACCAATTCAGTGGTAAATATAGAAATTAAAATAGAATAAAACTTAGATTAAAGGATTCTATCAACGGTAGTAAGCCCGATGTTGTGTTATTTACAAATTTAAAGCATCTACTCCTAAACATAAATGAAACTTGGACCCACCAGGGATCCCATCTGACCAGCAGTCAGTGAGATCATGGAATACACAAAGAGAACGCTGACCCTGCGGTACACTAGTACATCCGCAAGGCCTCATTGTTATGATCATGACTTGTCTGTTTCACTTGTTTTGACCAGGCCTTTCTCATTGTTCATGGGGTCATCATAATCAGGTCGTACACAGAGTAAGACCTGGCTACTCAGATGAGTCCACGCTACAGTCATCAGTCCATTACCTCAGAGAGCCACTTTCTCACTATGAAGAAGACAAAAGGCTTGCGAGTGTTGTTTGCGAGCTAGACAAACTGCGCACAGTGGGATCCTGGATTGTCTCGGATAGCTACCATGAGAGAGACGGTGAAGGCACAATGAAGCCCCTACTCCTCAAACGCATGATGCCCGAAGGCTGAACAGGCTAAAAAGGTCAGAGGTTTCTATCTCTTTTCCTCTCCACGCCGGGAGCTGTTATCTTGGGAGGAGAGCAGCCCTCTCTGGCAGTTAAAAGGGCTCAATCCGTCGCTTTTTCTCTCCCTCCTCAATTTTACTTGGGTTCTAACTAGTCCACTCTCCTCTATCGATCGTCACTACAAGTCTTCATCACATCCTTGGACAAAATGACCATCTCTCGTGCAGAGGAAACCGAGCTCCGCTGGCTCAGATTGCGATTGCCAGATGCGCATAGCATATTCGAGAGCTTGGAGAAATCTCCGCCAACCTCAACGGAGCAGACGGGCTCAATGAAGCACTGCTTTCAATCATCGGGGATCTGGCTATGTATTCCAAGGATGACTTCAAGTCAGCGAATGATCAAATCAAACTTCCAGTTGGTCGTCTGCGTCCCCCAGACCTCAGCTTCCTTGGCTCTCATCACACAAAGGATTACTAAGGAGGAGTTTGATGTTTTTGGCAGTAGATCGCTATGACCTTGCGCTGTCGATAATCAGAGGCTTACACGAGTTTCCTGGTGAACGATATCGCGCGGGATACGGTTTATCACTATGTTATAAAATTTGCGACCGACCACATCATATCGTGATTCTGCCGTAAGCCCAACCAGACGTGCCAGGTCCTCCGAGTAATTCGGAGAGAATCGGTCATCTCGATATCAACTATCCGCCTTACGCCAACTACTATGCGTTGTCAACCGAAGAAATCGTTACCCTGGTAGAACGACCCATGCGGGGTCCTGCAGCGGACATAGCAGTAGGTGATCAGATCGCCTCGGCGGAGACGGAGAACGAAGGCGACGGCGGGGAGCAGATAACAGGAAGTGGTCAGATTGCCTCGGCGGAGATGGGGCACGAAGGCGAAGAGAGCAGCCATATAGAAGAGGAAGAAGGGCAGACTCCGGAAGAAAGAGGCCAAGGCCGATCTAAACTCGAAGTCATGAAACGTCTGGTCAAGGACTGGGTGGCCGTGTTGTTGGATTCTTCACCGCTAGGGCTAGGTCCTAGTGGTATTCTGATCGCTCTGAGCTCCTCGCTCCGCGCCTATGTCGCCTTTTCGGTCTTGCCCCTCCCCCTTTCTTTGTTTTGTTTCTTGTGAGAAAGATACGTGTGAAATCTTGACTTCTGCAATGATGTTGGACATTTGATTTATGTAGTAGAATAATCTGATTTAAGCAAGCTGAACGAAACTGACAGCGCTGTTGCTTACTTTGTAAAGGAAACTAAACGTCTAGCTAGGGCAAATTCCAGACATAGACGACTATCACGGGGACCGGTAATGTCGTGACCACGGGTTAGACCGCCATCTGCAGTCTGGGTCGTATTTTGTACTGATCCATTCTTCCAGAATGTTGTCCCGGTTGTCGCAATCAAACGTGGATTCCGCCGGAACCCCCGGAAAGTCGCGAAGGAGTTTATTCCAGGCCTCGAAATGAACCTCGGGGAACCGACCGGTGCCATCCGGGAAGAAGTCGGCCTCCTTAAAGCGCCAGGCAAACTCATTTATCGCCGGCTATGCTGCACAGTCGCTGTACTCACTCAGAACGGGGCAGTGGTCGATAACTTTATAGAGCAATAGTAGTAAAGCAAATGCTTAAGCATGTGCTAAGAAGGTGCTTAAGCAGCTATATAAACAGGCGTCTAAACAACTATCGAAACAGGTGCTTAAACAGGCCCTCGTTCTACAATCGGTTCGGTGTATTTGTTTAAAACTTCTACCAAAATCCTCAATTATTTCTCTTTCTCTACATGGCTTTCAATCACATTTTGAGGCATCTTTGATGTACGATACATGTAATCATCTTCTCCTACCAACAAGACGGGAGTTGGATTATGCAAACCTAAGCAACACTACCTTAAGAAACTAGACCTTACCTAGGTACTGTACACATATACCTGTATCTAACTATCATCGATCTGTTCAAATCACCGGACCTTCGACCCATGTGGTAAGACAAACATGCATGAAGAGACAGATATTTGAAGGTCAAAAAGCAAACCCTTGTATAAACGAAAAATAAGGAATTTTGCGTAGACTTTCACTTTAAATCAAGTCGACCCTTAATAACTATTCATTTTTCTGCAGTACCTAAATATACGACTTGCTGTTGTGAAGATGTATAGATGGCTTAACTCCAAAGACCAACATGTTAGAAAGATGGATCCATCCTAAAATAGCATCGTTCGCGCCGATCGCTCGTATTCCAAACACTACACCAGTCAACCCTCTTACCCTTTTAGGATATAGTCCGAGGTGAAGCTCTGCCCTTCTAGAAGCGTTAAGCGGAAAAATATATGCAGATATGGTTTTTCCAATTCCTAGACATACAGCAATGTTCCATATCAGTACGTCGATAAGGTAGCAGATTCGTCCTAGGTTGAACCATAAAGTATATCTCAGAGTCTTTTATTTTGATCCGTCCTGACACATTATAGGCTTGTTCCGCCGTATAATGCGTGCCTGGGACAAGACAATGTCGGCCTTCAAGAGGGTTATACAAGCCTTGGTCGGCCTCGCAGTGTGGTCTAGATTGTTAGGCAGAGGGGGGGAGGGGCGCATGAATGTCTTCAACACTTTTCCTGGCTGACAGCTTCCGAGGTAGAAAGGGTGGCCAGCGGTATTGGCCTGATCTTGCCCCATGCCGAACCTGAAACCAGAAATGAAGTTATGGGGGTACAGCTCCGGCTGGGTCACGATTTAGTGCACGTAGGTCAAAAGTCACATAGATAGGCTCTGACCTAGTCGGAGCTACACCACCCTATATCGCACAATATAACCACCAAGTGATTTAAAGCTCAAATGAGTCGTTGGTAAGGTGCAGTACGGGCAGAATTCGGAGTTATCACATACACGAGTAGCCCACCGTGATCGGGAGAAGCATTGAGGGTTTGGGTCCTTTGCGTAAACTTTTCAAAAGCTGATCGCCCCACATAAATGATAGATGCACGCGATTGAGAACCGCACCTTCCGATACTGTATAATCCCACGGCGATCTCACACCACACAGCCACATCCTCGGGCCAGGTCTCACGTAGCTTGTACATTGAGTACAGCAAAGGGTCAGGCGGAAGGTATACTGTACAGGGAATCTGACATATTCCTAGTAGAGACCTGTGTTACATTGTCAATATTGAATTGCAGTAACTTGGAGAGGTGATGGGCAACATCAACTATTATTGATCTATAGCTACGCAATATCAAGTGAGCCTATTAACACAGTTTCTCCAACTTGACTTATATTATACTAGTATAATGAGGTAGCAATTATTATGCGCGAGGAACTAAAGATTTCAGGGGTCGGAATGATCTAGGCAGTTGGGAAGCCGACTCTGTCCGAATCGTGACATTATTATCGATCAGATAGTCAAATCGGGTCAGTATCCCACCCCAGTCAAATAAACCCCCAACGCTTCAACAGCCTGCACAGCATCCTCGTGTTTCACCCCCTCAGGACTATGCGCCAAGATCAGAGTTTGATTCGTCTTGTACACATACACGCCCTCGTTGTCCTAGACCGATAAACTGTTAGTAAAATGTTCCGGTAAGAGAAAGTCTCAAAACCCTACCTTGTTGCAATAGATGCTTTTTCCACTTGCAGCAGTCACCGCATACTTCTGGCTTTCAAGATAGATTCCTTGAGAATACAGAGAACTGGTATCGCTAAGCCCTTGGATTATAGCCTGCAGCTCTGTGGGTGTAACCTATATTTTTGCATTAGCATATATTGACCATCAAAACCATCCTCCTAGGGTGGTAGTGACAAGTGCCTTACACTGAAGCCGGGAGTGCTGCTGGCCCAACAACTGTCGCCTTGACCTGAAAATATAGCGGCTTTGTCGATCTTGCCGGTCCCGACAAGACTCGAATCGACATAGCCTGAGAAAGTCAAGGGATTAGAAGTCGTATCATATAGACATTATCTCATAACCCATTACCTTGAAAGCTCATCGTGATGGTATGTATCAGTGTAGGGTGCCGGGGCAAGGATAATAGAACGTAGATGGTCGGGGGATTCTGATGGGGGAGCGGCGGGGGGACGAGACTCCTTTATAGCCACTACTTATATACACTGTCAAGGTGGGGTAAACGTACGAAATTTGAACTCGATTGGAACGAACACCTTCAGCTCCTCGGAGATCTGCTCGATAAACATTTGTTTCAAATTATTAACTAGTGATTGGCATTCAACCACCTATCCTATATTCAGAGCAAGATAGCTCGGCTAAGAAGAAACCCTGCTCTAGCCGCAGCTGAAAATCCACATCCACAGTACAGTACCTCCGGAGTCCGCAGGCTGACGTGGGTACCATCGGAGCGGTACCAGGCCCCACAACATGCAGATCGATACTGTACTTGGCCCTGGCCCATACATCCCAAATCCACGTAAAAAAAGCCTGTGACCTGTCTAGTTCAAGGGAGAAGATCTCCGATCTCGCTCAATCCTGCCTTACCCCACCGACAGTCGCCGACCCATTCCGGTCGGATGCATCAACCGAGCTAAAACGCTATACTGCCACCCGAGGAAATTCGAATCTTGACAGTCGGACACTAGGACTCTTTGATACTGCTGATTGTACATAGTATTAACGACACTCGAGTCTGCCGGCGACGACCAGACAGTGGGTTGATACGGCCCTGTAACCGACGGCAGAGTTTCCAGAAGTTCGGATGTAGAGCGGCCCCACATTAAGTGCAAATACGTAGTGTCTACCTTCAGAAAAGCGGCTACTCAGTACGAGCTTGTACTCATATTTTTTCATCTTAACACTCGAGTGAATAGGAAAAGGTCTACACCATTAGGTTGTAAGAGTGCACCACAATGGTTAGATCCCTCGAATAGATCCTTTGGTGGATAGATCTCCTTCACTCCACCAACAACATCTCTAGCCCCCTTCCCCTTACCATAGAGGCCTCACTAGCTGGGGTTCAGGTTACTAGTTGTTTCGCCCACAACCTTGTTCAGATCTTGAAAGACTCCTCGGAGTACTGTCGAACACGTTTACGGTTCCTTTGAAGCTGTGACGGCCATTACTAAACATGCAGGGGAGATCGCGGTGCACAGGTCCAGTAATACCTACATTTCTAGTAAACAGTATTCATGCTATTCACCACGCCGCTCGCACTCTGGGGGGAAACGGAAGACGCTTCAAAGAGACCTAGCCATACAGCGGAGGTATCGAAGCTTCTGCCGACCGCTTCAAGGATGGTTCGATTGACGCTATCGAGCTTGCTATCCAGACCGCCAGGGAGGCAGTTCAATTCGCTATGGAGGCGGTCATAATTGTTGGGACAGTCTCGAGAGACGCGAGGAGTAGCAAGGAGAAGATCACGGAGATAGCTACAGGTACAATAAGCGACCCTGCTGAGATCGTTCAGGGCTATGCTAGGCGCAGTGTCGCTGCTGTGAGTCCAGAACTAGCCATTAGTATTGCAGGGAAAGCGGCCAAGATTCAAGGGGAAGTTAATGATGACATGGCCAGTGGTGTCGCTTGCCAAGATAACCAGCAAAGTCCTACACGAGACGACGACAGTCAGGCATCGAGCCGCGGAGATGTTCGGGGAGGCCAGGGCATCAAGAAGTTAGTCTTGGGGCTAGCAAGACGTGCTTTGCGTGCGAGCGATGTGTTCAAGTTTCAGAGCAGAGAGCAGCCCTGTACGCGTATGATTCTATCAACAACAACAACGAGCTTAGTGAGGGGCCTTTTGAAGAAGTCTTGAGAGAGAGGTTCGAGTTGGCGCAAATTCTGGTGGATGTGGCTGACCCTGCCAAAGAGTTTTCGGTAGGTAATTCAGTAAATAGAGAATCGAGAGCGGGCAATGAGAGGTGCAACACATAAAACAAACTTGATCGCACTCCTTTGGTGACCCAGCACATTGCAAGATGTCAATTCCATTAACCTGCCAAATTCCTTGTCAATGTTCTGCATCAGCCTTCAGTACTGTAAGAAGAGATTGTCAAAAGTAAGAAGCGATGAAGCTCCTTCTGGGGAGTGAGAGATGGTTATTTGTTAATACTGTTGCTGGTAAGCCGTAGTGGTCTCAACCAGCTTGTGACAAGTCGGGTGATATGTCCAAGAGATTAATCAACAGGCGTCCAAGATCGGAGGGAGGCAAGTTCTGTGGAATCCGTTTAACTACACTAGAAAGCAAAATGATAGAGATCTTATCAACCTAACAACCAAAGCAGTAAAGAGCCAAGGAGAAACTAGAAAAAAGCATTGACAGAGCCCTGGCGGTCCAGAATAAGATACTGAAAGTCATACTTGTGAGGTACGCTCAGGGATGTCTGCATCCAAGGTTGATGCTTGCAGAGCTGTCTTATGTTCGAACCTCAATTTTCGTGCGGAACGAAGTATATAGTAGTTATTATAAGTTTTCAGGCAGGGGTAAGGGGCTTCAATTTACAACACCAAAAAAAACCCGAATTGAAAGCCTTTCTTGAGTTTCTTGTTCATTTGGCCTTACTAGTATATATGATGCCAATGAGTGTATCAAAGACTACTGAAGCCCTACTAGGCCGCGGGCCGGGCTAAGTCTTTCCCGAAGAAACGACGAGTGGTGCATGGTTTGCAGCGAACCTGAACCTTTGAAAATCCGTAATGATGGTAAACCAATTAGTGTCTCTGCCCTGACTGTCGCAATCTTCTTGGACAAAGGTGGCTGAGAGAACTCTTATCAAGCCAATCATTCAGTCCTGACGGCGGTCCTGAGGCCTGAGCCAGGCTGCCGCTCACCGCCTACTTCTCCGCAGACAGCCTCACATAGCAGAATACACACACCATACCACCTCTCTCGCAGGTGTTATGACATCCATGTCTCAAATTACCTGTTCATACTGTCGCAAGCAGATATCGAGTGACTGACTAAGCTAGTACTGTAACTAATCACTAGGTAACGTAATCGTCAGCCGAACGAGCCAGGCAAGCGAGCGAGCCAGCTGTATTCTATACAAAAGAACCAATCTTGAGATCTTAGTATCTCAGTAATCTTTATAACTACAAGATTTAAAACTTAGTATAAGCTATTTAAAAACAAAGAAAAGATTTCTCTTAAGCTAAAAATAATCTAAAGCTTCAAATAATAGAGATATTACTGTATTTATATAAAATATTCTCTAGATATAATAAGTTCTAATTTATATATTATGAAGTAGTATACTCTCTAACGGGCCTTTATATACTATACGAAATATAATACAGTGCATTGCACCACTGCCATGCCTACCTTGCACTCTTTTGAGACTGTTCCCAAGCCGTACGCCAATGGCGCTGGTCCAAATACAGTTAACATTATGTCAAGGCTCTCTTGGCATAACGCAGAACTCGTGTACTTTCGAGTTAGATTTACACTGAAAATTTACAATACATGCATGCTACAACAATACATATTCTGGGAATTTGGGACGAACCATTAAAGCACGTGCCATGTCTCTGGCTAATTGTCAATCTGTAACCACCCTGCATCTCTCCATTTCAAATTCGATGTTTGGACACCCAGGTTTTGTCCCAAGGTACAGATTACGGTGGCAAACATCCGTTTGCGGCAATAATGTTACTCGTTTGTTAATCAGTACCTTCTAGTAATAACCGAATAGGTCAGCTGGTGATCTATCTGATGCCATTACACTAGAAACCTCAAACTACCCTGAAGATTATAATACTTCATGGTGCTCCTGTATCTCAAGACTATCCATACAGCGTAGACATATCCCAAGTCAATGAATAATAGTTATACTAAGAAGATTAGAACTATATAATAAAAGTCTAGTAGAGTAAGAATTCCCCTAAGGGATATTTTTCTGCAGAATAATTATCTTAACCGTACATATGACATAATAAGTAGCTTAAATCCTCGAACTGGAAGCCTTCACTAGTTATTGTTGATATTATTTAACAAGAGTAATTCTGCATTTACACAACTGAAGGCCTTAGACATTGCCGAACCAAAGAATTAATACGAGGACCAAACTTTACTGTTCGTTCTACATAATACACACTGTCACTAAACCTAGAACTCCTCCGAATTGGTTATTTACTACTAACTATAAGACTTTCATTACATGATGAGAGCTCGATAGTCACTTGCCAGCCAGAAAGTCTAGAATTTAGCCTTAATTTAGGGCTGACCGGGGAGAAATGGGTACAAGTAACTTCAGAAGGTGCAAGGAAGCCACTAGTTCCTCTGAATCACGTACTGTCTTTGTATGAATAGTGTCTGTGCCTTTGATCGTATTACTGAGAACGTACTATTATTTAGAATATTGAGCATAGACCTTCCCGCTCCAGGCTCATGAATGTTTAACCATGATACTGTAGGAGTTTAAAGAGCAGCAAACCTATTCAGAATGTTGCTCGAGTAACCGCGGTTGACGTGTATACCTGAAAGGTTAAAAATATTGATACCTCAACAGAACTGCTAGGTTATGGTCAAGTTACGATTGAGGTACAATAGAATATCATTATAAGGTATTATCTAAGATCTAGACACTCCTGAATGCAAAGAATAAATACGAGAACCAGAGGTTCATCAAAAATATATAGGTAAAACAAATTCTTTAAACTCGTGTCAAACCTTGGCATTTCTTTGTCAATAGGGGGGAGCTACCTTTCATACTAATTTGTCCAAGTTAATTAACCTAAGTAAATGGTAGGATAGTCGACCAGAAGAATCACTTTTGTCAGATATCATCATAAGGATATCCCAGTTAATACGAAACTAGATCTAGACTTGAGTCCATAACTATGTTTTGCCTCTTGGTCTCTCATCTTCCTTTGTGTTTGTTTTCCTTGTTGAATAGCTCTCCAATTTTAGTATTCAAGATGATATCATTCAAATACGAAGGACAAACATGCTTGACCTAGAGGATGTCACCTGTCTTATCCTGTTGTTGTTCATTACCAAATTTTCACTTAGCGGTTGTTGACAGTCTTCAATTATAAGCAGTGTCCTTGCGTGAAATAATTCCTCGCTCAAAGGCTAGTATTTTTCAGAACACATTAGAATAGCTCAAGATGCCTCCAACTACCTCTTCACCGCGAGAAGGCGAGCGACCCCAAAGGTCCCTGTCTAACCAAGTTGAGACCCATGAAGGTACTACAACTGATGAGCCACCGCCAGTCTATGGTGGCCATGCTACAACCCAAGCAGCTCAACTGAAAGACCGGTCTCAAAGCTTATGGCAAACCGCTTATAGCCAGCTAGATGACAAGGATCAGCAAATCTTGTCGGGGTATATTCACCGAACAGAAATTGTACTTGATGAGATCGTGCGGATAACAGAAGCACAATATCAGGAATATCGAGAGGGGGCAGCTTACAAGTTCCGGGAGTATTCAGCAAAGATAATCAATGCTACATTAAGTGTCAAGGACATTATTGATACTGTTGTAGCTTTTGACCCTACACAACATGCAGCTAGTGCTTGGGCAATTGTATCATTTGGGTTGACAGTACGTAACAATGACTTTGATTTACACTGGATCTGCTGAACTAACTGAATGGTTTAAAACATAGATGGCTAAAAACCATAGTGATCCACGGATCGCTTTGTTTAAGTCTTCAGAAATACTAGCAGACGTCCTCGCAGAATGTGCCTATATCGAAAAAAACTTCTGTTCTGAGAACAAATCTAATACCGGAGATGATCCGACACAGCCACTTATCAAACTTTATAAGGCCATGTTACACTACGCAGCAGAAATACGAAACAATCAGAGAGGTGGAGCTGGAAGGTGGATCCGGAGCTGCATCAAAGCAATTACTGATCAGCCGCTCACAGTGCTAGAGAACACGGTCAACCAAGAAAGGGATTATCTACTCAGGAGGCTTGCAGTAGGCCAACACCTCAACCGCGCAAAGGAGGCTGAGGATATCTTGTCTCGCATCGATAGCCTTACCGAATCTATGAAGCAACTTCTCCACCAATTTAACCTTATGAATCTACGTGTTGCAGAAGGAGCGATTTATAATTCTTATCTCAACGAACATGAAGACTTTTGTCTTCCTGGAACCAGGACTGAGGTTCTGTCTGAGATTCACAAGTGGGCTGATTCAGCGGAAAGTCGATGCATATTCTGGTTGCAAGGAAAGGCAGGGACTGGGAAGTCTACTATTGCCCGAACAGTCGCTCGATCATTTGAAGAAAAGGGTTCTCTTGGTGCTACCTTTTTCTTCAAGAGAGGTGAATCCGACCGTGATACTGCGAGATACTTCATATCAACTATTACAAAACAGTTAGTGTCTCGACATCGGCAGTTAATACCCGATATTATGGAGACTCTCAAGAACGATCCAAATATCCTATACAAGTTTCAGAGTGAACAGTTTGATAAGCTTCTCTATCGGCCTCTTGAGAAGCTGCATCTCAACTATTCTACAATAGTTGTTATTGTTATCGACGCCTTGGACGAATGTTATCTGGAAAATGATATAAAGATTATACTTAAACTTTTGTCCAAGTTGGAGGAAATAAGATCGGTACCTCTGCGAGTGATTTTGACCAGCAGACCTGAACCTCTAATTCGAACCGGCTTTAAAGATAATGGCGGCTATAAAGGCCTGGTTCTTGATAAACGTCCTGATTCAGAAATAAAAAACGATATTGGCCTGTTTCTGAACCATAAGTTTGCGGAGATACGGGACGAATACTCAATCCATGAGTCTTGGCCTGGCGAAAATAAAATACAAGAACTGGTAGATATGGCTCATCCTCTGTTTATTTTCGCAGCCACCATCTGCCGCTTCGTGGGGGACAAACGCTGGACCCCGGAAAAGCGCCTTGAAGCAATTCTCCAAAATACATTGGCAATATCAGGAAGCCGAATGGAAAGCACCTACGGCCCTATTTTGCATCAACTTGTTTCTGCCGCAGATGATGAGGATGCCACGAAATTGTTGGACGAATTTAAGGATATTATTGGGGTTATTATTCTTCTTGCCATACCGCTTTCAGTCAATGCTCTTGCCAGCCTTATAAATAAGCAAAGTGTGGTTGTTCATACTCGCCTGGCTGGATTTCATTCGGTGCTCAGCGTGCCGGCGAATTCAACAGAAGATATTCATTCACCTATTCGCACTCTGCATATATCATTCCGAGATTACCTCCTTACAGCACAAAGCGATCTCAAAATTGAGGAGGAAATGATGCATGGAAGAATAGCAAAACATTGCCGACAACTTATGTCTGAACATCTCAAACATAACATCTGTAACCTAGCAAGTTACGGAACAAAGCGCAAGGAGATTGACCCGGTTGTTATTACTCAGCATCTTACAGCTGACGTGCAATATGCCTGCCAATACTGGGTTTACCATCTTGCGCGTAGCCAAGATAGGATTTCTGATTCTGAAATTCTATCATTCCTGAAAAAGCATTTTCTCCACTGGTTGGAGGCATTGGCTATTATTGGAAGTATATCTGATGCAGCACGGTTGATCGATACACTGAATGAAAGATGAAAGATCATTGGTTAGTTCCTTCAGACTTCTGAAATACTGAAAAATAACTAATATATATCAAAGAAGTTGAAAGATAGTGAGCTTTCTGAATTTCTCGACGATGCAAGAAGATTTACTCTTCAAAATTCCTCGATAGCTGGAACTGCTCCACTTCAAATCTATTGTTCTGGGCTGGTATTTGCACCAATGAAAAGTATCATAAAAAAAAGTTTCATCGGTGAAATGAAACGGATAAAAACATTCCCAGTGATAGAAGACTCATGGAGCCCATGTCTGCAGACATTTGAGAGCAATTCAGAAAGCATTCGCTCAGTGGCTTTTTCTTCCGATGGGCTTTCTCTAGCATCGGGAGCATTTGCTGGGATTATCAAAATTTGGGATACTAAGACGGGCGTCAACCAAAAAACATTTGGAGCTCATTTAGGTTCAGTCGTCAAAACATTAGCCTTTTCTCCAAAAGGGCTTATATTGGCGTCAGGCTCTGATGACAAAACTATAAAGCTCTGGGACATTGCTTTAGGCGTGTGTCAACAGGTATTAGAAGGCCATTCAGGTTGGGTCTGTTCAGTAGCCTTTTCTCCTAATAAGCCTATATTAGCATCAGGCTCAAGAGATAAGACTATCAGACTTTGGAACCTAGAAAAGAAAGAACCTCTAAGGGAATTTAAGAGGCATTCAGGTACAATATTTTCAGTAGCCTTTTCTCCTGATGGACTTACATTGGCATCTGGTTCTGAAGATAAAACTATCAGACTTTGGAATATCAGAACTGGTGAATGTCAGCAAGTTCTGGAGAATTCAGCTTCGGTTTATTCAGTGGCCTTTTCTTCTAATGAGCCTATACTAGCATCCTGCTCTGGTAATGGTACTACCAGGCTCTGGGATGCCCAGCCCGATACTCAGACCTATAAGAAGGGAAGACAAATCCCAGAGAGCGATACAGGTGATTTTCATCTGGTGGGTTTCTCTCCCACGAAGCATATACTGGCGTTAGGCTCTTATGAAGGGACTATCGAAATCTGGGATACTACAACACAGAAGCACCAGCAGACAATACAGACTCGGTCAGGAACAGTCCACTCAATGGCCTTTTCCCCTGTTATGTCCATACTGGCGTCGAGCTCCAGTAATGGAACCATCAAGCTCTGGGATTTCACAATAAAAGAGGAAAAAAAGGTATTGAGAAGCCATTCAGGATGCATATATGCAATGGCCATCTCCTCCAAAGAGCCTATACTAGCCTCAGGTTCTGATGATAAGACTATAATTCTGTGGGATACTAAAACAAGCGAGCACCAGCGTATTTTAACAGATCATTCAGAGTCGATTAACTCAGTTGCCTTCTCTCCTGATGGGCTCACACTGGCAACAGGCTCTTTTGATCAGACTGTTCGGATATGGAACAGCACAACAGGCATATGCCAACAGGTATTAAATGACCATTTAGGTTCTATCTGCTCAGTGGCTTTCTCTCCAAATAGAGATGAGCTTATACTGGCATCAGGCTCTAGTGATGGAACCATCAGACTCTGGAATACAAGAACTGGTAAATATCAGCGAGTTCTGAAGAATTCAGCTTGTGTTTACTTAGTGGCTTTTTCTCCTAATGGACTTACACTGGCATCAGGCTCAAGTGATGGAGCTATCAGACTTTGGAATATAAGAGATGGTAACAATCCGCAAGTTCTAGAGGGGCATTCAGGTTGGGTTTATTCGGTAGCCTTTTCTCCTAATGAGTCTGTACTAGCATCAGGTTTTGATAATGGGACTGTTAAGCTCTGGGATACTGAAAAAGGTATATGGAAGCAAACTTTAGAAGGTCACTCGAAATTTGTCCATTCAGTGGCCTTCTCTTCTGACGGGTCTTTCCTAACATCGGCCTCTTATGATCACACTATCAAAATCTGGATGAAAGAAAGGGGCATCTACAAAGAAGTATCGAAGGACCATCTCAACTCAGCCTGTTCAGCACTGAGACGTTCGGATTTGAATTCTCCAATATCTTCATCAGATAATTGGATAGCCGTCGAGGGCGAGAATCTGCTGTGGCTTCCTGCTGAATACCGTGATTTTGTACGCCATGCTGTCAAGGACACTACACTTGCTCTAGGATATGAGGATGGGCTGGTCTTGATTATAGGTTTCTGTACAGCGAATGAACCAGGCTAATCACTTTCCCGACATGACACAGCAGCATCACTCACTATACCGAAAAGAAGCTGAAGCTCAACTCTAAATACCAGGTCTGGAGCTGAGGATTTTGCAAAATAAAAGCACGACAGGTATCGACTCTCAACTTACAATATGCAGTCAACAATATTTACTTCTTCATGTGATTTTTCGTGCCTACTAAATTACCATCCCACATTATCAGACTCCGATGGAAGTGCTGTTATGGTTATCAGTTTTATGATGACTTCTTGTCGCAAACAAAGGTTATTTGTCTGATTGGTGACTAAATGAATGTATATTACTTAAAAGTCAAACTTGTAAATCAGCGTGAGTTATCTCAGTGTTTATGTCCAGTCTTGAAAATCTGATCTAGTGTTTATAGCAAATTCTCTGTCCTTCACTAAATTATTGAGGATGGGACTATTACAACTAATGTCAGGGTCCGAAGGTACGACACCTTTCTCGGCCGAGACTAAGTTTGAACAGAGTAAAGAATGAAACCACACACAGTGCAAAGTGAAGCCGTCGCTGTAAGAGAATTACAAAACAGGTCATTGCTTGCCAATCGGTCTACTTTCTACGCTAGTCTTGTTTAGACTTAGTACCACTCATCAAGGGTTGGTGAATAAAGTTGGTGTGTTCTGGTAGGCAGGGCGGTTGTACAAGGCACTGTACAGATTCAATAAAAAGTAGTTAAGATATCAACCCTGTAAATTAGTTAGTATGTATAGAATTTACAGGTGGCTCGCTCGCTTGCCTGGCTCGTTCGGCTGACAATTACGTTACAGTACACAGTGACTAATAACTCAACACGTGAGACTGATGACTGGCACTGCCACCGGCTAGTGGGATGCGCGTGCCCCACTCTACATATTAACGGCCTAAGCCACAGTGCTCGAGCTAAGCTTTTCAATAGTCAAAATGGCATCCTTCGCACTAGCTTGCCTTGTGATCATTGTCAAGGGGAGGGTTTAAAACGATGGGTGGCTGGCTTACTCCACTTTCGCCGACCTTCAAACAAGTTGTCACCCACCTGTTTGCCCACGATGGTTCCCACGCGGGAAGATATCGCCAAGTTCCTCACGATCGTGCCACATGCCAACGAAGGACACGCTTTGTTGTACTTACAGGCAAGCTTTTTCCTTTCTCGATCACTTGCCTTGTTTATTTCAGCATATTTATCTATCTTAGGGAGCGACGACCCTCGAAGAGGCCATCACCCACTTCTACGATGGTTCTCTCACACACGCCAACGGTGCCGCACCGGGCGACACTTCGAATTCCGTGCGCCAGGATCAAAATACCCAGCCCGATCATGCTGATCCTCTGCCTTCCTATCAATCGGCCGTCGCGATGGGAGGCAACGAATCCAGAACCACGCATACCAATTCGATTATTGAGGCGGCGAAGCTCCGCGCGCGCGATGAGGTGTGCAGAGCCTCGTTCCCGGCCCCCTTTTTTATTGTTCTCACCTAACTCAGAAGTCTCTCTGTATCCATAGCAAGAGATGCAAAGCCGATTGCAACAAATTCAGTGGGACCATCAGATCTTCAACGATGAGATTGAGCCGGAGCATGAGGCAAAGCACATGCTGACCTGCGCCTGCGACATCCACCAGTACAAAATCCGCAAGCAGAACCGCGTGGCAGTGCTGAAAATGTGGTCCGAAGCCGTGATGTATCCCGGTGAGGATCCAGCCCACCGCAATCTTTGTTTTTACTATGTGGGGCCATTGTCGAGACGGGCAGATCACTGACATACCAGAGGGGAAAGGCGAGAAGTACTATCACGACTGCTACTACTCCCAGCAGATATGGAACAACAATCCCTACGCCAGAATCATTACTCCGTATGGTCCCGTAGGTCGCATACGCCAAAAGCCGGAAGCCCGATACCACGCCCGGTGGCTGGTCGAGACTATCCGTCTAAATTCCAGCCTCAATGCCACTGCGCAGAGAATTGCGAATCAATACGAGCCGACAGAGAATATTTGGGAGGTGGAGGATGAGCCGGTGGCCGCTAACGACGGCGAGGGCTCGGACACGGCGCACCATCGATCCGACTCACTCAAGCCGTCTATCTTGACCCAGATGCGCAGGTCATTGTCCCTCCGGTCGTCTGAGGAGCGCGAGGCTGCCAGGCAAGCGAAGCGGAAAGCAGACTATCGCGAGCTGCGCGACGCAATCCTGGCGGAAGAGGCGGGGCGGTGGGCCGACCCCGAATCCCGCCGCATCGTCACCGAATACCAGGACCGCCTAGGGTTGACGCAGCACATTGCGAGCCTCCGTGTGCACCGCCCGATGCAATACCTCCATCTCCTGCGCGCCGGCTACTTCGAGCCGATCCCAGTCGCGTGGGCAAGGCAGAACTCCAACCCGCTCAAATTCCGGATCGAGGCGGCCGAAGGCTGGCGTGGCATCACGCCCACCTGGCGCGGGTACGAGAATACGGCCGAGGAGCGGTTGTACTGGGTCTTGAATCATCGGATCGAGTTCACTAACGGCACTGAACCGAGACAGTGGCTCAAACCGGACGTGATCTCTGCGCTCGAGATGGCGCGAACGC
Organism: Aspergillus japonicus CBS 114.51; assembly: GCF_003184785.1. Classification (NCBI taxonomy): domain Eukaryota; kingdom Fungi; phylum Ascomycota; class Eurotiomycetes; order Eurotiales; family Aspergillaceae; genus Aspergillus; species Aspergillus japonicus. The sequence goes on along the minus strand of NW_020291640.1, from coordinate 899,874 downwards.
GCATGGCAACTGCTGTAGACCTGCCGCCCGTCTACGAGGCGCTAGACGATATCTGTCAGACGCAAAATCCCTCAGCCGTGGGCTACTCGCGCCAGGTGATGCCATCCCCGTTGCGGGCGGTAGATGCGCCTGAGTTGCCTACGGACAATACAATGATCCTTCTGGATGTGTCGGGGTCGATGGACTTTGACCCCGTGCGACCGTCCTATGAGAAATATATGGTCACCCGCTATGAGCGAACAATGCAGCCCAGAAACAAAGGTATTAAACCCCCAAAGCCTTCAATGTCTGCAGGAAAATAAAGTTGTTTCTCCGATCCTGATCCGCTCTCTACTCAGATGTCGCCAAAGCAGTCATCCGCCGCTTCACGGACGCGCTCGCCACCCATGACCAGAACCGCGAGGGCTACCAGCTGGTGACCTTCGCCAACAAAGCCGCCTCCATGGGCTACATCAACCACCGGAACTTCGCCTCCGTGTGGAGCCAGATCACCGTGGGGGGCGGCACGCGTGTCATGGCTGGCTGGCAGCAGGTCAAGGACCTCCATTTCCAACGACATGCAGCCTTTGCGACCTACCACGAGGTATACGGATGGCAAGCGGGGCCCCAGATGCCGATCCTCCGGCTCCTGCTCCTGCTCGACGGCGAGGCGACGGACATGGATGAGTTCGAGCTGGAGCTGCTCAGCCTGTCGTGGGTCCACGTGACGATCTTCCTGATTGGGGCCGACGGGTGTCCGCACCACCATCGCCATGCCAACGAGCTCCAGCGGATCAGCGAGGTCAATCCACATGTCGCGTTCGTCGACGCGCAGGGTAACACCCCGGAGCGGTATGTGACGCATGAGCTGTTGAAGCGGCACCTTGGGTACGAGGTGACCCTGTCGGAGTTTGAGGAGTGGGAGCGGCATGCTCCGCCCGCGTATGAGACTCCTGCTTAGGAAGGGCTGGGTGCATATGTCATATGTAATGGAGTATCTTCTTCTGGTTTCTTGACGACATACTTCCAGAATTCTGATCATAACGGTGGACAGGAGCGAGGCGAGAACGGTGCTTAAGCGTCGGACGCGGATTGGGGTGAATTGGAGCTTGGTGGTGAGTGTGAGTAAGCATTGGTTTTCGGTACAGAGGAAGTGCCAGCGGCAGAACTCGAAGCGTCTATTGTATAAGCAGCTTTTTCCTGTCTTAACTTCTTCAACTTATATTTTTCCTAGGTCAAGATTATGGCTGTAGTTGACTAAACCACTCGTCGATAAGTTGTAAAGAATTCGGCCTTCTTCTCGGGATTCCCTTCTACCAGGCGTCTCACCTTGTGGTAATGTCATAGCTTCAGATATCCACGAGCAAAGCATGTATACTACTGAGGTAGCCTCCTGACTTGCGTACTAAGGTAACCCAGGGTAAAGCCCTAACTCCTCACGATTCCCAGCACGAGGTGTGGGGGCGCTGTCACCGACGCGCAGAGCTCTTCACTCGATGTCCTGGTTTGTACCGGCTGCAGGATGCTGCGCTCAGTAACCTGTATGGGAACTCTCTGTTATCATGCCTCACTAGATGATCACAAGAATATTGCCAGCCCTTTAGTAACAATACATGTTGATGTTCCTGTTTCAACTGTCTGGCATGATGTGACAAAAGCAGAGTGTAAATAGCCAGTGGCGTACTTACCTATGAACCGTTTTGACTTGTCATGATAATAAGTTCAGCAAGAAAGAGGATCATAATCAAAATTGCCAAACCAACTTGTATACATAAGCACTGCAAGTGGAGTGAGCGTTGTTTACCTGGTTTTGGGTTACTCATCGAATGACGTCATCAGAAATCAACCCCACCGAGAAAAATCCTGCCGAAATTTTACCGGCTCACATCAATGTCCGACTCGACCAACCCATACCTCCCTAGCATAGAAACTACCGAACCTTGCCCAGTGGGGTCGAACTTCGGGGACCCTGCCGGTAATCATGCCCCCAATATCAGAGCATTATAGTACTCGCCAAGGGTCTCGCGTGATCAAAACGCGCATGAGAAGGGGTACCCGCAGCTGCATCGCCTGTCAGTATGCACTGCCTATGGCTCCTGAATCACAGCTTATGCAACCAACCAGGCAGGAAACGAAAGGTTCGGTGCGTCTTCCAGTCCGACAAGCCTGATTGTTGTATACATTGCTTGAGGCGCAATTCTGTGTGTATTCCGCAAGCCCTGGCACCGGGCCAGAGTCAACCCACGACAGATGGATACCATGAGCACGAATCCCCACTTGTGATGGCTTATCGTTCCCTGCAGAGACGGTTGGAAGCGCTGTTGCCCGCACCGATTATCCCCTTGGCAAGAAGACAGCAGGCACAAGCTATAGCCACCTCTACTGCACCTGAGGGGGGTAGATTCCTTAGGGACGCGGAATGTGCTCCGATTATGAAACTCATCGAAAATGAAATGGTGGGTGAATGTCAACGGACGAAGGCCTGCTGTGCAATCTCTTACCAAGAGATAGGGTGATGACTTTCTCATAACCGACGATCCAGGGGATGAACACCACCCGTCTCACAAAGAGCGCACCAATGCTAGCCCCGAGATCTCCTCCAAACATACCGAGGCCTTGCGGGGTCTGTATGCTGCATTGCCGACTATTCTCAACCTCCAAGATATCTTAGTCAAGCAAGGCCAATGGTGGGAATCCTGGCGTGATGCGTTCGGTCTCTCGTGGGGTGAGGAAACAGACAAGACTCTCGAAGATTTCGCCATTCGTGCTCTTCGGTCTGAGGATCCCTGCCTACTGGGCAGCCTCCTCGTGTGCTTGGCCCTAGGAACTGGCGCCTTCGGGACATATCTGTCGGCCGTCGAACGATGGATTCTTTATGACGATGACCTTGCTGGTTGCGAGCATGGGCTCAAATGCCTGATTGGGTTAGGGCTCTGCCACTTCAGCGCAATGCAGCACCATCGTGCCTGGTCGATTTATCGACGAGCAAATACCCTCCTCCAGCTGCGGGGTATTCATCGGGCCCACAGAAAATCAAAAAGGCTTGATGGGATCTTCTGGCAACTCTTCCACGCCGACCGATGGCTCAGTCTGATGATCGGTCTTCCTTACTCTGTGCCAAACGATCTTTGTGATCTCTACATTCCTCCGTCGAACCCGGGATCCTTCATCACGTTTCACTATCGTCATCTTGCCATTTTGACCAGTCGAGTCATTGATTGTGTACAAGCCACTAGTCCACCTCCTCTATCCATGATTTCTGCAATCGACGAACAGATTGATGCTGTGGCCGCCCATCTCCCGCCGCACTACCTTGATCTAACTCAGATATCCATTCTGGAAGATAGGCGAGAGAAGTACGCTCGCATTTACAGACTCACGCAGGTTTATCAGCTTAAAGCGTACCTGCACCTGCCGCTCTTTCTTCAGCGCTTAGATTTACCTAAGCGCCGGTATGGGCGGGAAATATGTGCGAGCAGCTGCCGCTGCTACTTGGAGGCATTCCTCTTGCTCTGTGACGATGACCCTCAGAGAGCAGGCACAGATAACAGCATCAAACTCACCGGATTCTCGGCGTTCATTGCGGCATTGACACTACTCCTAGCTCTTCTGGACGACACTCGGGGCACCACCAGCCCACTGAGTGTTTCATCGGAAACCAGACAATCCGATGAAACTCTGATCAAGAGAACGATGAAGGCGCTAGAGGTCTGCGCAGCAGGCAGTATGGATTCTTTATGCGGTCGTTGCCTCACAGCCTTGAACGCCTTGGTTACAGTCTGTCACGAGGCAGCAGGCGATACAGTTCACAGGGTCGATATGCCGTATTTCGGGGTCCTGTCCATCATGCCCAGGTCCCGTGGCCCCGGCCATGCCTCCCAGGACTCCTCGCTTCAGGACAACCCATTTTTCGGCTTCCCGGATCCGCTAGATGACATCTTCTGGAGCTACGAGGGTCCATTCGCGAACTACGATCTTCCAGTTCCGAACCAGTTTTCAACGCTTCTGGGCGGTGTCTGAATATTGTATACCTTAACCTTCTATAGACTATCTTTCTGAAAATATCACAAGAGTGGTCTTGCGATCCAGCTGCGGGAACTCGACGAGTTCATAAATACCCTTTCACTAGTTTCATTTCCTCTGTGCCTCAAAGCTGCCTAAATCGGGCACACTTTCCACGAACTGTGTTTTTCGCCGCGTCGTAGATGAAGATGGCTTCACACACACATACACACACACACATCTAGACTAGTTCTGAGGGTTTATAGCAAGCCCAAGTCCCTTGCATCGATGACAAGCGACTTCTCCAGCTCGTCTTCGAAGCTCGGCATGGTGGGCTGCCAGCCCAGGAGCTTCCTGCCGCGCAAGGCGATTCCACGCGAGTCCACCCCGACCATGACCTTCAACCAAGGCAGGATATTCTCGCTCTCCTCGGGGGTCACGGCCTCGACGGTGGGCGAGGCGACGAGTCCCTTGGCGTAGAGGATGCGAGCCGCGAGCGCGAGCATCTCCCGGTTGATGTAGAAGCCGTTTTCAACCAGGTAGTACCCTTGATGGTTCCAGGTCGCGTTGCCGCCGCCACTGGCGGCCGCCTCGCCCAGGCGGAGGTACAGCTGGCTGAGGTCTTGCACGTGGATGTTGTGCCAGATGTTGTCTCCCTTGCCAACTGTGACGACCCGGCGGTGGCGGAGGAAGGCCTCGAAGAGCGGGGCCGACTTCGTCTTGACCGGGCCGCGCCCTTGCCCGTAGATCACCGCCGGCGCGACGATCGCCGTCCGCACGCGGGCCGGATCCGCCGCCAGGACGACCTTGTCGACGCGGCGGTGCGGCGCCTCGTCGGGCAGCGAGGTCAGTTCGTCGACGTGCTCCCAGTCGTCGTACTGCTTGTCGAACAGCTCGCCGTACCTGCCCGTCGCGAGGGTCTCGGTGGCCAGGGTAAACGCTCCGGACGTGTGGATGTAATAGCCGGGCCCACCGTCGGCCGCCGATCGACGCCGGCGGCTGAGGCCTCGTACGATGGCCTGCGCCGAAGGAACGTGCTCATCGCTCCCCGCCGAGTGAAAGACAATGTCCGCGTCCGAGGCTTCCGTCTCGAGCAGGTCCGCATCATCGGTCGTGCCACGGACCAGCCTCACCTGCGGGTAGGCTTGCTGGACTTGCGCGCCCTTTTCCGGCGACCGCACCAGACAGCTCAACTCCCAGTCGGGATGTGCGTGGGCAATACAGTAGAGTATGTCGCCCCCTACAAAGCCTGTAACGCCGGTGCTGTGGTATCAAGCACGTCAATTTCGATTCGTATCCAGGCTTCTAGGGTTGTCAGGGACTTACATGAACACTTTCGGGGTCATTTTAAGAAAATGGCAACTTTAAGGTCTTCCTTGAAGATAGCTACCAGTAGTACCTTGTTTAAAAGTCAATTGATAGCCTCCCTCATGGTGCCAATTGACTGTCGTCCGAAGAAGCAAATGAGTCTTGGTCCGAAGTTGGGGCAAAAACACGTCCCATCCGAGCCCCACCAATGAATTTCTTTGTTTCGTCCGAGGCTAACTCTATCCCAAAAAGGGACGTCCGAGCCTTCGCCTGCAATTCGCCTATAAAAGTACGACCAAAAGTACGACCGTAGCAGGTACCTACCTACAGCCCTGAGGTAAATAGTACCCACCTAGTAAATACACACTCTGATTGAAGAGCACGGTTGAATTTGTTCTCTCTCCCTCGATTCCCTCCTTAACCACTTCGTCCACGGCCGGGGGCTAGAATCTCTCAATTTCCACTCGCATTTGCTTGTAGCATAATCTGCAGGGATGGCTGAGAATCACCGCCGCGAGGATGTTCAGATCATTGAACGACGGCCTCTCCACTGCGCCGACCACACGTCAGCGGCCAGCCTCGAGTCAGACTGGCCATTAGGCCCCATGGACCACCTTGTCTTCCCTTCCGTTCCCATCGAAGTGGTATTCGTCTATGAAAACCCACATGCGAATTCGGCCTTGCCGTCGTCTCCCCTCGACGAGCTTCTTCCAATCCCCAAGCTGGAGCAAGCGCTTTCTCGGCTCCTGGACTACTATCCGCACCTGACCGGTCGTCTGCACTTCCACCCCGATAGCAGAGCAGCCGGCATCTCTCGCCTCGGCACTGGTGCCGAGCTGTTTGTGGCGGACTGTGCCCTGCGGCTCGAGGATCTCGCCTCCCCGGGTCGAGGCCATGGCCGGATTCTGATGCCGAGCTTGCCGGACTGTGGGAATGCTCTGACACCCCCCTTTGACCCTACCCTTGAGGGCGTCTGCCGTGATCCTATCTTCGCCGTGCAGCGTACGCGGTTTGCTTGCGGCGGCGTCGCGCTCGGAGTCCGCCTGCACCACATCGTCTGCGATGCCTCCGGGTTTTTCCAACTGGTCCGACACCTCGCCGAGATCTACCGCAAGCTGGTGAGTGCGCAAGGACCGGTCCTCCTCTCCTCTCCGCCCGAGATCCGTTCGTTCCTGCGGGATCCCGCGCTCCTGTCCGGTGCGGAGCGGCAGGCCGCGAGCGCGTTCCGACCGTCCATATTCTACTTGGACGAGAGCAACGGTGCTAACGGGGCCGGGGATCCAGGTCCGAAGGCCGAAGCGTTCAAGGCCGGTCCCATCGGTCCGATGCCGACGGGACGCGTCACTGGCCGGGTGTTGCGCTTCACGGGCCCTCAACTGCAGGCGCTGAAGGAGCGGGCGACGGATCCTAGGGGCACCACCGGCTGGGTCTCGACCTTTGAGGCCCTGTCCGCATATCTCTACCAGCGGGTCTATCGGGCGCGAGTGCAGCTGATGCACGACCGCGGTGGGGTTCCGGCCTCCAAGATCCCTGCCTGCCTGTCTCGCGGCTTCTGGGGCTCCATCGACCTCCGAGGCCCCACGCGTCTCAACCGCCTGCCAGAGCACTACTTCCCCAATGCGGTGGCGCCGCTCATCCTCTCCGACCCGTCGCATGAATTGCTCCTGGACGGCCCGCTGTGGCAGGTCGCGGCCGCCCTCCATGCCGTGGTGCGGTCGTTCGACCCACGCCGGATGGAGGAGGAGCTCAAATGGATTGCCGTGCAGCCCGACAAGAGCCGAATCAAGGTCCGATTCACCTTCGATGGGGGCAACTTCACCGTCAGCCAATGGAGTAAGCACAGCATGTACTGTGGGATGAATTTCGAGGCTGATGAGGGCGGCAATTCGCTCGCGCCCGTGCTGGTCTCCCCCCCGTTGACCGAAATCTCTCGCGTGGATGGTCTGGCAGTCATCCTGTCGACGGAGGAACAGCTGCACCCACCAACTCAGCATGAGGGGTCCCGGCAGCGTTCCCCGCCCTCGTTGGATGTCAATCTGACTCTCATGGAGCACCTGTGGCCAATTCTTGCTGCGGATGAGCAATTCCGGCAGTATTGTTGCTGAGACCCCACACAGAAGGAATAATAGTAGAGAGTCCCAGTGGTTCTAGTCACAGACTTTGTGATATCACATTTTATTTACTTTGCAGAGATACTGAGCCCGCCTCATAGCAGTTCCTGGGCTCATCGAGCTTCGCAATGCACGTACCGAAGCGGCTGCGGCAGACATATAGAATTCAAGGCAATCAAAGGCAATTCAGAGCGGTTCCAGATCGATCAATGTAGTGAAACTTCCTACAGGTGTTAGCTATGTAGGCGCTTGTTCGAGAGCGAGGGCCTGTTCTGTACGAAATGTTGAAACCAGGTAGCCGTAGACCTTGGCCAGAGCTGAGCTCCGTGGCAGAATTGGCTTGCTCTCGTTATTACCGCTCGTTCGGTCTTGGAGACAGCAGGAACTTTCAGTGGCTGGCCTATGTCTAATCGAAACAAAGTTGAGACAAGGTACCAAGAGTAGGCAGGCGGCGTGGAGACAAAACGAACACAGTCGCCATCAGCAATCCAAGAGGGGCCTGTCTATAGACACAAAACACGAAGCATATTGAAGAATGACCTACTGATTAGATTATTGGCAAAGATCACTCTAGCTGATAGAAAAGGCGGGGTATCACAAGATTTCGTGTTATCTTAAAAGCTAAAGCTCATGCCATGATTGACTACAAATGAAAAGGATTCTAGCAACAGATATAGTTGACATTTAGATTGTATAGAAATTTGAAACTGCTATAGGATAAGAAAGGTTGTTCTGAGAACCAAAGGTATAGATAGCTACAGTTAGAACGCAAAGTTGCTCCTGTTCATGCTGGTAGCATGAATCGACTTGGCGTAGCACCCCCGAAGAGTGTCGGGCGCGTACAGCAAAGACGCATATGCACTTTAGAGTTTGTGGAAGCTGAAACCTTAGCACTTTTGTTGCATCTCGGCACACTTAGAGACAATATTATCTTTTCTTCGGGTTCGCAACCCACTCAATAATCCTAAATCCAGGATACTTCCAATTCACGCCAAATGATTTTCACTCTGCTGTGTACAATACACACTCCGTGGCCGATCAGAAAACAATCCGTCTCTTCATTCATGATCGACATCAGTACTCAAAGCGATTTCCTTCATCTCTTCCAAGTTTTGCTTTACACTCTCCAACTTCTCCACCATGCGCGGGAAGTAATCAGTCAATCAGTCCACAGCGGCAGGCGAAGGAGATGCTCCTTACCCTGCCCCTGGCCCTGTAGTTGAATCACATCAAGGATTCGCTGCATCGCCTTTGATGGATCTCCGCTCTGCTTGCCCGCAAAAGTCTCCCATCTGCCCATGGCAGCTACCAGAGGGGTGTCCTTGTAGCCCTCATTTAGCCCAGCAGCGGGGGTCCTATGTGATCCGATGAAGTAGGATACGGATATTGAATGGGTCGAGCTCGGTAGACAGGGCTTAGACAGGGCTGAATTTTGAAAGGAGGTCAGCAGGACATCCCGACTTTTGGCAGCAAGACCGAGCTGGCCACTTACGTACCTTCGACAGCGAACTTGGTCATGGCATATGCCGCAGAGGATGGCCCGGCGGCAAAACCCGCAATGCTACTCATGTTGACGATGGTGCCCTGACGTTGCGCCCGCATGAGGGGAAGCACGGCTTTGATAACCCTGACCACGCCGTACACATTCGTCTGGAACTGCACGTCGAGTTCATCTTCGCTGCAATGGTTTAGCCCCAGGAACATGCCACCGACTTGCGGTTTGTGCCCTCGTACCTAATATCCTCGATGCTACCCACGAGACCGTACCCAGCATTGTTGATCACTACGTCAATTCTGCCGCCATGGTCTTCGATCGCTTGTGCAACCTGCGAAGTTGTCTGCTTGCTAGTGACGTCCAAGGGGAGCCATGTGAGGATGCGATCTGGGGATAATCCTTGGCAGCCTTGGTCGGGTTGCGGGCCGTGGCAATAACTCGATGACCAGCTTTCAGCGCGGCTTCAGCGAGGAGCGCTCCAAAGCCGGATGACGCTCCAGTAATCAACCAAAGTTGAGGTGCCATTGCGCGCTTGGTTCTGTTATCATGGTAACGTGACTGAGTTATCTTGTCCAGAATGAAACAGAATATGGATGGAAGCAGAAAATATGTTTGCCGGTGCCTCCTCAGCTGTGCATGGTTTGAAATTTATATCTGCCTGGCGACATCCGAGCGATCAATTCTCGGTGTGTAGTCGATCCCATGTCATCGTATCCGAGATAGCCGGTCAGCGAGTCGGCAGTTTCCTCGTTTAGTTGCGGGCCTCCGATATTGACCGCAGAAAACAAGGTCAACCACATAACCGGGAGTATGCCCAATGCATGCTAAGGGTCATCTTTCTGTCTAGCTAGATCTGCCTGTCGTGACTTGCTAATGGTACTTGAGCTTCAGCGCTGCCACCTCATATTGTGATTGCTTGCAATCCTGGCGAACAATTTTATGCAAGAAGCATTATTCTCTGTCACATCAGGTTATAGCAGATGCAAGGTAATCGTCATACTACCTACCCATTGGGTATGATTGGCTGACAGGATATACTACGGTTTACTGATTCCTGTGGAGTAGGCTGAGTATAAAGTAGGTATATTCAAATTTGGCTGCTCCACAAGGTGCGGTTGGGTCACTGGTTAAGAGTGGGGGCTTTAATTATAATCACAAAATAAACAGGCTGACGGCAGCAGCTTTCGGAAGTTTCATACCAATGATATATCATGAAATATCCTTTCTTGCTGAGGAAATGTATATCACTTGGATAGCATTCCTCAGATTCCGTATGTTATCCCATTCCCACCTCTCTCGACCACACGTTAAACTAGATTAAACCACTTAGCCGAGCTTTAGCCGTACTGACTAACCACTTCCGGTATAAGCTTTTTGAAGTCCACGGTACCGTAAGTACCACAGATTCATCTTTGCAAACAACATCTACGCAGGACCGATACGCCCGTTATCTCCGGTGGTGCTCCTATACGAACCAAGGCAGATAGGCGGGGAACGGTCTTTGCCTTCTGTGTAGTCTTCGCCCCGAACTTCTGATAACCCGGTCACTGCTGAGAAGCCTGAGACTATCGCCAAAAGTGGTTAGAGTTCCTGCAGGTGTATGACAGAGTGGATCGCCTTAAGACGATTCAGGAATGGTAAGGTCCCACTTCACATGGAATGGGATCGCAGGCGAAGACTATTGTAAAGCCTTAAGCTCTGCGCTTGCACCACCGTGGCCCATGTTCCCGCCCACTTCCATATGCTTCCTCCCTCCTGTTCTACCCCATTAACACCATAATTAGAGTGTTCCTTGTCATCCGACTGCATATACACCCGGATCCCGGAACGACAATCTGCAATCTCAACTGGTAGTGGGATGTCCCACCTGGATAATAGCAATGAGCTGCGTATCTCGCGAGAGGATGACTCGTCTGGGACATCGTCAGCCAATAAGCGAATCCGCGTACAGAGAATCACCGCACGAATCCAAGAGTGGCCAGAGGAAGATTGGTCGGGTGTTGCAGACCTCACATTGCGCAGGAGGTTGCAAAACCGGCTGAATCAGAGAGCTCGACGTAAGTCCCTCGTGTGTGCACAACGCCCCATATGACCCCCACTTTTGATGAGAATAAGGCACTGCAGAAGGCTTGTAGCTAATCAAAGGACAACTTGTGCAGGCCTCAAGAAAGCGGAAGGCTCTCAATGTGCGTCGGCTCGTCGGAACGACGGCAGTGCCAGCCCTTCCTCTGCTGCGGTGCAGGATTGCGCCCCAGTGACGCCAGCATTGACCTCTTACCCTGGACAAACTGTACGTACGCAGCCAGAAGATAAGAGGAGTACAGCGCTAGCTGCTCTGAGAGAGGTCGAGAGCATCCACAGTCTCGACCTCGACATCAGCCGACCAGAGAGCGTGCTGGAGCGCATCGAAGCGGTGGCGCGCGAGCAGCACCCATCGGGAGACCCGCGCTCCGATATGTTGCTCCACCTGATCCAGTTCAATTTCACCAGAGGCCAGCTGCAGACTATGCAGATTCTTGGTCTGACCTCAGAGCACATGGACGATGATGCCATCTCCTTCTTCAACTTACCGGGACCATGGCCACACGAGATGGAGCATGCGCTTCCCGCCAGTCTCCAACCTACTCTCGTGCAGCGCACTGTCGTCCATCATCCGTGGCTCGACCTGCTTCCCCACCCCGCGATGCGCGACAATCTGATTCTGGCCGGAGAGGCATACGACGAAAGCAGGCTTTGTCTGGATATGAAGGGGCTTGGCAGCGTGCACGGGCAATATTCGGGGATCATCATCTGGAGCGACCCGTGGGATCCCAGCGGGTGGGAGGTCACCGAGCCGTTCTCTCGCTCCTGGGAGTGGGTGCTCCGGGGCTGCTGGGAGATCTTTCACTCGACCAACGCGTGGCGAGCACGTCGCAATGAGGAAGCGCTATTCCCTGTCACACAAGGTTAGAGATCCTATCTGCCTTTACACTGCTCTAGCCCGGCGAACTGGATGACTTCAAGACGGATTGCTGTACACAGACATCCAGCAGCCTCTGAGTAGCGTAACAGGAACAGCTCGGCATACGTTCTAATGATCTCGTACATTCTGCTTTTCGACTCAGTTGCCGGTGAAATAAGGCTGGAGTATCTTAAATGAGCCCCAGGGCATAATGGTGGGAGGTGGTCTATGGGACTCGGGATGTTCTTCCGTTATCGTCCCGTCCACAAAGTTCTCACCTTCATCTGGCGCCCCATTGTTATAACAGGTCCAAAACACCGTGTAGCACAGTGCAGGCTATTCGCGCAAAGCTATCGTCAAAGTCGCTGCCATAGAGTGAACGATCCTTCGGCCTAAGGTCTCCTGGTTCTCTTTCTAAACTTCACTTTCACCGTGTAGAACCATGCTTACCACTAAGCTTACTCAATTGTTGAGTTCCGCTTGTGCAGATGTGCTGCGGCATGCAAGTCGGCTCAAGGAGATCAATACATGTATACACCACAGTAGCTGAGAGCTTGATGACGCCTCTGAGGGAGGTGGAAGATGCTTGCATTCTGACTACGTCAGGCTATCTGCGAGAACTAGCTAAGGCCGCCGAGGTGGCCGGTGAGCCAGCAGCCTAAGAGCTCGTCAATGTAAGCATAGATCTCCATGATATCTGATCTCAAACATTGCGCAAACTTCCTGGCTCGGTTCCAGGACACAATCTCAGTCAGGCCAGCCTCATCCAAAATATCCCGCCGTCAGCCAGATGTGCTTGAGCCTTAATGACCGCACAACGATCCAAACAGTTCGTTGAAACGCTCTCCACTTGGCTTGGAGTTATCCACAAGCCGTCTCATCTCGCTGAGCTCCTCCTGCGTCAGTTCCACGTTGCGTGACGCCCAATTCTCCTCCAACCGCGAGGGCTTGGTTGTTCCCGGAATGGTGATGAGCCCCTGCGCAGCCACCCACGCCAGCGCGATCTGCGCGACCGAGCAGCCCTTCCGACTTGCCAGTTTCTTGATCTCGTCGACAATCGCTTTGTTTTTGTAGAAGTTTTCGCCTTGGAACTTGGGGACTAAGGTTTTTTGTTCGGTGAGGTCAGCTTCCCTTGCGCGCCAGGGAAAGAAGGGGGGAGAAGTCCGTGGACTGGTAGACAGTGTGGGTGAACGTACCGGTGCGTCGGAAATCATCCGCGGCAAAGTCATCAGGAGACTTTTAGTCGAAGTCGTCCACGAGCCAGCCGTGCCCCAGCGGGCTGAAGGCGACAAAGGCGATCCCCAGCTCCTTGGCCGTGTCGATCAGGCCACTCGTCTCGTGCAATGTCTCAAACGCAGAGTACTCGGCTTGGACCGCGTCGATCTTGGCGACTGGTGAGGATATTAGTGCTGGGCATCAAGGGATCAAGCTGACTGCGGGTAGACGAACTGGCGTGGGCCTTGCGCAAGGTTGCAGCAGAGCATTCCGACAGGCCGATGTACTTGGTCTTGCCACTCCGGCGGAGTTCATCGAGGGCGCCGATGGACTCCTCGAGAGGGGTGTCTTTCCACAGCAAAGGCTCGGTCAGCATAGATTTCAACAGCACGGCTCCACGGTCGACTGGTTTTCTGGGACATACGGGGATCGATCCGGTGAAGATAGTAGAGATCTAGTGTAAAACCAAGCCTCTCAATGGTGCCCTCAATGTATTCCTTGATGTGGGCAGCCGAGTTGGTGACTTTACACTCGAGTCCGAAGACTTCGAAGCCACATTTCGAGGCAACTACACCAGACTATGATGTGAGCTTAGGGTGCTTCGAGAAAAAAAAGAAAAGAGAGAGTGAGGGAGAGAGAGGGCTTGATTTGACCCACCAAAGAGCTTATCGCGAACATTGTGCTTCTTGATGAAGTCCCCCAGCAGCTTCTCGTTCTCGCCGGCCTTGTAGGCAACCTGTCTCGTGCAAGACCATTAGGAAAGACAGGTCCTGGGCGTTTTTTTTTTTTTTTTAAACCTGAACTTACCGCAGTATCCCAGAAGGTGCATCCGAGCTCGATAGCTTTCAGAAGAACGGCCTCAGACTGGGTGGCATCGAGATCTGTTCCCATGCCGTGATTGAGTCCCATCGCGCCGAATCCGGGAACTGGGACCTGCTGGTCGCCGAAAGCGAGAGTCTTGGTCATTTTGGGAACAGGAGAGTATTTTGGTTTAAGACCTGGCAAGTTTCGCAGCTTCGAGACTGTGTATTTGAACATGAGAGCCGACACTCATGGGGAGCGCCATCTGCCGGTATTTAAGCAACCCTGGCCGAGCGCCCTAATATTCTATCCAAGTCATAGCAAGGCTAGTTCCTCTACCTCGTATGCATCCATGGAAGCGCCCTGAACCCTGAAGAAAAAGGTTATTTCTCTTTTGAGTTAGACATCATGCAGGTGTATGACACGGCCAATGAACATGAAGTGCAGGTCGGGTCCTGCGGGGCGTTGGCTGCGGGTCTGAGACTGAGACATGGTGGCGACGATCGTAGTTAAACCCGAAATCCATGCTAATCTCCGATTCTAAGTCAGACATTACATTCCAACCCACCCTATGGTCAATTTTATGGTCAATTTGTGAGTGTACAAGGCACCAACAAGGTGGTAGGGCCCTTCTTCACGGCATCTTTGTGCATTCTTTAATTGCTATTCGTATTCCAGCAATATTTTATTGATACCACGTGAACAGCTCACAGTATTCTTATTTGTTTTACTTGTTTCACCCTAATCTTTACTGTATATATCGACTCTCCGCCAAGTACGTGCTTCTTTTATGTTGCTGCGACATACAATGTGTTTTGCATTTCTCGGTAAAGGCTAGAAAGTTCCAGGGTTGTACATATATTTCTCCTCCTTCTTGGCCTCAGGGAATTAGAGCTTAGCTCAAGTATAGGTCATCGACCTCCAAACACAGCATAAGGACCTCATACCACCAATCACCAGATATCAATTTCATTCTCTAGAAACACTTCCAAGCCGTACTCTCCAACCAGAATCACCTAGATTCTATAATAGTGGACGGAGAGAAAAAAAAAAAAAAAGGCAAATCCCAGTCTCAGGGGTGAGGAGCCCGGGGGGTGGGGGGGGGCTCAAGCACACACGATAAACCCATCCGTACCGGACAGGCTCGATTCCACCGTCTCATGTATCATCACACCGCAGTAGATCAATTCCTCGTTGCTCCCTTCCATGTACACGACTCGCATCGGGGTCTCCCAGTTGGTCCCCATGGCTTTCTTCTTCTCGTCCTTGGACCACGCCTTCCGCGAGGCTCCGGTCCAGTAGACCGGGTACTCCAGCAGCTTGCTGTCACTGTTCTTCGGCTGGTCGTCACACTCCTGGATGCCCCAGGTTAGGGCGTTGAAGTTCTGGTACTGGTGCGGGTAGCCGCTCTTGGTGGTCGTACCGAAGCCCCCGGATTTGGCTTGGGCCTCGGCGGTGGAGGTGGCTATCTTGAAGCTTTTGACCGTACTCTTGTTGGTCTTGGGAGTACAGGTGATTGTCCCCTTCCAAAATCTCACGTCAGGCATTATTTTCTGTGGGGCGGGGCGAGGCATTTGGGAGGGGTGTGTGAAGTTGAACAGGTAAGGAGAGGAACCAGGGAATTAGACAATTTCATCAAAACTCACGGCACGTGCTTCCAAGACGTTGAGAACATCAGTGCTTTCCTCGTATTCTCTAGCATCGATTCGCCATTTGTTGTTCCTCTTGATTCCCGCAAAGCCATTTTCACCGGACTCTGTGGCGTGAGCCGACAAGACCGGGGCGGCAAGAAGTGAAAGCGCGAGTATGATTTTGATTTGCATGATGGGCAAAGGAATGAATATGTATATGAATAGATGTGTGTAGTAAGGAATTGAATGATGAAGTTTTGCTGGTCTGTCTGATGGTGCAGGGAAGAAGATCGTTCAGAGGAAGAATGTTTCTGGCTATATAGGTCGTCGTCCCCGTGGCAGGGAGCTACTGACCAACATTGGATTGAAGGTATACTGAACTCCTCAATGCTTGCCTGCTGGGATGCAACTAGCAAGTGAGACATGATGTCTCTGATACCTACATCAGCACTACTGACACAAGCAGCTCAGTTCGCCAATAGAAACACATACTGCTTGTTATGCGTTCCGGAATTATTTCAACGTCTATATCAGACAGGCTAGACTCTGATTGTACAATGCTCCTGTGTTTCTATTGGCGAGTTCGTCTGTATAAACCACTGATGTGATTTCTGATGCTTGTATTGGGGCAGAGTGATCAGAGACTGACAGGGGCAAACTGGGGCCAAAGGCCCCAAGCTTGGGGGCGTTATCCCACGCAAAGCTCGAATAACTTTCCTTAACAAATGTAGACAACCGCAGTGTCATTTGATCTGACTCATCTCCAAGATAATGTTGGATAGAGTCGCGCTTCTTATAGGCCTGTGCACGCCGGGGCCTGTTCCGTGGGCTCGGCCGCGGGCAAATCCGACCGCGAAGGATAGCCCTAACGGCAACCAAGCCGTATTCACTAATTTAGTGCTTACCATGTCTAAGCCACGCCACAACCAGAAAATAACCCTCATCACCCCACATCCAGCTGCTCTTCGTTTCGGCTCCAAGTCCGATTTTTCCCTCTTTCATACTTCCCAATAAACCCAAAGCGACAACCTCACCCGCACAATGTCTTCTCCAGAAAGCACCGAGAACCCCGGATTCGATACTGTCCTTGACTTCCACATATTCGAGCCCCACGATGATGAAGAAGACCTCTTTTATAAGAACAAACTGGTCGCACTTGTTGAAGGTGAAATTACCCCTCAACAGGCTGCAACAGAAATAGATACCTTCATCACACACGACTCGGAGCGGTTATACAAACTGCACCGGGCGTATCATTTTGTTCCCGATACCTTGCCCGACGAGATCCGTCGCCGATTACCATTACCTCACGGCAAAGATGAGAGAGAACTGGGAATCTACTGCCCGAACCCCGGAGGACATATCGAAATGTTCATGCACTGGGTTTTCCGACTCGGCTCGGCCTTCCCGCCCGGCCATGTCGGCCAAGACCGGCTGATCGCCTTTCTGAAGGCGCTACGTGATCTACCAAGACATAAGATTGTTACTGTGGCGTCACCCTCAGACAACAAAGTTGTTGAGGAGAACATGTATACGACTCTGGAAGTATGGCCGATGGGGGGCCATTGGTTACTCTTGCAGATGGTGGCTCATTACGAAGAACAGGGTATTCCTCTTCTCCCCCGGATTATGTTCCTATTTTTCTTGCCGGCTAAAGTTTGGAGTGAGAAGACCCTTGACTAACCTCTGTCTTTCAGCTTACTTATACCGCCTTTATGCGGCTAAGCGACTGCCCCCTACGGAGATAGATCTCCGGCTGCGGAACTTCCAGTCTGCCATCGCGCGCATGACGGCATTGGATCTAATCGATTGTGGGTGGCTCTCTTCGTTAGAGGGCATCCTGCCTTCGCATCCCTGGTACCCTGATCTCAATGATCCCGAGGGTCAAGGGCTTGGCGAGGATCAAGGGTTCCGATGGCTTGCTGGTTGGATTATCGCAGGTGCGCAGTGGCTGCTTCGTGCTGAAGTGGGGCGTTATGTCTATCAGCAGTGTCTGAAGAGGGAGAAGATAGTCGAACGGTCGGAGATGTGGAGTATGGAGCGGTGGCGGCAGTGGAAGGATCAATTTGCTTTCGCTGCAAATGAGGCCAGGGTTGGCGTACATGCTCAAGAGCTGGCTCGGTTGGCTCTTCAGAAGATGACTGATTACGAGGGTGGAGGAGATGCTATTGCGGGGGGTGATTTGTGAGGTATCTCGATGTGTGCAGTGAAGATCGGCAAAGCACACTAGCTTGTCAACCCACACCTCTCAGGCATCGAGTTCTTGCATATCCTTCATTTTATCTGTAACTGTACGTTGTCTTTCAAGCCTTTCTTGGAATTTAGAATGATATCTTCTTTATACTCTTACATACTGCGTCAAAATTGCCTCTAGCTTTAGTTACGTAGGTAGGTTGAATAGGTATAATAGCTCTAAGACCACACGATGATCACGAGATATAACTCTTAGACACCTGTCTCAGGAACCTTCTTTGTCTTAAGTGGTAACAGTACTCAGCCCTTCCGCGACGTATTTCTCACACCACGCAACAATACGACGCCACCGACATCCTCCTGGTAATTTTTTCAAACTCGAATGGCCTTATCCCTCCCATACAAAACTCATACTACTCTCTTGATGCCACTCCACAAATAATGTAATGATCTCACAAGAAATCATTGCCGCATCTTCCGCCCCAACAAACTAACCGGAAGCCAGTGGAACTCCCCTCTCTCTTCTTCTCCGTCTCTGGGTTGTTTTCGCATGACATCCTCATGCAACGCCGCCAGACCGGCCAACCACTCCTTCTGACTCGGCACCGAAGGCGCCACTGCCCGCAGCTTATCCAACACAGCACTACTATTCTCCAACGCCAACATGAAGGTATCCGTGGCGAGGGGAATGAGCTGTGGGGTCGCCCAGGGAGTCTGCTGCCGGCACTCGACCACCTCCAATCTCTCGTCTTTGTCGTCTAAGGCAGTGGTTTGGATGTGGTGGGCGAGGTTGTCGAGCCATCTGTGAGAATCCCATATCAGTCTTGATGAATGAAATCTCTTGAGGATAGGTTTTCTTTAATCAAATGCGAGACACAACCGAAGTAAATGCTGAAAAGCAATTAAAAGAAATCAAATGGAAGGAGAATCTCACCGGAAATCATGCCCGGTCACCACCGTCTGCCGATTCATCAATTCCCGGAATTGCTGAGCCGGAAGACCACGCTGCACGATACTGCCGAATCGAGCGTCTTCCCATTGGAGATAGCCACCTGGTCCTGTTTGCCCTTTCGTGTTAGTTCTTATGTGAATGTTTATTCAGGTATGAGTTTTGAATTTTGAATTTTGAGTTTTGAGTTTAGTTTTTTTTTTTTTTTTTTTTTTTTTTTTTTTTCTCATCCAAAGTAATGTGAACATACTTAGCAATCTCGCAGCATGCCGAATCAGCGTACTCGGATCGTTGTCCCGGATAATGAAGGCCCACATGCGCAGATGCACCACGTCGAACTGGCCGATTAGGGCTGGAGGGATTGTCGGGCTGAGCGAGTCGAGCAGCTCGAAGCGCACATTTGCGGGCCAATACTCCTTCGCCGGGAAGTGCGTGTCGGCGATGTCGTAAGCGACGATGCGGGCGTCTGTGGGAATGTTCGGGGCAAGTTCAAGGGCCCAGATTCTGGATTTTGCTCAGTTTTTGAGGTTGAGCGTTGGGGAAGATGGAAGGTTTCCTTACCCCGTTCCGGCTCCAATGTCGGCAATCGCCATTCCATCTTTGCGGGGAATCTCCGGGTGCAGGAGATATTTTGTGTGCAGCTGCCACAGGAGGTGTTGCGCGTCGAGGCTGAAAAGCTTGTGGTAATTAGCAAAAGAATCTGGAGAAAAGAAAAATATGATGAATTGGGGTGCAGGCCGACCGAACCGCTTCGGATCGATTGCGTCGCAAGAAATAGGTGGTTGGGGAAGGGGTCGTCATAGTTATATTGGTTAGTTGATGCTCTGTTGGATTGTGGCAGTCTGGGAAAAGAAAGACCATGAGATGAAGGACTTTCATAAAGAAAGAACCACATTCAATACACTAACTATATACGGAGTAGACTCGATACATACACAGTAGTTCCAAACCTCGGGTAAACACTCCGTAACAAACGAATGCCGATCGACGCCCGACTAGTTGTCTAGCTAGTGCTTATCCTGACACCGCGCCCAAACCCCTTAGCACGATGGTGCCACGTCACCATTGTGGGACGCGGTCTTAGGCTGCACCACACAGTCTTGTTGGACATCAAACCCTGCTTGCATGGGCACCCCGTCCCCGTAGTGTTCATCCTCCTCCGTAAACAACCGCCACCGTCCCTTGCCGGTGGATTCCGGCCGACCGCCGGGCCACTTGCTCGCCTGGAGACTGGGCAAAGCGCTCGGCATTCCCATCTGGATTGGGAGATACGTGAACAAGGGTCGCAGGGAGGACAGGCACGCTTGTGATTGTGCGCAACACCCTCCGAGCTTATCTTGAGAGCGAGGGGAAGCAAGGTATGTAGTCAGTGTCCTTACGGGCAACCGTGCCAACGTTCAGCTCAACACACGATCAGATCAGGCACGGTTCGAAGCTCCAGGTAATTTCCTCCGAGCTCAGATCGGCCCTTGGCAGGCACACAAGCCGGATTATGGAGATGGCGGTAACACTAGCGATGCAGTCAGCGTTTAGCGCCTCCTTCCCCTTTCCAACAAACCCCTCCTCGGAATCAATAACCACTAAGAATAACAACATACAGCCCCCATCTGTCAATCTCGAATGACTTGGCAGGGCCATCAGGTCAGGTGTTAGCAAACCGTCGATCCCCTTCATCTCGGCGATGTTGAGCGTCCCTGATACTGAGACGGTCATCATTGGAGTAAAGTGTCTTCGGCTTCGCTGTCTCTGGGTGTTCATCTCACAACGTGGTCCGTGAGATCTAGCAGCTAGCTCCGCGGCATCCGAGGCTTGTCAGCCTCTTCTATCCTCAAGTAGGACAGGTTCTTTGGTGTTAAGAGTATCGGCGTGGCTTGGACCTGGAGCTGAGATCATGTTGTTCGACGTACTGACTTGCGTGCCTTTGTTCTCATTTCCGGTGAGCGTGAGTGCAAACCAGTACGTGAGTGGTTAGATAGGCGACCTGTTACTGGTCCTGGAGTGATCCAACAAAACACGTCAGGTGAAGGCGCGGCGACAGGGATAGGCGAGGTCAGCAGTGGGGGGTAAATAGGTGCGGTTCAGGCAGGGTGAAAGGGCAAAGATAGAGCGGCGATTACAACTACCCGGCCGGTCAAACGAGAGACAGACAAGCTAAAATAAAAAAAATATATACAACAGAAGGGATTTGCTGGTGGTGATCTACTTAACTATTTAACCTCCCAGCGTAAAACTCAAGTATAGAAAGCCTTATTTTCTATAGCCTGTAGTCATATATGTCCATCTTTAGAGCCCTTCAAGTTACAACCATATTGTATAGATCAGTACTGTTTGATAGAGAATATAAGTTAGGTTTAGGGCAGCGGACAAGGATCGAAACTATATAGAGTAGTTTCAAAATCATTAATTTGTATATTTGAAGTGGAATACTACTGGGTTTCTACAGCCAAACGCGCACGGAGATCTAATGGGCTCAAGCAAGTTGGGGACTGTAGTTGCGGGCGAGCTTAAGTTAAAAGTCACCCTTATACCTGCGGAAGGGTCACCGCCAGTAACTGGACGGGAGTATCCAGTCTTAGGGCTGTCCGCGTGTGAAAGTATAGCAGATCACAACCCGGCCGAACTACATTGACGTACTGTACAGCAACTTACTACATACAGTACCCGGCACAAGGGATTTGCATACCAGTATTTCAGATATTTCAGACTTCAAACTTCAGATTACCTACATATGTACTTCACGAGATTATATACAAATTCAAGATTTGTCTTTCTCAACTCAGATTTCCTCTCATGACAAGTGAAGATTCAGTACTGAAGGTTCGGTATATGAGTTCTCGGTGGATCGGCTTTGCGAGAGTACATACTTTATTCCGTTCTCCCTTCGGGCTTGGTAATTATCCTACCACCTATACAATTTCTTCACCGCACTAGGGACCAAAGTGAGGCTCACCTGGTGTACCTGGAGGGAGGGAGTATGGGTGGCTCGGGGGCAATGAGCTAGAACCCCGTGGACGACAATTGTCAAGCTGTGTTGTGGTTCCGAGATGGGAGCAAGAACTAAAGGTAGTCCCCAAATGCCCGGGTCTCGGATCTCGGGAAGGTCAAGCGCTCTGACTGCACTTTGTTCTCCCATCGTCTCGGCAAGAACCTCGCTACAAGATCACTACGGCCCTGAGTTGAGACTCATCCCCAAGCGGTCCGGATTTAAAGGGTGGGGTAAGGGCCTACATCACAAGCCGAAAGACAAGCCAGCTAATTCCAATCCGCGGACCGTGTTGTATGGATTACATGTATATATAGATTGAATATGCCTTAAAACCTACTTTGCTGGACCCTAGTTCCCTGCTATCGGAACTTCCTTCACAACCCCAGTTCCTGAGTCGCTGTCACAGGAAGTCGCAACCCGGTCTGGCTACTGGCGGGTAGGAATTCAGACCGGGATTGGGGTCTTCCAATTCTACGGTATGTCTGTTCATCACAAGGGCTCTCCCTCTTGCTCCTTCCATCCTCTTCAATGCAGGGAATACCAAGGAAAGGCAGGTCCTTCGTCCCAGTATGCCTTCCTGCAACAAGTACAACCGTTGACACCCGGAGTCCGAGGCCAATCAATTCAACCCGCTGGTTGCGCCGCCATCGGGATCGGATGCCTTGGCTTTGACCAACAGCTGGGCGGAATATTTCGCTCAGAGTGTCGATATCCCCCTGTCCGTCATAACTGAGCCGACCTTGCAGATGGTCCACATCCTATTGCTGAAGGTACGTTCTTGTTAGAATTAGCTTGACATTGCAGGAGCTCATTTCAATAACATAATTATCTCCTACCCAAAACGAACAAAAGGCTCTCTACGCCCAACAGGTGATGCGGCCCAATGAAGCCTACCTCCACCTTGGCTACGCCGTCCGCGCCGCCCTGGCGCTCGGGATCAATCGAGCCCCCGTGGTCAACGGGTACGGCTCCAGCCTGCACCACCTCAAGATGACCGTCTGGCTGACATTTGCCTTCGAACGCGTGACGGCGCTACTGGTGGGCGGCCCCTTTTGCTTACGGGATGAACAGATCGACGCGCCCTATCCGCAGGACCAGCCGCTCCCGCGGGCGGAGTTCCCAGCGACGGTGGGGGTGGGGGACCTCTCGTCACAACTTGCCATCGACCGGAATGCCTTCGTGCGCGTGCTCGCGGATATCGGTAAATTAGCCGATGGGATCTTGACCCGCATCTACCCGCTGGGCACGCTGTCCGCGGCGGAACAGTACTTGGTGGAGAGCAACATGCAAGAGCTCGACGCGCGCCTCCTCGCCATGGCGGCGCAGTTACCCGACTACCTGAACATCCTGGACGAGGACTCCTCCGTCGGCGAAGGGTGGCAGGAGATCCAATGCCTGCATCTGGGGCTGCTCTACCACACGATGCGCATGCTCATCCACCGGTCGGTGGTCGTGTTCACCACCTTCTTCGGCTCGAACTGCGAGACCCAGCAGCATGCGCCGGGGGTCATTCGGTTGCAGGAGTCGATCGACATCTCGACCAGGTCCGCCCGCAACATCATCCGCTTCGCCCAGGAGAGCCTGGGCACGCGGCAGCCCGACACCCGCTCCGACAGGTCCCTCGCCAGCTATCTGGTGGCTGCCTGCATCACGCTGCTGTATCAGGTGCTTGACCCCGCCACCGCGATTGCGTATGCGAAAGAAACCTTTGCGGTGGTCGAGCAGGCGATGCACTGCCTGGATAATATGAATCATCTCGGACCCCGGACGGGAAAGATCGTCAGCTCCGATATCCTGCGGATCGCCAAGGGGGGTTTCTTTTCATTGGACAGAGAGGATCCGCTCGACCGTTCCTTGATCAACGAGTTCCCCTGGCTTGAGTACGTGAACATCTTCTGATCAACGTCCCATCTCACATGCTCCCCACTCCCTTTGCCCAAGAGAAATCCCCAACAACGGCAGTCTGATCGTATGAACTTAATGACTTGGCAGTGTATCACCCTCAACTGAGATGGACCTCACTGGCCCCCTTCCAGATCCCACACTAGGTGGCACCTCGATAACACAGCATCTTCGTGCCTGGCCCTCCCTTCTAGTTAGACTTCGCGGCTGCGGAGCCCCCACCCATTATGCCCACCACTAATCCACCAACCGCGGATCCCAGCTTCGCCAACTCGGGTCTGGACCTGAATCAAAGCAGATACTCTGCTGCCGCGCCTTTGGTGCCTGAAACCCTTGCATCTTGTTCTATCTGAAAAGGGGGTGGACCTATGCCTGGCGATAGGGACTGCCCACAACAAATGAGATGGTGTCACAGACCCTAGAGGGGGGTGAGAATCAACAATGCGGGGGATTTGGGATATACTCTCGGCGTCGGGGTGTAGGTAAAGGCATAGTAAAGTAGTAAAAGTGTCTGACACCAAGTCATGCGAGTGAATAAGATAGAACGGCCTATATGACCGGATGTCAATCTAATGCTGCTTGCTATACACTGGTGCTCTTCATTGAAGAAGAATTCGTTGTATGGAGGCCACTGGCACTTGCGCTGCGAAGCCAAAGTGTTGGATTCTAAGTAATCTACCTTGGGAGGCGGTATCGGGACACTCTTGACGTTGCTTCGAGACCAATATTCATTGAATGAAGTTTAAGCAACGGAGCAGCTTGAAATTGAGATCTCATGAACAGATGGTGATTGGTAGAAAAAAAACCAGAAGCAAAAACATACAACAGAAGGGATTCGCTGGTGGTCACCCACCCAACTACTAACCTCCCGGCGTGTGGCTTAAGTACGGCTGAGCGGACGGGAAGCCCTGTTTTCCACACCCTGTGGTCGTATGTGCTTGTTATGGCTGCAATCAAATTAATATACGGATCATCTACAAGTCAGTACTATGCTTAGAACACACACGAATCGTATTAAGGGAAAGCGAGAGGAGAAGGACCAGACTTATATGTGGCGGCCGCGATCTTAGAAATCTTTCTGACGAATGAGGTCTGAATGTGGTGAGGCCAGGGCTATTTGTGTTGTGATAACTACTACCTAATCTCCGAGATCTTCCCAGGGTACTCGGCAGGTACCTAGGTATATTTTTATGCTGAACACCGCAATAGACACCTATACAAGTAGGCCGCTTCACGCAGAGGCTGGAAGTGACGTAAACACTCATACCAGTGGGCCCACCCATTCGCTCGTATCCGATTAACAATCAGGTCAGTAGACTAAGCCATCCACATACGCCAACGCCTCCTTTCCCTTGACGACCCACCGTTCCCAGGAGAGCTCATCTCTAGCCATCTCCCACTCCGGCAAGACCTCTTCATCCTTCTCACCGGGGTACCTGAAGCAATACTCATAGCCCTGGCCGTCAGCCCTAAGTTGACGAGCATATTGGCCCTCACGCAGCCCAGCCGGACGATATCCAGGCACGTGCTTCAGTCGAAACCCCACCGTGGGATGGATGTACTCGCAAGTATGCCCGAGAACCTCATTCGTGCGGACATCCCGAAAATAGCGACGCGGCCTGCGCGCCAGCGACCCGTTCAGGCGGTAGGTGAAGTCGAAGCTGTCGGGCAAGTCGCCGGTGGCCCAGCCGTACTGACGGATCTGGCGATAGGCCGGGGGAGCATCGCCCGACGGGGTGAGCGGGTGTTGCACGGCGGCAATCAGACCCTGCCCTGTGCGCCAAAGCCACTGGGCCCAGGACTCGGACTGCCGGCGACGTTCTTTCTTCTGGTACGCCTCCAGCGCCTCGTTGATCCGCCGCAGACGATCCTCTCGAGTCTTTTCCTCGAGCTGGAGGAGCGCGCGGTCAAGGAAGACGTACCCCTGGATCTGGTCCAGCATCCACGCGAAGACGATGTGGGACATCTCTTCCATGTTGCCCTTGTTCTTGAGGGTCTGGTTGGATCCGCCCCCGATGTGAATGTGGAACCCCGGGAACCAGACCTGCGTCAGCTGGGACGGCTCCTTCTGGCTGTCCTCCCATTCCAAAAGCTCGCGGGCAGCCGCGTTGCGTCGTTTCTCGGCTGCGTGTAACTCCTCGGTGCTGGCGGCGCCGCTTCCTACGAGTTTTAGCCACTGGCGGGTGGCGTTTCGTGCCTCCTGCTTGATCGCTCGCGATTGGCTCTCCGTGATATTCTTCGGCGCCGGGACGAAGAACATAGCCGGGCGGAACAGTCGGCGGTGCTCGTCCAACGCCAGCGCCTGGAATGCATTCTTGATGTCTGGGTTTGGGATCAGTATCGTCTCATCCTGAGCCAATGATAGCCTGGGGGGATTGCTTACTAGGCGAAAGACCGACATTGTGCCATTCAGGCTTATCAGTCCAGGTCAGCCAGGCAGGGAGCTCATGGCCGAGCAGCTCGGGGAAGCCCAGATTGCCGACGGTATCGAAGACCCCGACCACTTGCACCTGCCGTGACTCGGGGGTCGATGCCCATTCTGCGGCCGACCCCCAAGAACCCTCCTCTTCTTCTGCTCCATCCTCCTCCCCCTCTTCTCCGCCGAAGGAGGATCGGCGCCCCCGGAAAAACTCATAGTACGCATCACTGCCATAGAACCGCTCCCCGGCCGGCGTCTTCTTATACACTTTCCACAGCGCCGGGAAATTTGCGATCTGGTGCGGCGGGCAGATGCCGATGTCCGAGATGAGGCCGGCGATGGCGCGCGCGGTGTAGGCGCCGCGCGAGAACCCAAAGCACAGGATCTGGTCGCCCGGGTTCCAGTTCAGGGCGCAGAAGTGGTAGGCCTCGACGATGTTGCCCTCCAGCCCTTGGCCCAGGGCGCCCTCGACGAAGTTGCGCAGCGGGCCCGCCGCCGTGGTGTTGGTGCCCACCCCGGAGTCGTACCAGACGATCTGCTGCCAGGGCTGGTGGTCGTGCGGGTCGATCCCCACGCTGTCGATGGCGCGGCAGAGCCGCGTCACGTTGGAGGGGATGCGCTCCTGGCCGTCGACGGCGGATTGCCAGGTGCCGTCGCAGCAGATGATGAGGCGCTTGCGCGCGGGTTGGGGTTTGGGGGTGGGGGTGAGGGGGCGGTGCATCGTGCTTTTTATTTGTATGGTGAAGATTAACAAGTCCTTAGAGATCTCCAAGGGAGGTATTTATTTTACTTTCCCTTCAGAGGACCGAGGGGTAGGGGAATCAGCTGGGCTTATCATTGATGTACTGTACATTCATGTGGTGTCTGTCCGTCGCTACAAATTTCCGGCTCGGCAGAAATGACCATCTTTTGTTCTCCGTGTCAGGAGCTGATGACCCTTTTGCATCTCAGCTGAACTGTTCTTTGCGAGCTGATTGGTAGTCATTTCCTTCAAGTCTTCCTCTTCAGCTGCGGCTGGATACCCCAAGGGTTCGTGGCGCATTTTCAGCTCAAACCACGTCCGTGTCCCTGGAGCCCTAATTCCACCCCACCCCGCACCCCCGGATATGGGAAAGAGCTCAAGAAAAACATCGCTATTTACTAGGATATTGGGGATCGGTAAACTTGTCGTTCTCCATATTCCCCACTCTCCCTTGTTTGTGGCTATATAAGGCTGACAAACATGATTGTCGTACAAGTTCATAACAACCTACTAGCATCAAGCACGATATATCTCAGTATTCTTCCACCACTTCCGCAGTAACCATGTCAGTCAAACAGCATTCATAACCATCAGACGAAAGTCCTAGAGTATACGCAAGGCCAAGTCTCACTGCAAACAAGAAGCCTCAGAAGACGAAACGAAAGAACTCATCAACCCAACCCACCAGAACCCCAATCAAAGTGTCAACAGTTTCGCCTCCTTGAAGTGCCCACCGACCGTAGCCTTCAACTCCAACTTCACCCACACCTCTATACACACAGAAAACTCATCAGCCAAAAGCGTCAACGCGGCAGTACAACCACCAGATAGGGGGGAGGAGGTCACCTTTCCCATTCTTGAGGAAGAAACAAATCGACCCCTTCGCAAACTTGATATTGATCTTCCCGCAGATCCCACGCCTCAAGTCCCCGGTGAGGTTGAGCAGCTTGGCCCCGTAGACGGACACTTGGACCCTAATCGCGAATTTCTTGGGATTCACGTACCCGAGCACCTGTCCCTCGCTGTTAGACTGTTTTCTGGCCCTACCCATGCGTATGCTGTATCTTGTTTTCCCTTGTGGAGATCACGATGCATGATTCGAAGCGAAACGCTTACTTTGACCGGTCCGTACGACCAATTGATCTTCGGATACGCCTCCGCGCTCACCTCCACGTCATCGGGTAAGGAGTAGACGTTTGGGAGCTGCGTGGCGACGATGGTTCGCGGCTCGTCGGGCTTGGTTCTCTCCTCGGTGATCGCTACGACGAAGCCTATACACAAGCCAGAACATAGTCAGTCTGGTTCTTTTGGTGGGGTTGCATGCTATAGTCTTGGCTCGGTGGGAAGCGGAAGCCATGCCCGCGCGAACCTCGGCCGCCTCAGTGTCATCATCGAGGAGAAACTCCTCGGCCTCGGTCTCCTCTGGCTCAGCAGCCATCGGTGTGGCTGCGCGAATCTGGCCTGCCTCCGTCAACGGCACAGATTGGTCGGCTTGCTCGGTCATTGTGGATTGGTTCTGCATGTTTGTGATGGGTTTGGGGATGCTTTGCGAGTTACAACTGCAGTACAATGAGACGAAATGCTCTGGGAGATGATAATCTTTTTCACACGGCATCGCCGCCGTGGTCAAGTGCATGCTCTTTACACCCCCCCTCACGAATAAATAAACCCTAAATGTCACATCCAAGACTGGCTATTGACCGCATGCATCTCTTACAAAAACCACGTAAATCATCCTCATAAAATGCATATGTCTCTGCCGACATATCCTGTCACGTAACAACAAACCCGACATCCTATAACGGCGTGAGAATCAACCATGCAGACGTTTCACACCATATTCATAGCGCCAGGATAAGGGATCAGCAGCCCTAATTCTCCGTAGTCAGGTCCCACATACCGCAATTCTTGCTTTTGGTTCCCATGGCTAATCAAAATCTCACATTCCCATGTGTTGAAACGATGAAATTCCCGATCTCCTCTCGATTCGTGTATGCAAAGTCAGCATCCCCAAGTATAGGTCGGGCAATGGAGGCTCATCCTTGTAGTCCAACGGTGTGACGGGAAGGCGCCGCTCAGGATGTTTGCTTTTGCCAGTGCGTGGCTCCGCGGATCTAAGCATGAGGTGTTTTACTGAGTGTTAGAAAGACCTTTGGTATGTGCTAGACTTCCGGAGGATATCCCGGCGAGGATTTGTCGGTCTCGGGTTCTGAATGGCTTGAAGAGGTCTCTTGCTCAGTCTCTATATATATCAGCTGCCACCACTACCACCGCCGGGGAAAAACACTTTCAGATACACGCTGCAAGTGATTCTCGGAGATTGCAGCAGGGTCTGTCTCGGTGTTGATGGTAAGCTTAGATTGATCTGTACCTTCCGGCTCCGACATGCCTCTACTATCCAAGCACTACACTACCTGATCGTCCGCTACTGCTGCGGAATAGAACCAAGAGATTCGTATGACCCTCTCCAACTGCAGAGGGACTCACCTACATCTGTGCATTTTCAGAGTGGCTCTGGGCTCTGTTGAAATGGCGTGATGTTGGGTTAGGTCGCAGACAGTATGACAAGCAGTAAGCCGCATACAATATCATCTCCTGCCATTTGTGGTGACTGCCACTACACCTCCTCCTCACCGGCTTGCCATCAAAGCAGATGAACCTTACTCTTTAAGATCCAGTTCCACTGAATAAGAGCAGGCATCTTTCGTGGAGTACATGCTTATTCATCGTCTACCTCTCTGCTTAGCACCTCAACTAATCTTCACAGTGTTCAGCCTAACCGTCCGCCCCAAGATAAAACAAATCGAGTACTTCGTTCGCAAAGACAATGCGCAAAACAACACCATGGCTAACCTGGCAGTCCAGCGCAGCTGCAACCGCATAAGCTCCCTAGCCTACTACCACTCGAAGGTGTCATAACGAACATGATATCATTCTCCGCTCTCACCAGCACACCTCGTAGCATGAAAGAAGAAATCCTAATACACCAACCCCCTTCCCCTCCCTAAGGGCCCATCATAACCTTATAAAGAACAGTTCCCACCTTTCAAACCCCCCGAATCAACCCCTCCAACCGCCCCTTCTCCAGGATCTCCCCCTCTGCCAACCGCCCCGTCTCCACCGTCTGCCCGGCTACAACCTCATACCGAATCACCGTGGGGATGCACGGGACCTTCCACGTCGTGCGGTAGATATTTCCCAAGTCTTTCCATCTACTCGTGGAAAGTGGGAGTAGCGTATTCTGTTAGCCATCTTGTACCACCCAGAAAGACAACATCAAAAACATGAGATATATAAGGGGGAATATGTCTCAGCACAGCACCCGCTGTTTAGTCAAACCAAACACTGTAAAGGCAAAGCAAAAAAGTCAAAGGGAAAAAAAAAAAACATACTCAGGCTTCTGCCCAACCTCCACAACAGCCAGGCGCGGGGCCTCGGCGGCGGAGAAGGCGGCCTCGAGGACCGGCCAGGCGGCGCGCACGTCCGGGCACCACGACTGTCCCGTCGCCGGGTCGGGCGAGGTCACAAACGCCAGGAAGAACGGGGCGGCGGCGGAGGAGGAGGAGGAGGAGGAGGACTCCTCGGGCACCTGGAGGGCGGCCGGGGAGGCGGGCAGGGGGAAGGTGGTGAGAATGGGCATTTTGTTTTGTGGTTCGTAGGGTCTTGGTTGGAGGAGGTTTACAGATCATTCAGAAGGCTGTGTGATTAGAGGAGTTGAGGGTGCTGTGGCAGGCAGGGCAGAACGGAAAATCCCGCGATGGCGGCATTGGGCCGTGGGATTTCGTTTTTCTGCCGGCATTACTTTTTTTCCCAGGGGTCAGGTGGGGTACTGTGGGCGGTGAAGGATCAACTCTTTTTGTCGACCGGTTGCTTCGGAGGGCTATGGATGCAAAGGAATTTATTGTACACAGTCTTTCTGCTATTGTGCGTTTCGCTCGAGTTGTAGTCATGGCTATATGTCCTCTTCTAACGATCTTTCATCTCGAAATGGACTTCCATTTCTTTTCATCATGTGCGACTATGGCTGCCAACTCACCGCCCATGAACTGTACCTAGTACCCAGCACTGGACCACCAGTCACATGCTGGACAAGTACCTGGTACCTGGAGTCTACAAAGCATAATTCTCCTGAGGGCCCTCAAGATGGATGCTACGTTCCCATCCACTTCTGATGAAAAGAGTGAAATAAACGTACCACTGGCACCTCTACGCTGTAGAAGAAGCACTATATACAGCGGGTGGAACCGCAACGGCAACAGGCGCACCGTGCAGCGGATCCCTCTGCAGGTCTCCGAGACCTTGTACACGCGTTCATGCGCCTCCGCCCGTTTGTAGGCCTGGTGTAAATGCAATGTACAACACGGGACCATCCCATGCCATCTCCCGTAGCCGGCAAAGAGCTCCCATCCACTGCGCATACCCGAAACCAAGTGCTACATGGCCACTGGAGGCTAGATCTAGGGTTACACGGCAGTCTATGAAGTCTCGTATTGGGATAGCAAAAAGAAAGTCTATGTATTTTGATAGAACCATATCGTTAAGAAAATCGCTAATCTCACAAAGAAACCCCAATACAACTACCTCATTCATACACCTAGTTGCCCTCGTGCAACCGGACCGTCACGTTGTCACCGGGAGCATTGGTCAGGCTCACCGCCATGGCAATCTCGCCCTCGGCCGTCTTGCCGACGCCCTCGATCTGGTCGAACCGTTGCAGCAAGCGCACCATCACGTAGCCGGCTTCCGTCAAAGCGAACTGCTGGCCAATGCAAATGCGGGGGCCACCGTTGAAGGGAAGGTACTCCCAGCCGGGCTTGCGGGATTCCCAGCGCTCCGGACGGAACTCATCCGCATCCGCGCCCCAGAGGTCGGGCCGGCGGTGCATCACAAAGGTGCTGTAGAACACGGCCTGACCCTTCTTGACGTACACGGGATCCGTGCCGTTGGGACCACCACCGGTGGGGATGGTGGTGTTCTTGACGGCGATGCGACGGTTACCAGGGACGATCGAGTAGAGGCGGAGGGTTTCGTTGAGGACGTTCTGGAGGGGCTTGCAGCCCTTGAGGCCGGCAAAGGTGATTTCCTTGGGGGAAGCGTAGGAGCCGAACTCTTCGACGACGGCGGCGCGGAGGCGGGCGTATTGCTCGGGGTGACGAGCAAGAAGAAGCACGCACCAGCTGAGGAGGGAAGCAGTGGTGTCACGTCCGGCGAGGAGGATATTGAGCAGCTGAGAACGTAGTTCGACGGGATCCCGGGTCATCTCAGCTAGGGCATGGAGGAAGACGTAGTGAGAAGGCTTCTTCTCAGCATCCATGTTGAGAGCAGCATCCACAAAGCGATCGACGTAGGCGTGGACGAAGTTCTCAACTTCGCGGCTCTCCTTGTTGTTGACAATCCAGTAGATTTTCTCGAAGCGGGCGCGCTGTGCCGCATACCACTGGCCGCGGTCGAACTGAGTAGCAAAGTCATCCTGAGTCTTGCTGCCACTACGAAGAGCAGCAGCCTGGCTCTCAACGCTTTCACCGAAGAGGAACTCCGTAGCCGAGTCGAGGGTCAACCGGAAAAAGATAGTCTGAATGTCGGTGGGTTCGGTCCAGCCAGTAGCATCCACGGGCATGAGGCGCATAGCCTGCTGTACGTGCCGCTCCTCCAGATCCAGATCACTGATCTGGTCGCGGGTGAACTGGGGCCGCAGAAGGCCGCGGGAGCGGGTCCAGTATTCGCCATCGGCAGTGAACTAAACAATTGTGGACCTCCGTTAGTCTCAAGTAGAAAAGTCAGGTGAGGTCGGTCAGTGGACATACGATTCCATTGCCCAAGAGCGAGTGGAAAGCATTGCGGCGGGGAGTGCCAAGCTCAAAATCCTTGAATTGGTGAGCCAGGACGGCCTGGACATTCTTGGGTTCACATGTCAAGATGATATCTTGTCCCAGCTGGCGGAACTGGAAAGTGGTGGTGTAGCGGTTCTGGCTGGCAGACATTTTCTCGATACGGTGACGCGACAAATAAGGCAGGTTGCGGTCCTTGTCATAGCGAAGGGATTCCTTGAGAGTATTGGTTCCGAGCCAGTCTCCAGGGTAGTGTGGGATGGAACCGCAATTCCAGCGGCGAGCGTTCTGAGCATGTTGCCAGCGAAGCAGTAGTGTCCAGAGGACATAAAGGATGGCGGCGACAGCCGATATCGTCAAGACGACAGACATGATGGGCGATCGGTGGTCAGTCAGTCACCGATTGGGTTTTTACAAGCGGAGGGAGGCGTGGAAGAAAACTGGCGGGGAGAGAAATCAGTTCAGCATGGGAGATGATGCTGATATATATCCAATGTCAATTGGTAAGAGGGTCCATAAAACGATACGTCTTGGCAGCAATCGGGGGGCTGGCACGCGGGGTGAATGCCAGAAAGAAAGAATGAACCGAGGCCTAGGCGACAAGTCGGTCGAGACTGGCGGACATCACAAGTAGGGTTACAAGATTGAGATGATTAGTCGTGCAGATGGAGTGGAGTCGATGGCAGGCCCGAGGAACAGGATGTGCAACTCCCGGGTGTACAAGGCAGGACTGGCATGATATAATGCGCACGAACGGGGGGGCTCCCACCCGTCTCAAGCCGACGGCGAAGTCCTAGGCTCATGTGGCGTCGACGGATCGGCGGGCGGGCGCGGAGCTAAAACAAACGGCCGGAGCAGAGGCTGTAAGCAGTAGTCGCTCATCTATTGTATCTGGCAATCTGCTAATGGAGGGTCTCAAGTCTGACCATTGAGGGCTTGACGAAAAGATGAAGTGCAGTGTTGCAGACGTGTCAGCCATCCTGAGCGGGCCAAACAACGGGGTGGCTCCGTTGGTGGCTGTTTGCAGTGCTCCACATTGGCTCCGCCGGAATCAGACATCGAGTCTTGTCTCTGAAGATGATGCTGCCTGTATTGCTGACGTTACTGATGCATTGGTGCTGATTAAGAAGAAGATCTCGGAGTTCATGCGCAGCGAGGATTGGGGAGAAGCGAGATGAGGAAATGATGCAAGGAGGTGGCAGCCACATGATACTCTCAGCAGAGTCGGAGCTGCTGACTCACCACAGCATGTAAACCTTTGCGCCCTGAGGCACAGAAACCTTTCTCTTTCCGGGCTAGTTCTCCGTCGGGAAGCCGGCCAATCCAATTTCGGAGATTATGTTCTTTGACTACGATGACGGAGACGTTGCCTGCTTGGGCGATCTCATCCACGGCTCATTCCGTCGATCGGTATCGCACATTTGGGATTGATTCAGGAGAGATCCAGTGAAAGCAATTGAATGGTTGGGGCCTCGCCACTCGGTGAAGACCGAGAATGTTATGAATCTCGGACATTACCTACGCAGTGCGTATGTACTGTCTATTGTGAGTATCTACTGTAACTACACACGTTCTATGAAACCGTGTCGTCAATATCATTATGACAAGTCGTCATCGTCATCGTCAACATCATCACCATCACCATCCTCATCCTCATCCACAACACCAACACTAAACCTTCCGCCGCACTAATCCCCGGAAGAAATCGAAACTGTTGCTGTCGCTCTGCAGCTGCCACACACGACCCGTCGGTCGGTCATCCCAGCCCAGCTCCTGCGCCAACAACAGTCCATAATCTCGAGTGATGCCCTGGATGCGAGCCCGCGCTCCTCCAGCCTCCTCCAGGGTGACAACCTGGTGCATGTGCAGCCAGTCCGCATAGTACTGGTCCTCGAATTCTCGGTCGAAGCCTGTCCGCAGGAACCGTCCGTACAATTCCTCAAAGGTCGTCAGAATCCGCGCCAGCAGCTTCTCCAACGTGATGGGGGCCGCTCTGGGGCCCACAAAGCGTTTCGCCAATGCCGTCAGCGACGTGGTGGGAGATGCGTTGGTCGCGTTGACCCCAATTCCTACCACCGAGATGTACTCGTTGGCGCAGTAGTGCGAATTCACCAGGATTCCGCAAATCTTCGAGTATTGTTGTTTCTCGGGGTGCTCCGGGTCGAGCGCGTCTGCAGGTCATCAGCAACGATGATGATAGTAATGATCCGAGAGGAGAGGTGGGTACATACACACGTCGTTGGGCCACTTCATCTTGACCGGCATGGCGTCGTAGCCTTCGTCGTACCGCTTGATACCCTGCACCACAGCCATCGCAGCCAAGTACTGAATGAACACCACCGGGGCTGATTGAATCTTCTCCATCGGGTGTCGCAACACCGTTGAGAAGATCAAAGCCCCTGCAGGCGATACCCAGACATTGGAGCCCCGACCCCGCCCAGCAACCTGGGTGGTGGCCGTGGCGGTGAAGCCGGTGGGCAGTGTGCGCAGCAATTTCGGGTTTCTGACCAGTCAGTCCGTCAGTCATGTGAGCTGTCACAGAGTCGATCTCAAACTTACTTTTCCAGAATCGTATTCGTACTGGTGACCACTTCCCCGTATACCAGGTTGGAGCCGAATACAGAGGCACCCTCTCGGGATTGTCCCTGGTACTCGCGCAGGTGCGAATAAAACGCATGGTGGTTGAAGTAGGGTGTCAGCTTGGATGATGGCACATCGTCATGGATCACCAGTCGCTTGACGATCGCGTTGTAATCCACAATACCTTCCGTCGGGGCCGCCGTCGGCGTCTCCGACAGGGCGGGAAGCGAGGCCTCCAACTCACCCAGGTTCCAGGTTCCAGGACGCTCGATGCGGAACGTATCATTCTCATCCTTGAGAACTTCCTTATCACCATCCTTGGTGATATGCTCATCCCACAAGGCCACAAGGTTGGCCGTATCGGTAGGCTCCAGAGCTGACAGGTGCAGCGAGGAGAGTGAAGGCACCGTCGTCGTTGTTTGGCTCACTTGCAGACCCAATTTGACCAGACACGCTTTCAGAAAGTCAGTGCGACCGGTATCATCGGCCGCCAGAGCATCGACGACCTTGGCATACTCCGCACCCCCGTTTTTCTTATCCAGGTTGACCGCTGCAAACCTACGTAGAACGAAAACGTATTGTTAGTTTCGTGACCCAAGTTGATAGCGTAATCACCGGCGCTACTTACTCCGGATGGGGACTCGTGAGAATGGCGGCACCTTCACCCACGCGACAGTAGACCACGGCCGCGGCGCCGCCCTCACCGGGGTCAACATTGACCTCCTCAGAATAGCTGGCCAACACCTCGACGCCTCGGTCGGCATACTGCGCCGCATCGATGAACACACCGCCACCATTGTAGTAGCACCGGAACTGCTCCGGAACCACGCCCGCCCGCAAAGCGTCCTTGGCCACCTTCACCTCGGCGGCGCGGGCGCCGGCCTCACTGTGGTAGACAAATCCGGGGAAGGCACCCCCGCGACAGGTGCCGGGGAAAAAGGCCAGCTCGCGCTCGCCAATCACCTGCAGCGTTTTATCGCCGACCTCGAACTCACACCGGCGGCAGCCGTAGTAGCCCCCCGCACAGAAACCGAGGTAGGCGCCCCCACGCTTGACGAATTGTTCGATGCGACGGTTTCCGGCACCGTTGAGGGCACGACAGTAGCCCATGTCGGCACCGCCGGGGAAGACGAGACATGCACATGTCAGGGTCCAGGGTTCGTGGAGGAGCATGTCGGCGGTGACGGGGATGACGGCGTAGTGAGGGGCCAGCAGGCGGCGGAGGGAGAAGAGGCAGTGGCGGACGGACTCGACGGTGGTGCCATTTCCTGGGAGACGAATGTGTCAGTGTCTGCGAATCAAATAAAACGAGCGAAGAAGATAGGTACCGGAATAGACAAGAACGTTGACCTTTTTCCCGGTCAGATTGGGGGTTGTTGTCGCCATGGCGGAGGAACGGTTCAACCGTGCAACGTCCGGGTCTCGGAAGTTTCTCTTCGCAACTGCAACTCTCCGGTCGAAGAGCAGCTACAGAACAAACAATGACGAACAAGGAAGAGAGACAAAATCCTCCGGTTGAGAACGCGGCGGAGGATGATGAAGATGAGCCAGATGAGTGGTGAGTGTGAAGAAGGAGAAGGAGAAGAGGAAGAGGGGAAGAAAGTGAGAGAGTGAGAGAGTTGACTCGGACTGACGGCGAATCCGACAGGGAGAAGCGGATCAACAGAACCGGCTGTGCGGGTGAGTCAAGAAGAGCCACCTACAGCCATTGACCTGGCGGTCTATCAAGAAGTGATTTATTAAGCCATGATACAGACGAGCAGATGACCTTGAATGATTGCGTCTATCAGAAGAAAGACTGGCGCAGTTGCCAAAAGGAGGTGCGTTGAGTCCGGCTGCGGAGGCCGTATACCCTCACATCGGGCTGAGCCCAGATGAGCTCTATATTGTGGAGACACTGCCCAACATCATCTTGACCATCACTCATCATATGCGCCCTCAAGCACTGGCAATCAATGATCGAACTCCCTATGTGTGGTTGCTAACTCAATCTCAGATGGAAGCCTTCCGCGAATGCTGGAAACAGCAGGGCAACGACCAGCGCACGCAGACGCAGGATGCTTAGGACTAGGGTAACTTGGCCGGCGACCATCCCAGCAGTGTACTCTACAGACTTCCAGTTAAAGTGATCTATAACCCAATCGCAACTCTTCCAGCTTCATCAGCACAATCCAGTGCACTGCATTTCCACTCCCCAGCAGCGTATCATCACGTGACTGTATCCCGACCTTTCCCTCCCGCAGCTCAGCTTCTTCACCTCCGCACTCACCTCTCTACCCCAACTCCCAATCCTCCTCCCATCATCCCACCCTCTCATCACCCACAATGTCCCTCCCAACGCTGGCGCGTACTCTGCGCATAACAGCGTCCACAAAACCCACAGCCATCAACCTCACCCTCACGCGCACCCTCACCACAACCCGCCACCACCAAGCAACCCAACCATCAGCAGCACGCGCGCGACCCAACCATTCTACCTCCAACAACAGCAACAGCAACAGCAACAGCAACAACAGCAATAGCAACAGCAACAGCAACAGCAACAACCCCACAAAACCCACCTCTCCCTCCCCCAACAACACCACCACCCAACAACCCCAACCAAACCACCCCCAAAAAATCACCCCCAACCTCACAACCTCCGGCCTGCGCGACCAGCCCCAATCCCCACTCCCGACCCCCACCGACAGCGCCCCAAGATCCGAGGACCGAATCGACTGGACGCGCTCCTTCCACGGCCTCTCCGCGGAGCCCTTCCCCAAGGAAGCGGCGGACATCCTGCTCGCGCCCACCGACCCGGAGGAGGTCGAGATCAAGCCGGACGGGATCCTGTACCTGCCCGAGATCAAGTACCGGCGGATCCTGAACCGGGCGTTCGGGCCGGGCGGGTGGGGGCTCGTGCCGCGGAGCGAGAGCATCGTCACCCCCAAGATGGTGACGCGCGAGTATGCGTTGGTTTGTCATGGGCGGTGAGTTTTTTACCTTGTCCCCTGGGGAAGGTGGATTGGATGGTATCGGGGTTGCGTTCATGGTGATGCGGATGCTGATGTTTTTTTTTTTCTTCGTTGCCAGGCTCGTTTCCGTCGCCCGCGGCGAACAGGATTACTTCTCCCCGGACGGCATTCCCACCGCCACGGAGGGGTGCCGCTCCAACGCCCTGGTGCGCTGCTGCAAGGACCTGGGCATCGCCAGCGAGCTCTGGGATCCCCGCTGGATCCGCAAGTACAAGGCCCAGTACACCCGCGAGGCCTTCGTCGAGCACGTGGTCAACAAGCGCAAGTCCAAGATCTGGGTCCGCAAGGACGATGAGGTCTCTTACCCGTGGAAGGAGACGAAATAGGGCCTGTCCAAACCTTCTTCTCCGCTTCTCCATCTTCTCGGGGTTCCGGTGGTGTTGGCTGTATGTATTATGGACTGTATGATAGATTCATGGACGGCAAATATCTAAGAAAGGAATTACAATATCTCTTCGGATGGTATTATCGTACTATCGACCTGCGTAAACTACATCGGTTTTTGTCAAATGCACATAACATATCAGCTAAAGTCAGTCTTTTTGCTTCTTGGGGAATAGATCTTCGATAATAATACAGAATTCACGCCATTCCCGCCCCCTATGGTGGAATCGAATTTGATCGTCACTCGTGATCACACTTTATTCTAGTTTGCTGCATCTTGTGGTATCTTTTTTTTTTTAGTGGTTCTTGTTTTTTCATTCTTTATTGACCCTCATACGGGTTCCGCCGCGGGGGGTATGCCCGAGGCTGATGCTCCTCTGCCGAGTCGCCTGAATAGGCCGTCCGCGACGAGGCCAGGGTGTGTGACGAATACTCCCGTTGACCCTCAGCCGACGGCTCCGCCATCGACGGGAGCTCAAAGGGTTGGTTGGGGTCGTACGACTCCTCCGCGGGATTGTAGTACTGGCCCTGGTAGCTGTAATATTCCGGCTGGCGCGCGACCGAGGCCCCGTTCACAGCGGCAGCTGCTGCACCGGCTTGTTGGGTCTGGGCTTGCTGGTTCTGCTCAGAGACTAACCGCACGGGCTGCTGCTGTTGTTGTTGCTCCTGTTGCCGCCGAGGGGGCACTGGTTCAGACAGGACCGGCACACCACCCGTGGCGGTTGAGATGATGTTAGCTGTGCCCTCCTTGCGCCTGCCCGTCGACTGCTCGCGCGTCATCGAGCCGTAGTTGACGCTCCGCGTGCGCTCCTGGCCGGGCGACCCGGCTGGGGTTTGATACGTATCGACTTCTTGGCCATCACGGGAGCTTGGGTAGGTGCGGTCGGCGTGCTCGGCGCTAAGTCCCTCGCTGTAGGAGCTGACGGAGGCACCAACCCCACGACGTTGGATGGAGTCTGGCGACTGGCCCATGTCAAAGCCGGTAGAGCGAGACTCGGTGGTGGCGAAGCTAGAATCCGGGGGAAGGCGGCGAACAGGCTCGGTGGACGAGGCGGAGTCGCGTCTAGCGCGCTTGACCACATCCTCAACAATGATCTCAGGGGTGTCCTCCAGCTTGTCCTCAGGCTTCTCCTCATCGTCGCCACCACCGGATCCTGGCTTGCGGATAGGCACCCGGCGGACCGCGGCGATCAATGCACACATGAACTTGGAGCGGCGTGTCGCGCGGACTGCTTCGTTCGACCAGTTGGACTTGTGGCGGATATACACGCTCAGCTCCAACTTATCCATGTCACCGACGCCGCTAACATCGATGGTGATGTCGGGCTGGAAGTCACGCGAATTGTCCTTGTCGCGCACGAATCCCTCCAACTCTTCGCGGAGGCGCTGGATGTTCTGAAATGTAGTGTCAAAATCGATGGGAACCTTTAAGACCTCGTGCATGGCGTTGGCACGAGTGAAGTTGTCGACCCACAGGCCGTTGAGAATCGAGTTGGGGATCTGCGTGATACGGTGGTCGTTGACGTTGCGGAACACGGTGAAAAGAAGGGAGATGCGCTCAACGAAAAAGGGCTTGTCACTGATTTCCACGCGGTCACCCACGTCGAAGGGATGCTTGACGAAGAGGAAGATACACGAGCCCAGCACTTCCTGGGCCGTAGTGGAGAAGACGAAAGAGAGGGAGAGCAAAGAAGTGGCACCGGCTGCAATGACAGTGCCGAATCCAGTCGTCACAAAGGAGACAAAGACCAAGACACCCACGATGAATGCCACAGTCATCAAGAGATTGTCCAAGACTCGGGTGGCCTGATCGATGTCATGCAAACTGTGGTTCAGTGCCTTCTTGTTGCGCTGGACTTCTCCAATAGCCAGAATCATCTCGTCCAAGCTAATATCGCCGTTACCGTCGCGGTCTAGCATTTTCATGCATTCATCCGCCTCCACTTCCAACCCGGTGCCGAGCACCTCACAGATATCTTCGAAATACAAGGCATCCCGGCCCTCGACCACGAATGACATCCAGATTCTGCGCGCGAGGGCTTCCGAGGTTCTGCGATGCTCCAATGCCCCTGTCACAATTGAGCGCGTGGAGGTGTTGTTGAAAACTTGCTTGCCAGTAAGTTCTTGGGCGACATCACCAAAGGCACCCTTGACCTTGCCACCGATTCTCTGAACATTATGGCCAATCTTCTGGACGTTCTGACCGACTCCGCGGATGAGACGGAGAGGGGCTGAGCCGCTGGTCGGTATGCGCGTCTTGCTCGTGGGGTTTTGCAGCAGGAAGTCCGCGATGGCGGCGTCCTCCTCGCGGAATTCCTTGCAGTGCATGGGAAACATCTGACGGGAAGCATCATACAAGAGGCCAATAAGATAGACATTTCGCTTGCCTTCTTTGATGCGGGCATCAAACTGCTTCCGGTGGTAGCTGATAGAGATCAAATGCACGAGTGCCTTCTCGCCCAAGAAGATCAAACTGCAAACGAAAAGAGCGAATAGGATGTTCTTGATCGACTTCTCCCATGACTTGGTCGAGGTGTCATTGATCTTCTTCTGGTGGGGATTTTGCGTCATAACCTGGATGGGGGCTCAGTCAGCTTGTGTAATCCCCAGTCGTCGGAAGGAGCGTCTCTTACTGGCAAAAATGTCACCAAACAAACCACACACCACAGGACCGTGGCGATCGGAAATTCGAGCTTTCGCAAGATGAGGGCATACTTGCGGGTTCCAGAGCTAACAAATCCACACAACGTTTGAAAGATGTAGGGGATGATTCGAGCTGCGAGCTTGCATGCCCACAGACTAATCCAGACAATCTCGAACCAGAAGAAGAACCAGGGGAGAGTCACTCCGCCGATGGTCGCGTCCTGCGCGGCCGTGGCTCCTACAATAATCGGAATGGCGAGTAACAAAGCGAGCGGTATCACGTAGATCAGGTAGCGGGTAGCGATGGAGTAGTTGAGGACCGCCTGGTAGAAGCGGCCGACACGAGTGACGGTACCATCTTCGGGGTCATCGATAGAACGGCCCGTGGACTCGTCGATTCGCCTGCGCAGACCGGGGTTTGGTGCGACCAGGCCCTGCTTTTCTTCGCTATTATCGACCGGTGGT
Organism: Aspergillus japonicus CBS 114.51; assembly: GCF_003184785.1. Taxonomy (NCBI): domain Eukaryota; kingdom Fungi; phylum Ascomycota; class Eurotiomycetes; order Eurotiales; family Aspergillaceae; genus Aspergillus; species Aspergillus japonicus. Next base: position 858,286 of record NW_020291640.1, on the reverse strand, counting down.
TGGTAAGGGCCTGGGGAGTCGGGTGCGTTGACGCTTGACTTGCGAGCGCCTGTTTGACCGCGACTGGAGACCGAGTGCAGCGGGATATCGATTGTAACATCGTTAGGATTCAGCATATTGTCGGGGGCCATGTCGCGAAGCTGGTGGAAGCGTTTGGCGGACAACCGCTTCTCCGTAATGCCAGGCCTTCCTGACATCAGGGCGGCCGGACGGGGGGAGGGGCGATATAAGAACGATCGACTAGAGTGAGGAGTCCAGAAGCTGTCCTGCAGCCCCAGTGCGTGAGCACAAGCGCAATTGGCGGGAGGGGGGTGAATCCCAAGCGATTCCCACCAGAGGCAAAGCAGGAACCAACGATCAATGGCAGAAAACGAGTGTGCTGAGTCCACCGGTTCGTGTGGAGTTGAGGGTGGGTCGGATGGTGTAAATTGAGGAGACCGCGTGGATTGGACCAGCGATCGGCAGTCTGTCGAGGGGGAATCAACAATTCCGAAGCGAGTGTTTTAATTGCGATTACTGCCCAGGCTGAGGCACAGAAAATGAGTGAACGAGTGAAAAGACAGAGCCGGTCGGGAAAAGAAAGTGAGAGGAAGAATCAATAACGAGAGGTGAGACTTGAACGGAGTTGAAACCGACACAAAGGACCGACAGATAAGAAAGGCGGAATGTCAACATGAAGTGCGTGCGACTTGTCAGAAAATCCCCCAAACATACGGCCCAGGTCAGGAAAAAACTGGACAGGAAATCAAAATAAAAATAAAAATAAAAATAAGAATTAAAGCAAAAGGATGGAAACCCACGCGGACCATGTTTCAGTTTTTCCCGATGTTGTCGAGTGGAAGAGAGGGCCCTGAAGTCATGGTTGTGCAATTGGAGGGGAGTTTTGAAAGAGGAAGAAGGAATCCGTCGATCATTCTTGAACCTCATTGTTGCTGTCGGACTGGCAACTCACATAGGTAGTAAGTCACCCTGCCTGTTCTGTCCCATCTTCACTCTCCTCTCATACACACAAAGTAGTAGATTTCACCTCCTTCAGCTTGGTGGAATATATTCATCCCGTCCGATCGATGCAGAAGTTCGAAAGAGTCATGGCGATATGGTGGCCCCCACTTGGGAAGTGGTGGCGGTGGGAAGAAAAAGTGAGCTTGAGAAAGCAAGTGGAAACTCCGGAAACTCTCAACCTTGAAGCTGAACGATTTGATTGAGTGCTCCTGAAAGACCCCCAAAAAGACCCAAACAGGCAACGGCCATCTCCTCCACCAATCAAGCCTCTACCTAAGCCGGCCCTAACTCCTCCTCCCGATCAGGGCCAGACTTAGGGCTCATCTTAGTTGTCCTCCAGGCTAGTCTGTTTCCCCCCGCCCCACCGCAGAAAACGCCACTGGTGACTTTCACTGCAACCCAGGGGATTCCCTCCGCCGCCCCTCAGGTACGGTCGGGGCGTGAATGGACAATTCCCTTTGAGATTAAGGATGCCTAACATTCTACATCTTACACGGGATAGAAACCACATACTCAATCCTCAATGACATTTTAAGAAATCCCCCTCTCCTCTTCACCTTGGCTTTCCGTTGTCGACAAAGACCCAACCAAGGGATCTGGACCTGTCACTCAAAACCATAGCATCACAAAAGTCCCGGTCTAGGCTCAGCACGGTGCCGTGTGCGTGTATGTGCGGCACGGCTCCTTGTAAGGCTGGGCGATGGCTTCAGCTCGACGCCCCTTAATCTCAGGGTCAAAACTCGTCTCTTCTGAAACGGGATGCACACTGTCTGTCATACGCAGTGGCCGCTGGCTAGCTGCATGGGCTTTTGGAGGGGGGGGAAGAGGGGCTAGTTCCAATAGTGATCAGTTAGCGGTCTCTTCCCATCTCATGTAAACTTTATTCCAATTCGGGTAATGCAGTATCCAGCAAGCATGTGTGTGAGTTCATAAAGGCATCACAAGTCTAGACAGAGAGAGGATATCATTCAGCATCATCATCAACCCTCCAGACCCAGTTCTTTTTCAGATCTCCTCATCGAGATTTCGGGGTACAGATAAAGTGCCTGTCCACTGTCGATCTATAATTTTCCCTGATATTGACCCGGGCTGGAGTTTCTCCGCACTGCCTTTGTTTCTAAAGATAGCGAGGCATGACATTATCATGACCACATGGCTGAATTGTGCACAACTTATTGAGCACAACTTGAGGGACTCCTTCGCCAGCGACTTCTGTTTCCGCCAGATGATTCAATGTACAGACGTCACCGTATCGAGTTCATGCTGTACTGTACCCAAAGCCAATGTAAGACATACAGCTCATTTTTGAGTGGTCTCCCACGAGATCAGGTGCGTTGGGTGCGGTGTTTGAGGAGCCCGGGAGGGATTGACGGTCTACCCGTAATATCATGATCATCAAGTTTATACAGTATGGACGCTCCTGTATCAGGGTCTATCGACTTGTCGGTTGGATTGGGTCCCCTGCTGCCATGAGGCAAGGCTGGGGTATCTTCGACGTCCTTTGCGACCCAAGCACAGATACGAGCGTCACTGGTCTGTATAAAGCAGAATCTACGCATACCCGCGGTAAATGTATCCCGTACATGTCAATCTCACTGGCGAACAACGACCGGTTGACCTGTCACTTCTGCATTTTCTGTTTGCTTCACCGCCGTGATAATTGGGCCAGCCTCGAGGTTTACTGCTCACAGACGACGCACAGCCAGCGCGGTCACTGCGCGTGGGTTCCAGACGCGTACTGGATGTGATCCCACGGGTGGGTTTTCGCGATCCTGCAAACTGTGTACGAGTGACGCTTCGCCTGTTTGACAGAGCTATTGCAGTCGATACAGGCACTGTTGGCAGCGGTCGGGAGGCGTTGGGCTTCATAGTCGGGGACCGAAACGTGTGATCGGGGAGGGTAGGTCGAACATGGATGCGTCAATGCACCACGGTAGCGAAAGGAATATGCTCTTGGCAGAGGGAGGAACGGCGTTTTCGACCAAAAGACGCAAATCGTTCTCATATCATCAGAGGTAGATATGAGGAGAAACAAAAAGATATGACAAGAGTGGGATTCGAACCCACGCCACTTGCGTGACTAGGAATACTGCTCGGATGAGCGAATATATGTGATCAGATGAACCTGACCCTAGCGCCTTAGACCGCTCGGCCATCTTGCCCGATTGTTGAAATAGTCATTCCGGTAGATACTTATGTTCCCAGAACAATTCATAAAGCGCCCCAAGTTACTCGTATGAGTAGCTCCTACTCCGATGGTTACCGACGCAGGCAATTCACCGAACGCATGCTTATTTGGTCTAATCGTACTCATGTATTTATAGGCCGAGTGAAAAGCACAATGTCTCATGCAATTGACCCCCCTCTCACCCAAATGGACCGGCTAGAGGACAATGCACTGCACTATTGACTGGGAGTGGGCGGGTGGATTCGCTATTGAACCACTCCGTACCGGTAAGACAAGTCGCAGCTCTACCACCGGCGCAACTCCGATGGCGCGCGCGTACCGCATACTCGATCCGTCGTTGTCAACTAAACGATGAGGTCATAGCCGTATGCACGATCGATGCCACTCATCTCGCTTGGATGCACATCTGATGGGTAAGATGGCGTTCGTCCACAAACCAGACAGGAATAAAAAGGGGCAAACTCAAAATCGGACCGCAGTGGGGTGCCTGGCGTGGCAAGGCGGGAATGGCCGACACTTCGCTATGGTAGTCGTATGCAGGTGCAGGACGGTGGCAAAAGGAAGTAGAACGACACGAATTGATGAGTAGAGCAAAAATATCCGACTGAATGGGAGCAAAAAGTAATGACAAGAGTGGGATTCGAACCCACGCCACTTGCGTGACTAGGAATACTGCTCAGATGAGCGAATATATGTGATCAGGTTGCCTGACCCTAGCGCCTTAGACCGCTCGGCCATCTTGCCCTGGATGCTTATTTGGAGATTTGATGGCTCTATGCACAGTGTGAATCAGGACGCATATCTTTACCTAGATGCTTTCGAATCGTATGTAGAACCCTTGGTGGACCCTTTTGGCTATTGCAGGGTTCTTTGCTACTATACTCCGTCGTATCGGCTAGATAGGTCCCTATAATCCTTGTTATATGCGCGTTGGAATGATCCCAGCAAATCCAAGATCGTGTGACTATGCCTCCGCTTGTAGCCTTGTAAAATATGGTGATGGCCATCGCAACCCTGTGAAGGAGGCAGTTATTTGCCAATGTGTTGATGTACCTCACTGTCTATCCAATGCTACCGCTTGATTCATGGCTCTTTGTGGCGTTCCGCTTGGTTCTCGGAGGTGTGCTTGGGACTATTCTAACATGGGGGCACGTTGGCTCTCATCAGCTCAGTAGACGCTCGGGGTTATACCAGCATGCTGGTGCTCGTTGGTGAGTGATGGTGTTGTTGTGGTCGGTGTGTCGTGGCCTGTGCGGTGACTCGCGTGTCACATCGTGTGTATTATCCGTGTATAATGTGTGATACTCGCGTCTGCCCAAAGCTTGTTTCCTTGTATGGCTATCGGTCTCCATTGTTCGGGTACCATGGAAATGCCGCGAAGTTCCTGTTCTCGCTGGGTGTAGCTGGGGATTTATCAGGTCTGGCTTGCCATCGTCTTTGTTAGCACTCGCCTGCCACTGCCCTTGTGGTGAGTATGACTCTCCCTGGTCATCTGAAATCAATCTCGTGGTTGTCACCTCGTTTTTTCGAGGCCAGGGCGTATATATGATTGCTGGTGAGACTCTATGGTTTGGTCGGAAGGGCTAGGGCGCTTCATATATCAGGATACTGGCAGGGGATATCTTTCTTGTTTTGTAAGCAATTCAAGGGACTATACGTGGGCTATGTGGAACAATGTTTTGATTCTTTGGTGGTTGGTTGGTTAATTGTTGGATTGGCTAGGTTCTCTGGGTATAAACAGGCCTGATGAATCGCCTCGGTTCATGTGTCCGCCTACTGAAAAAAACGCCCGGCACATCTGATTTCTGTAGGGCGCATTGGTCCATTTTTTCTTGCTTTCTTATTCTTTTTTTTTACATGTGTTTAGTGTGGTGGGTGGTAGGTTGATTGGCCGGGCAGGCTATGCCTTCCGATATAGCACTGGGCCCGAAACAATATATAACCACAACCTAACTCATCACCCAGTCCAGCACCACCAACCAACACCCCTAATCGACAGTTCATACCTGCTACAAAAGTGACTGAACAGATCCGAAACACCACCCCACTCCCATCGAAGCATACTTCCAATACAACTAACCAACACCCCAAGCCCTAAGCCCAAAACCAAGCGCCAATTTCATCGAGCTATTGCGGCTTGAACAGAGAGCAAAGCTTAGTTTCGCCTTCCATCAAATAGGCAAGATGGCCGAGCGGTCTAAGGCGCTAGGGTCAGGTAACCTGATCACAGATATTCGCTCTATCAGAGCAGTATTCCTAGTCACGCAAGTGGCGTGGGTTCGAATCCCACTCTTGTCATTACTTTTTGCTCATACTCCATCCCCCCTTACCCTCTTCCGTAGCGGGAGAATCTCATACGGCACAGGCGAAGGAAGGGGCGGGATACATTTTTCTCCCCTTTGACTGGGATAGTCTACAACCCCCATGGCCTCCGCGCGGCAAACACGGTGACTGCATTTTATACCGGCTGCAAAAGTTGAACCCCCCCGCTATATCAATCTAATCTAATCTGATATCCTGATCGCATCAACGGAGTTCGCATCTATGCAACACCCCTTGCGCCGAAGGGTCCACCCCCCCCCCTCTCCACCGTGTGCATCCGCGTCGGAGGTCGGAGGGTCAAAACAGGGTCATGCCCGAGGACCCTTATTCGGTGCAATTCTGCAGGGGAGATTTGTTCGATCACATACATTACAACCAGCGCCAACGGTGTTGTGAGCGTGAAGCTTGATTAAGACCGACGGTCCCATGCCTGCCTACGAGTGACTAGGAGAAACCCAGGGAGAATGGTCCCACTCAAAGTCGAGCACCATGCGGATACGGTTACGATTCAATTAGTGATTAAACTGGGGTGAGGTGCAGCGGACGGATTCTGCGTAAGCTCATCGCTTCATCAAATATGTATAAATCATTAATACGGGAACGACAGATCGGGCAGCGGCTCATCCAAGCGCCACCCGGCGTGGCCCGCAGGAGGTGCGAAGTGCCCACCGGCCTCGACGGTCCCCGGCACCGGCTGCATCGAGGAGAGATACATCATCGGCGCCGCCGGTATCTCCCTCACACCATCCGCCCTCCCTGCTGGGTCGTCCGCATACCATGACTCCATGTAAGCCGGGCCTCCACCGGGAACCAGCGAGGGCAACATGCCAGGCGGCTGTGCGCCGGGCACACCTGCCGTGGAGGTCGGGGGCGGGAAGATCCCGCGCAGATACGAGGGATCCTCGGAGGAATAGCCCGCCAGCCGTCGTTGTAGCTGTTCGTACCACTCGCGGTTCTTGACGGCTACGACGTGGTACCATTTGCTCGGGACGCGGAATTTCTGGTTCTCGCAGGCTTCCGACAGGGCCTGCGATAGGCGATCCAGGTATTCGTCGACGTTGATCATCTGCGGAGTGATGACCTCACTTAGAGGGCCGAGCTGGGTCATGTAGTAGATACGCAGAAGGGAGGAAACCCCCAAGATCATCCGCGTGTAGGTCATGTTTGGTAGCTTGCGCATGGTCGGAATGTCGCATTGCAGGAAGACGTCGAGGAGCTGCTGGGCAGAGAGTACCCATTTTGTGATTATCTGTACCCGCGCCGCGCTGACCGGCACATTGGCCCTGTGTCGCTCTGTGTCGCCCTCGAGAGGGGGGAGTGTGTAATACCTGCGGGTTGCTGCGTCGGGGTCGCGGTAGCCCTCGCCCGCGGCTTGTTCGTGAATCGCAAGGTAAAGGTAGTGGTATTCAAGATTCATCCAAGCTAGAGAGAATGAGTTCCGGTGAAATATCATCAATCGCGGACGTATATACGTACTCGTGAACATATCCTTCGGAATCGACATCTTCCACTGCATCATGCGAGTGTCGAACCACTTGAGGATCGGCAACATCTGCGATTCCAACATAGGAGTGTCGGTCAGAGTGTTGTCATGACCTGCAGCAGCCAGTGTCTCATCCATGATCCGCTGCAGCCCGAACCATGCTGCCAGTTGCTGGTCCAAAGCACTGGTCGAGACACTAAGATGCCTGATATAACCGCCGATAACAGCATTGTGACAGAGCATGTTCGGTCGACGTGTCTGCATGCTAACACTATAGACAAGTCAGTCACTCAAACAGTAGAATGCCGGTAAACGAGTAGCCCGTACTTTGATGCGAAATGATAGCAGCCGAGGACGGCCCGGGCCTGGTCACTATGTACTGATGGGGGCAATTCCCCCTCACCCGCATGGCAGCGCTGGGTTTTGCGACCAACGGCACCGGCTGCAATCCCAAGCTCTAGTGCCATAGTGGTTGCGATATGCGTGTATTGATAATACTGCCCATGCATGGCTGATTTGGGAGGGAGGTAGTAGATAAGCATTACGAGGAGGGCTTGTACCAGATCCAGTGACTTTTCCTGCCTTAGAAAGAATCGTGTCGCAAAGCCAGCGAGAAGTTCTTCATGTAAGACGGTCGCGTGCGGTGTTTCAAGCGTTAGCGACGCTGCTGCGATGATGGACAGGAACAGCATTGGCTTCGTCCTGCGCAGGAAGTCGGCACTGGTGTCTCCTGGAAGGACAACCACCGGAAAGAATTGAGTGAGTTCAGAAATGAAGACGGACAGCAACATCTGTGCCGTCTCCAGAGCGAGGATACCACGGTCGACGACATCTGCAGAGCCAGGCGAAGAGCTCATGAATGTCGAGCTAGTGGTGCTGACATGGGAAGGGGGGTTGGCAGCCGGGCTTGTCACGATCGGGCGAGGAGGACAAGATGACGACGCAGTCTGTAAGCGGGCGGAGTCGGAAATGGAGGATGCAAAGGGTGTTGCTGTTGTTGTTGTTGTTGCCGCAGCGCGAGTAGGAGCCGTCTCTGAGACGGGACTTGCAATGGTGGCGGTAGCGGCGGAGGCGGCAGCAGCAGTGTCCGCGGTGGTGGTGGGGGAAAGGGAGACCGTGGCGGCAACGGTGTCAACGCCGGCTGAATCCGATCTTTGAATCGGAGCATTCTGCTCGTGGAGTAAAGCGCGTAGGTCGCGGACGTCTTTCTCAAGCTGAGCGACCCGTGATCCGGTCTTTTTTCGAGGCTGGCGTCGAAGGGTGTGCGCAAAGACACAGATTCGCCTGGTGCGTGTGCAACGTTGGCATTGATGCGCAATATTCGGATCCGGCAGACAGCGGACCTTGAGGGCTCGACAATTTTCGCACGACTGGTTCAAGGGCGGCGTTGGACCTGACGGATGATGCGGACGGGCAGCAGCAGACATGATGCGCGCAAGGTGCAAGAGTTCGCTCAGGACGGTGCCTGCAACTCTGCATTGATATTTATTAGACTTGCGTAGTGCCAAGACCGGTAGTGGAGGTTCGCTTGTCTGTGGGGAGTCAGCAGGTGCAGATCAACATCCCTGGCGAGGCCCAAGGGATTTGTGGCAAGCATTATCATAGAGTAAGAGCTAACAGCTCATGCTCATATGAGAACCGGGGCTCCCCTCCTCACCCAGAATTGTGATCGTGCTAGACGATGGGCAGAAGGGAGTTCATAAAGGCTCCAAGGACAAGTGGTGTGGGCCGCTGCAAAAGCAAGCACGCAGGCACGCAGGCACGCAAAGGTGTAAGATGCAGTCTAGCCACTGAGTGGGGGCCCAACGGAGAGATAAAGCATCGGAGGTCGGTGGTCGATTTCGCACCCGAAACTCCGACAGGGACTGCTGACTACCCTGAGATTAGCCGGTGCAGGCCGCGGTTCACAAGGATGATGTCTGAGATGGCTGCAAGTCGGGTTCTGGAAGCACAATTGGTGCAATGCACAGCACAGCTTATCCCTACATTCCGGGGAGTTTTGGGCCTTCACTGCATCCAATCTAGATTGAAGGGCGGCTTGGTTGCTGGGCAAAGAAAAGGGGAAGTAGAAGTGTGGAAGTGTGTGGAAGTTGGAAATGTGGAAAAAAAGCGGGCTGCGGGCACGGGAAGTCAATTCTATTAATGCCTGAGGTGTCATCCTGCACCTTGACTCCCCAACTCCGAACCAACGGTCTTTAGGATTCTTATCCTTAGATAGGGGAAGCCGTTACATGCTAAATTATTCAGTAACTAACCAATCACATCCCTCTCTGCTGATCATAGGAGACATGCTGATGTACAAAAGCTTTCCAGGTAGTCGTCACCTAGAATTCGAATCATCTACAGCGTCGCCGGGTTCACCATGCAGTAGTCCAAGTTATGAACACTCGTGTCGGGATTGCCGGTCCAGGTACTACCTCAATTAGCCGATCAATGCCACTCAAAGTCAGACTCCGGGACCACTCACGGGAAAGGGTGCGAAGTGCCACTGCCTCCGAATACCGCAAAAGTAAGGATGAAGACACAGATCTGCGTCCCGCCATCCAGGGCCGCGGAGACAATGTAGTTATACTTGTTGAAAAGGTGAGGGTGGTAGCGACGCAGCCAGAACTGGGCGCCGAAGCCAAGAGCGAAATAGACCGGGATGGAGGCATTAATGCCGACGAACAGCCAGCCCATGTACCACAGAATGATAGAGGTATTGAGGTAGGAGAAGATGCCGGAGGGGTAGAAGCGGTGTGCCAGCCAGAATGGAACAGGCGCGACGAAGCCGACCAGATAGGAGATTGTGACCCACTGGTACCGACCGCCGATGGAGAACATGTCCTTGGCCATACTCCAGGCAATCGCAAGGCTGTTGAACTGGTAAACTGAGATCAGCCGGGATTCTCGTGCGCGGGAAGCCAGAAGGGCACTTATCTGAACATTGGCACCGCTCCAGATATTGGTACCGTCTTCGGAGAGCAGGATTTCTGATTGATTTTGCACGATGCTTCAAGACGGCAGGTCAGTACACACATAAATAGAGCAATTGTAGACTAGAACGGGGTCGCACATCAACATCATCACATAATTGAATAGGGCTCCAATAATGCATCCGCTCACTTGCACGAAGAAGGTGCACCGCGGCGATAAGTGAACTTGCTGCGCAAGTCGCAAATCCTTGGCTAGAACCTGTCCCTGCTGGAGAGAGTTATACGTAAAGCAAGTGAAGTAGAGATCTGTGAGCACATTAGCAACAGAAGGTAAGAGTACACACGGAGAGACACATACTGGCCAAGGGCTTGCCAGGGAACATATAACCCGCCAACATCTGACAGATTGGCTGCACATTGAACTGGAACCCGGTTAGTCCATATTGGGCGCCGAAGAAGAGCATGAAAAGAAGCGTGAGCAAGTTGGCGATGATGAACCCCCACCAGGGGAGCGTGGACTTCATGGCATACAGACAGCCCATACCGACGGCGAAACTGCCAAGGAGCACTGCTCCCCACCACCAGAGCGGCGTGTCATAGTACAAGTTGCGCAGCATGAGCCGGTAGTGTGGGTCCAAAGAATCGTCATTCACGCGACGCTGCAACCGCGCCTCCGGGGTCTCCTGGTTTGCCCAGAACTTGTATGTCTCAGGCTTAAGCCACTTCTTGAGCTGGCTCGGGGCAGCCCACGCCCAGCCCACCTTGATATCGTCGAAATTCCATAGCAACATATGCGTCAATGTAGCGGTCAGGCCCATGTTCGATGTGATCAGGTAAGCAACGTAAGTGCCGGTCAGCCAGGGCAAACCTTGCTCTTGCAGGGCTTGAGGATCAACGGTATAGTCCGCGTTGAGAATGAGGGTTTGATTGTAGGCATTGTAGTTTGTGGAGTTTGAGTCACCATAGTAAAGCAGCTGAGACAGGAACGGGAAGTCCTGTGAGCGCCAGATGTTACCATAGTACACACCCATGAAGAGTACAATGCACCCTATGTAGCCAATAAGGTTGTTGGTCAGGTAGTAGAGCGGAACCCAAAGTGGCGAACCAAGGGATGCTATATAGTTCCAGTCGAAACAAAGGGAGAGGAATCCCAGCCCTTCGTTTCCGGATGCACCACCAAACAGGTTGGTGAATACCAGACTGTGCTGGTTGGCCAAGCAGAAGATGGAGACACCCTCCAGAACGGGGAAGATGTATTCGGGGATGATCGTCCAGACGAAGAGCGCCCCGAAGAAGATATAGAAGATCTTCAATTTTGCCTTCGCCTCTTGCTTGTCCTTGTGTATGGACTCGAGAAGAGTAGTGATGGGCAACGTCATGGGCCAGATCATCTTGGTCGGGCGCACGATCACATCGCGCAAAAGGCCCGCAATCCCGAATCCGATCAGCTGAGAGGAGAGGACGATGAAAATAGCGGCGGCATGGTTGGGATAGCCACCGTAGAAAAGCTGCTGGGCCGAAAGTGCTTCAGTGGCCAGTGCAGACTGGGTGGCAGCCGAGGACATCAGGGCAATAGCAGCGTGCTCTTTGGCGTTGAATGGCCCGGGGTTCAACAGACGTCCGATCATGCCACGACGGGGGATGGCATACGCCATAGCTTCTCCAAGAATATAAGCAATGACAGTCAGGAAAACCTGGGAGACGTAGATGGTCTGCGGCTTGAAGTAAAAGATCTCCTGCAGCACACCACCAAAGATAGACAATCCAGCCCCTGTATGAGATTAGTCAAAGACGCCGCCTGGCCTTTGGCAATGCAAAAACATACCCAGGAAAACCATCCGAAAACTCCAAGGGTTGAGGGACGGATCATCCTCGACCTTGATGATCTGGGTGACTAGATCCGCCGCAGTGCTCACCACCTGATCGCTCTCGAAGCCCTGATCCCCGTCAACAGAAAACGTTTCTCCCTTCTCAAGAATCCTGGGCTCCGTCGAAGATCGGTCGTATCCGGACTTCTCCTCATACTTGCCAGCCAGTCCCTCGTCAATCGGGAGGTCTGCTTGTTTGATCTCCATGATTGCAAGGATGAGGAATGTGCGTCCTTGCACCAACACCCATGGCGGATGGAGTTCCCAACTTATATGACCTAAGGGGGCCCTCACACCCTTGAAACCGGCCGACCGGCTTGTAGCCCAGTGGCGGCGGATTTAATTTGCAGCTGATAAGCGAACCATACATTGTTAGTCGCTAAGTTATCGTTCGATACTTAGCTCCGACGCAACGCGGCATGCAGCATCAATCTCGAGGCTAAGCATAGGCTAAGCATCGGCTAAGCATTTTTAGTGGCGCTACCCGAGGGGACTAGGCTCTAGCTGATAAGGACCCTGCTCGGTTACAGTAGGCCTAACGTAAAGACTTCTGCGAAGTTCGTGGTCTTGTCTCGGATTGGGCGCGATAAGACACACCCCGCCCATTTGGTGGGGGCATCAACGAAATCCTTTCTCGCACTCCGTCGGACTTGCGCGGTGGGTGTCGGGTCCAAGCGACAGACACCCCAGGGTACTGGATATCAGAACGGTAGTTACCGCCCCCTCCAACAGATTGCCGGGTCACTCGAACAAATTTTGGGGTCGGAGGGTCCAGGGATGTTCCCCATGGTACTGTACATACTGTGAAAACGGTAACTGCCAAAAGATTCATTTATGTTTCTTACAACCAAGAATAATCTTGGAAATTCGATATAGCACGCTCTCTGTAAGCCAATCGTGTAGAAAACAAGTAAGCAGAGAAGTAGTAAGATAAACAATAGTGAGTAAGCACAAACACAAATCAATTGACGAGGGGTATGCAGTAATGACAGAGATCTGTGCGCAGTGGCAGCTTTGCTGCTCTGGCTTCAATCATATGACAGGTATTCACCAGTCCAGACTATCCAATGGGGTAGAGCCAAGCCGACTGAATTGGCAATAAATCTAGTAACAAGACAAGCTAGATAGAGCAGATGTGTGTTCCTCATGGACACCCCACTTTGAGCCCGAGCTGTTGAACCAATTGTTCGTTGCATGGGCTGCTGGAAGTCGCACTACTACTGCAAGGAATGCAGAGGCTTGTAGGGTGCATGAGGGGCTTGCATATCTGGTCGTCTTGCCCTACCCGTCTGAACTGGTCCCATAGTCGAATGGCTTAGGTAGAGCATGACCCGCTGGTCATGAAGCTTACCATTATAGTCTCAATCATTTGTTATTTCAGTGATATAATTGGTGTACTTCATACATACGAAGACAACTACTTGGGCCGGATAAATCGAGAACTATACTATAATGGGGTTTCGCTGCCACATCGCCATCGTGGCCAGGACCTGCCCGCCCGCAAGCCCCGCCAGCACCTTCATCTGCAGGTCATAGCTGGCAGCATAAGTGCCGCGAATCAGATCCTGTGTTCCCCCGGGCAGGGTCGCGATCACCCCAGTTGATTGTAGGACCTTCTCCGTCACATCTGCCCCCAGAGACTGGGTCAAATGCGAGCGAAGATAGCTATTGTGGATAGTTGTGATGATGGCTAACCCGATGCAGCCGCCCATCACTCGCAACTGCGCAATTGCTCCCATGGCGACCGCTAGAGAAAGATAACAGACAAAATTTCCCTGTCAGCAACGCTTTTGATCGCTTCACCCGCTAATATCGGATTGACTTACCATGGTCTCTTTTTTCTGTAGCATACGGCGTCATCAATGTCAACAGTGGGATGTTGATCCCGCATGCAAACCCAGCAAGGACCTGGTAGCCATATTGACGGGCCGAGATGCCATGTTGTCCGGACACCGTTCCTAGGAGCACGTAGGCTACCACTTGCATCAATGAGCCAATACCAAGCAGATACAGCAAGGGGACCTTGAACATCTTTGCGACGGTTGAGGCCAGAATTGACCCGACCGGGGCCGCCACTGTGAAGGGAATGAACCGGATGGCGGCATGAAGGGGGGAGAGTTGATTGACCATCTCAAACCGCTGCGGGAGTTCGAACATAGTCACGAACCAGATCATCCCAAGGAAGACCGCATTTCTGAAGATCCCCAAAAGAGTTGATCCTTAGTACCGTGCTTTTTCATCGAGAGAAACAGGGAAGTGTACTGTGAATAACTCACAGGAGCATTGCGATCCACACCCGGTTCTGGAAAAACCGCCAGGGGAATACAGGTTCTCGGCTCCCGGTGCTCCGTGTCACTCGTCGCTCCCAAGCCACAAAGATTACCCATAAGGTCCCTGACACAACGAGTAGCGTGATGGTGAATGCCGATCGCCAGACGTATTGCTCGTTCGCTTCATCCAGAGCAGTCACCAGCAAAAGGGTCGCGGCCAGGAGCAGGGTAGCTCCGAGAATGTCGACTCTGAGAAAGCTTTTCCGCAATGACCCTGTAAGATCGAGGCCAGCGCTTACGCGTGGCTTGTTATGGTGGGGAAAGTTGTTAGGTAAAAACAGTATTAGAAGGACGGCGGCGATAACGCCCGGGGGGACACTGTGTTGTGTCGTTTAGCGGCAGAGACAGCGAACTAAGGAGAATAAGGGAGACCTTACTTGAGAAAAAATACCCACCGCCAGGTGGAGTGTTGAGTGATTGCACCTCCAAACAATGGGCCCAGAAGAAGCGAGAAGACAAATACCACAGAGATCAAACCGGTATATTTTGCATACTTCTCAGGGGGCACCATCTCTAGGACAATGATCGTGCAGAGAGAATAATTACCCGCGCCACCGAGGCCTTGAAAGGCGCGGAAGATAATTCTGATCGACGAGGGTTAGCATCCACAGCGGAGTGTCGTGCACCTTGATTACTGTTGGGACTCACAATTGTTCCATTGTCTGAGCAGCACCACAGGCTGCGGAAAAGACTATAAACAAGCCGACGCCAAGAAGAAGGCACGATTTGCGACCGAAGATATCACTGAACTTGGCGGCTAGTACGAGGACACCTGGTGAGCTTGATTAATATCAGCAAGGCAGTTGGGGAGTGGCTACCTACCGGCATATCCAAGCATGTATGCCGTGCTAATCCAGGAAATCTTGTTCAGTCCGCCCAACTCAGTTGTTATACTGACTAGGGAGGTTGTCACGATAGGAATCTCGAGATTTGTCAAAAAGAGGCACAGGCAAAGGCTTTGAAGTCCAGGTAAGCGCGGTACATATAACGCATTATAGCAGGACCTTGGGAAGGTCAAACTCACGTAGCAGTAATTACATGCAATCGAGCCCCGTGAAGGTAAGGTGTGGTTGCATCAAGGTCACCATTGGGTGCTGTTGCATCTTCTTCAGCTGCAGTCTGAATGATGTGAGGTTGCACACTCGGTCCCGGCTTAGGTTCTTTCATGGTTGACAGTGAGCAAGTATGGGTCAAAGAGAGCTTCGAGGACAGAAACTTGAAACCAGAAGCATTGGGATCTGGGAACCTTAAAGACCTTAAAAGAAGATGGATGATTGTAGGTACCATCCTTTCACTACTGCCTGATTAGAATCTGATTGGTCCTTTCGCTTATAGAATTTAGTGCTGACTGCCGGGTCACGGGGTGTGGTTATGGTTAACTCTAGTGCTTATGTTGGTTCTTTTGACATCCAAAACTCAAATGAGGGGCACGTCTTGCTTTGCTCTTATATTTAGACATTTCTTATTGAACATGCGAAGATGATATCTTTACCGTGCTCGGCCTCGTCCAAGGCTGCAGCCTGGGACAACTCTCTGACTCAGGCTGACCTGCAGGCAGTCAGCTCAGACCGTCTCAGCTTTCAGATGCGGCCACTCTGGGAGTCATCTTGATCAATACCAGTCATTCACTGTATCAGAGCCTGCAGCTGACTCCCCTCCATCCTCTTCTCCATTTTCTCACGACAAACCAACCTCACCACCACAACACATCCTCATCTACGGCAGCGCAACCGCGGTTGAAACCATGGCGACTCAGGGATTCCGCGCAGGCGTGGCTAGAAAGGGTAACGCGGTTGCTGGCTGAGGGGGCCACTGGGCCGCATCTCGTGCGGTTTGGGGATGGGGGCTTGCCCCGGCTGATTCCGGGGTTACATGGCTTGCGGGAGGGAAAGCCGGTTCCGGGGTGTAAGTTAGTGTTCAGCGCTGGAGAGCAGAGTTGATAAAGATGATGATGTTGTTGTTGGACTGACGGATTGTTGCCGTATAAAGAACAGTTCAGGTGTAGATCGGAAGGCTGCTAACTCGAGAAACATGATTGCAGAATTGAATATAGCTTTACAACACATGATGACTCTGATAAGCGAAGGCTATGAATAGAGCGATGGCTGTGGCATATTCCTGTCTTCGAGACGAATACCCGAGGGCTTTTATTTGGCGGAAAGAGTGCCTTTGGTGCGCGGAATGAATTAGTACCTGTGATGCAGTGGAGTAAACTTCCTGAAAGTCCATAGTCCCAGGATGATGTATAGCGGTCAACCGCTTTTCTTTCCCACCCCCCTCCCCCCTCCCCGCCTCTCAGCGCACTTTTTACTTTCTCCAGGAGGAGGTTGATATGACGTTCTGCGCCCATGCGGATGTTGCTCTAGCACAAAATAGCATTGCTCGTGCCCCAACCACTTTGATTAACACCTTCATTAAGCGCAACAAGCCAGTTCATTATGCAAGAAGATCCTTTGAATAATGACAACTGGGTAGTCAGCTGGTGATTTGCGCATTTGTCCCATCTTCGAAGCGATTGCGGGTACGAAGCATGGACTTCATTAGCTATCGAACAAATATTTCACAGACCTGTTATGTCCAATCCAGGATATTGTTCAGTACATGGAGAGCTGACGTTCTGTATATGGGCTCGCTCCTAGGCTTCGATGTGAATGCTTCAGCCAGTCGCAACAAGAGATTCTCATCATATTGTGACTGCCCATGTGTACCAATATGATCCCCACGGGTTTTCCTGGTAGAGCCACCAATGATCACCGAACCTCAACCGGGCGGCGAAACTGTACGATTATTCCGAGAAAGAGAGATGTCATGCTCCGTTGCTGGTCGCAACAACGCAAACCCCTATGGTTTTGGTCTCGCCAGTCACAAGAGCTCCAAGCCCTGCATAAAAGGACCCACAGGCCATACGTAGGGTGGAACCACCGGAGAGAGCGGGTTAGAATAGTTCGTGGGCGCACGATGCTCGTGAGCCACGAAGTTCCCGCTACCCCTGACTTCGACAGTTAGCTCTTCGATAGCCCTACTGAGAGTCGGGAATGTGTATGCAGGGAGAGAGACGAAGGAATCGTCTATCGGAGCCGAAAGGCAAGGGAGAGCGCTAAACCATTCTGGAAAGGAAGAAGTGGGTTCGACGCCGTATGAATGGCGGGTGTTGCGCCATGTCAATCAGACCAGCGCAAACCAGATGGCTCCCACATGTGCATACAGTGCATAACTCCCGAGCATTGTCCGTGTTGAGTAAGTATGAGTGTAGCTACCCTTGGCGCCGAGGCGGGCTTCTAGAAGGATGCCATGTCGTGCAATATAGTTGTTTTGTGGTGTACGGCCCTTGGAAATATATGTCAGTCGTATTTACTTGCTGTGTAGAGATCCGGAATTATGGAGTGTTGTAAAGAGTCTTTATGAATCTGAATTGCCTCGGCAACATTGCAACGGTTCTCGTGCCGGAAACCCGGACAAATTTCGGAGCTATCGGGAGCAAGAGTCGGCCATCAATGTCAGAAAAACAAGAATAAGGATGATTATGACGCCCTTTCACTGCATTACTCTTCGAAGGAGTAATAGGATACTTATCACATCCTATTATTGCAGTAAGCCTGGAACCCTTTTCTGCTTGCCATGTGGTAGATGGAGACCAGGAGGTCGCATGGATTTTTAATCAATTTTAATAAGCTTAATTCACACCGACACTGACAGGGGCTGATCCATGTTTTGCTCCCGTCTGGCCATGCCCATCTTTTTCCCTCTTGGGTTCGCTCTTCCCTCCCACGTCATGAGGTTGGACTTGACCTCTCTCCATCTTCCCTTTTCGGAAAGAGACAATAGCCAACCCTTTGTGAAGAATCGATTGCTCTGTGACTATCACCGGCTGATTCTGAAGGATCAACTCTAAACCTCTTACGAGGGGATCCAAACCGCGGTCAGAACGTTATTCGTGGTTCCGACCAATCAGGACGGCAGTAGCTCGTGCCGTCTGGACGCCTCTCCCACAACAGACCACAACAGAAATTGTGCTACTCGGTAGATGTCCGAATGCCCTCGAAGAAAGTCAAAACAATAGTTTCGGTACGCGTATGTTGCCGCCGATAATGTGAATTGCACCAGAAGCAAAAATACGAGGAGATGCCACGATACGAGAGGAAAGATTCGGCGTTGGTCGAGTCAGGAACCCGTTGCCCTGCCCAGTGGTGGTGGAGCCAGCCGCCCGGATTGGGGAAGCAACTCCGTGGTCGGACGGTCCCCGTTCTTGTCAGGGCTGTCATCACCGCGGAGGTGCCCCATCCAGTCCTCCCTCGTTCTCCTTTTGCCCGCACACACTCCCAACGCATTGATTTTATTTTTTTTTTCTCTGCCTGTGAGAATGGTTGGTTGCCCACGTATGGTGTCGCAGATTCGCAACCTGTGTGGCGTGGTTGTGGATCAAAAGGGGATGTGTATGCGATTCTTGTTGAGAGAGACAGAGACAAGGGAAGAGAAAACTCATATATCACGATAATTAAGACGTGGTTACACAAGGCGGAGACATTAATTAACCAAGAATCCTCCGCATTAACTCTTTTTCAAACTCTCCTGCCATCATTCTTCCCTACCTTTCCCTTTCTTATCTACACCCTTCCACAGATTGCATCATTCCATCAATAGCATCCTTCTAATAATCATGGCCGCTCAACAATCCATCACGGTCCCCCACTTGGGTGGCATCGAAGTCGGCTATGCCCTGTCCAACAACAACACCTACGACCCTTCCAAGCCGACCTGCGTGCTCATCAATTCGATGTGCATGACGGTGTCGCTCTACCGCCCCCAGTTCGAGGATGCCGAGTTGACCAGCACCACCAACCTGCTGGCCATCGAGCCGCTTGGCCATGGCGCCACCCGCTGTCTGGCGCCCGCTGCCGAACACTTCACCTACTGGGACTCGGCCATCATGGCCCTGCAAGTGATGGAAAAATTGGGCATCCAGAAGGCCTTTGCCCTGGGAACCAGCCAGGGAGGATGGGTTGTAGCACGCATGGCCCTGTTGGCACCCGATAGGGTTCGTTATTTCACATTCTGATTGTCCCCAAGAAGGGGAGGGGGGGAAATTAACGATCGTATTGACTAACCTCACGTGCTTTTCTTTTTTCTATTGATAGATCCTTGGCATCCTGCCCTTGGGTACTTCCATGGACTACGAATCGGCCGACTCCCGCAGCAAGGATTGCTGGGACCCCGTCACCCTGCTGACCCCGTTCCTGGAGAAATGGTCGAGCGAGACTCCCACCCCGGATTTTGTGGTCGACGATGTGTGGTGCGGGATGGTCGCGGGGATCGGCTTCGGGGCCTCGGCAACGCCCGAGACGACCGACTTCTGGGTGCAGACGCTGAAGCAGGTTTATACCGGGGATGAGGGACGCAAGAAGGTGCGCATGGCCTTGATGTGCCTGTTGACGCGGGACGGGCTGCTTCTGCGGCTGAGAGATGTGCGGTGCCCCGTGTATTGGCTACAGGTGAGTACCCCCCCCAAACAATCTGATAAATTTACATTTGGGAGATGCGTCAGGATGGCTAACGTGTTACAATTCGTACGGCTCAGGGGACGGAGGATTTCCCCTTCAAGACCACGGTCCCCGCAGAACAGATCCAGCGGTTCTCCGCTAGTAAGGAGGCTAAGTTGCAGATGGTGGAGGGAGGGGCCCATTACCTGAATGCCACGCATCCGCGGGAGGTTAACGCGGCGATCCGTGAGATGGTCGCTCGCTACGGTGCCTGAGCGGGCTGCAGGGAAAGCGAGATGAGAAAAATTGGATCTTAGGCTACTACTGTAGGGGGCGCAGATAGATTACGAAGGGTAGTACGATGTTAGTGTCAGGAGAGGATTGGAAGTTGGAACAGTTCAGGAACGAACTGCATGCCAACCTGTGCCAAGTGGGTAGAACAACCCGAATCTGCTAAAGGATTGACACATCGGATGGGGCGACCTCGAGTTAGGGTCTTTCTAGTGGCTTCGACTACTTGGAGCCGGCGCATCCTTGGCCGAAGGTTGAATAAAATGTTAACAAGCCTTGGCCGCCGGCCTGGCTGGTCCAGCCCTAATTAGGACAGTGGAACCTGAACATGTAAATTTTTTGACACTGACAGGCGGCGAACGACAGCTCCATGCCTCCATCAATCCAAGCAGTTCGTTTATTTTGTTTCTCTGTGCTTTTTCCTCTCTCCCCATAGTTCGGTTCGAGGCTACACTAGTTCCTTGTTGACCACGCGGCGTAGATTCCCCCCCCCCAAAGTAAATTTCGCCTGAGCCCATCCTCAAATGTAGCGTTTGTCGGCAGCGTCGGGCAGTGGGTCTTTCACCACAGGTTTTGTCCATGCACGGCTCCCATATTAATAGTGATCGCCTGCCCACCTGAGGTTTCTTCGAGGTCCTCGCTTTCCCCGGCCAGCCATTTTCTTCCCAGGCGTAAGTGGTTATGGCGATGGACGAACAGCGGTGGGCGACCGCCACCACCACCTCAGTGACGGTGCTTGCCTTTCTGTGTGTTGTGCTGCGTATCGTTTCTCGACTGGAACGTAAGCAGAAACTCTGGTGGGATGACTGGATGATTATCTTCTCCATGGTATATACTCTGCAGCGCACTTAGATCCTATCGAAACACACTAACGTACCACACCATGTAGGGGTGGAACTTCGTCGTGGTGGGCTTCATCTATGCCATGATCCACGAAGGCATGGGCGTGCACGCCGACCAACTACCCACCGGACAAGTCATCCTGATCGCCAAATTTTTGGTCGTGGCCGAGATCCTCTACGTCTTCAACCTGGTCTGGACCAAGCTCAGCATTCTGCTGATGTACTACCGCATCTTCCGCTTCGCCTACTTCAAACGCTGGGCCTACATCATCGGCACCTTTGTGATCTGCTGGGTCATCTGCATCACCTTCCTGTTCATCTTCATCTGCGTCCCCGTGCAGAAACTCTGGTATCCGAGTCTCCCCGGCCACTGCATCTCCCAGGTGGGCACCTGGATCGCCAATGCCACCTCGACCATCGCCACCGACCTAGTGATCCTCTTCCTGCCACTCCCCCAAGTCTGGAAGCTGCAGCTCCGCCTGTCCGAGAAGGTGGCCTTGACCATAGCATTTGGCCTCGGGTTCTTGTAAGTCACTCCTACTCCTCAGCATCACTGTCGACATCCAATTCGTCGAATCCACCCCCAAAACTGACAACCACAAACAGCGTGGTCTTTGCCTCGGCCTACCGCTTCAGCGTCCTCTTCTCCTACACCGCCGCCGACAGCTCCTACACCCTGGCCCCGACCGTCGGCTGGACCGCGATCGAGATGTCGGCCGGCATCGTCTCCGCCTGCCTGCCGACCATCCGGCCCGCGCTGCAGCTCGCCGCCCGCACGATGGGCATCCAAGCCGTCATGCCCGCCATCTTCCGGAGCACCGGCCACTCCGCCAACCACCTCTCCTCCAAGTCCGAGGCCACCCAGCTGGGCAGTCGCTTCGCCGCCGGGGATATCCCGCTGTCAACCAATGGCGGCGGAGGGGAGGCCGGGACGTCCTCCAGCCCCGTCGTCCGCCATTCGTTCTACCACCTCCCCGACGAGGGCGAGCTGTCCGAGATCGACAGCGTCCCGCTGAAGATGGAGGTGTCGCTGCGGCCGAAGCATGATCGCGGCCAGACGGTCACGAAGATCCGCGGGCGGACGAGCGTGGCGTCCGGGGAGGACGATCTGTTGCCCTTGCATGGGATCCGGGTGCAGAAGGACTTTAGGCAGGATGGGTAGGGGCTTTCGTTCGGTTTTCTTTGGGGTCATGTTATATAGCGGGGGGCATATTTGGGAGTTTGTAGTCTGTATTTTGGGCATAAATGAGTGGTAGTTTGTTTGTATATAGTGTATAGTAGCTTATTTATCTTACGTGTCTATTATTGGCATGGCATTCCTGAGTGTCAATGCTGAGGCGGTCTTGACTCGGCGGAGCTAGGATTCCACTGAGAAGCTCTACCTTGCTGCAAGTGCCTGTGCCTGACCTTTGCTTTAGCTTTCCTTCATCGAGTAATCTTTTGGTGCTCTATTGTCAATGAGGATTGGATACGAAGAAGGTGATGTAGAAGCCGACGGTAAAGGTTGTGTCTTCTGCAATAGATCCAGAGCCATGCTCTTCTCACATAAACAAAAATGTTCATGCTAAAGAAACATCTCGCCTCAGCTGAAAGACCCGTGCCAACGTCACAAAGACAAGATTGTCAAAGAACGTGGTCACCAACGCCTTGTAAGGTCCGTTGAGCCGAGTCCCGCCGTCAAACAAAGAATGCCATTCCCGTCCGACTTTGTTCTATTACATGCCTTCTAACCCCACCCCCAATCCCTTTATATGTGCAAATCCAAGTTCCCGTGGCTTACATTGTTGCAAAGGCGAAGAGGACGAGTCTACCTATAAAACCCTTCCTCCCCTTCACCCCCCATACCTGACACCTGCACACTCAAACCCAGCAGACAACCCTCCCCAGCTACCTTGTAGACTAAGCACCCCAAGTCACCAACCGTTACCCCCATAGTCCCCGAACCCTTTCCCCCACCCAAAAGATAGCCCACCACCCCAAAGCACCTACCACCAGTACAAATGTCCTACGCAACGCATCCCACCCCCCTCACCTGCATGGTCCGGTGCAACACCCACGCCCACGCGGTCGACGGCTTCTGCGGGCTCTGCCACGGGCCCCCGGCGCCCGGCAGCCCGCTGAAGTGGCACTGCACCGGGTGCAGCGTGGACTTCCACACCGAGTGCTTCCGGCGGTGGATGGACCGCGCCCTGCGCGTGAGTCTGGTGTCGACCTGCCCGAGCTGCCGGTCGCGGTGGGAGATGATCCTTACGGGGCCGGAGGCGAGGATCGAGAGGAATTTTCTGAGTTTTGAGGGTTGAGTTTGGGGTTGTGGGTGTGCTGGAATTTTATGGGGTGCCTGGGTGTATAGGTGGTGGTTGGCTTATGTCAAGTGTGTCGGGTTTACTAGGCAATGAATTGTTTCTTTTGTGATGTTATTCTTGGTTCTTGTACTCTCTAAATCGAGGAAATGGTTGAGAGTCTTGAGTTCATGCCAGTCAAACGTACACTGGCGTTAGTGGATGTGTTTGAGTCATATTGACACTGTCAGCACTAGATTAGACACTATCAATTGCCGAACCAAATTGCGAGCCCCGCTGGTTCTTGTTTGTACAGTGGGGTCGGGCTAGGGGTGAACGGTGGGTCATCGTTCTTCCTTCAGCCTTCTACAACCACCGCCCCGCATTCAAGCATCCTTCGAGGAAGATTACTAGTAGCCTACATTCCTTGCATCCATCATACCGCGGTTGCATACACAAGTGCGGGCTTTGAGTGGAGTTGGAGCCTAGTGACTGACTCTGGCTGGCAATGTGGTAGGTGCACCTTGACCTCCACAGAGGCTATCTTTGCATTGCATGCATAGCTTGCGCGTACTGATACAGAGACCGGCTTGAGTAGAGCAGCTATTTTTGGGCTTGGTTACATATACTTGCTAATACAGGAAAACTTGATGTTACTTATATAGTCAATTATTGACAATAGAAATGATCTAGAAGAACGCAGCTTCGGAGACAACGGTCGCCCAACACGAGGAATGTGCCTGGGGCGCGGTCATCCTTGAAAGCAGACTTCCCAGGTTAATCAATCATCACCAGCGCTGGTGGATTGACTTGAGCCGCCTTCGGTAGACCCGGCGTTGCTAGAACCGGCGTTGCTAGAAACGGCCTCACTAGAACTGGCCTCAGGACTGCCCTCGTTGGACCCGCCTCCGCCGTCTGACGACCCGGTAGGCGTCCCGATCTCACTCCCATCGCTAGATCGACTTTCAGTCTTCAGCGTTTCCCCGGAACCTTCATCCGAACCATAGGACTGCCGGGCAGTAGGAGTCCTGTCGCCGTCGCCGTCGCCGTCCTCGCTGCCGACTTCCAGCTGTGGCGGCTCGAGGCTCAGGTCCGAGTACAGGGCTCCCTGCGTCTTCGGCATCTCCCCGGTCCGGCGCAGCTCATCGTAGACCTCCCGAAGCTTACGTCGGGCCTTGACCGAGAGCGGGTCGCGTTGCAGGCGGAGGTTCTCCTTAATGCTGTAGAGGAGGTCGCCGAACGGCGGCTCGATGTCCAGGTAGCTGTTGTCCTGCGTGGAGACGGCCACCTTCTCGAGCTCGCGCAGCCAGAGCTCCTGCAGCACGCTGCCCCCGATCAGGTCGCGGCAGAGGTTGAGGAAGAGGGTCTCCGTCCAGCAGGCGAAGCTGGGCAGGATCACGTCGCTGCGCCCGGTGTCCTGCAGCCGGTTCTCGCCCTCGCCGCTCAGCACGTAGTCCACGTGCACGGCGCGGGGCCGCCGCAGCGGCGGGTCGCGCGCCTGCCACATGTACACGCTCTTGCGGTAGATCCGCACGGTCAGCTTCGGCTGGTAGGCGGCGGCGTCGTCGTCGTCGTCGCTCGAAGCGGAGCATTCTGATGCCGAGTCAGTGAGATCCCTTGCGGTGCTGGATTCGCGACCGCCACTCACCACAATTCGCTTGACCTCCCCGGGGTAATGGAAGTGAGCTATGTCGGTGGGCGGTTGCTCGTGGCCCGTCATGGTTGGGCAGTCGACGCCATGTGTGCAGCGTTCGAGTCCGTTCTCTTCGAGCGCTTGGTAGGCCTGCTCGATCTGCTTGTCGGGGATGACATAGCCGCTGAAGTCGGGGTAGTCGACTTTCAGGTTGTAGAGCTCGAGGACCGGCGCTCCGAAGACGGTGTATCGGATCTTTTGGGCCTGGAAGCCAGAGACTACCAGCCCGCTGTAATCCATTTTGTACAGATGTTGGAACTCACGGGTGTGTATCTTAGTGTTTATACAACCTGAATCTGGCCAGATGGGTAGGGGGTTGGGACTGGGAACGATACGGCGTTGCTGGGTGATCGAGATGCATTTTATAGATCGGCTGGGGCGTACTTGTCTTTCATGATGGTCTGGGCTTAGAGGGATTTATCTTGCGGTTCGGTCTCGAGACAATGATCCTGTCGTGTTATCCTTGGTTTGGTTGCTAACTCTTTACTCCAGATGGTGGGTTCTGAGATGGAAGTAATGAGAATGATATCTCCGACAGTGAGATATGGCAGACCCATTCTTGCTACTGGGTTATTACCTTTCGAAGTCATCCGTCTCGATCGTCCATGTTTTGTACTATCGTTTTGGCTGAGGATCACGGTAGGCGGATAGCACATTGAAGACAGATAATAGTATCATGGCCGATAGACGCTTCGCATATCACCAACATAGACCTATTATACGGAGGAGAGAAGTAAACAGTACTCCGTAAGTACACTGCCCGCCTGAGGCATCACTATGCATCAGCTCATGGCTCATGCATAACGCATTACTAATGTATTCACACAATCACGGGACGGGACCCTCCCCTCCGCCTCGGCCAGTTCCACCGCCTCCATCAAGCTGTCAACATCATCATCACCACCACCATCCCTCCGTTCAGCTCACCACCACGCAGCTCCATACCGTTCCCGTTCTCATGCTCCACCACCCTCCAAAATGACAGACCTAACCCCAACCCTGCGCGAGCTCCTAAAAAGCAAACCCAATGCCCCGCGCCTCTCGAACGGGCATCATCACCTCTCCACCGAGACGGCGGACGAGTTCCTCAAAGAAGCCTACCGGATTGTACGTCTCGCCCTCACCCAGTTTACCCCAAATCCCCCCTCGAACCCAGCCACTAATCTCCCGCAAGAACAACCACATAACCTCCCTCCTCCACTACCTCCACCGCATCCGCCCATCCTACCTCTCCATCACCAACCACAACCACAACCACAACACCAACAAACCCAAACAAACCAGCCCCTCGACCCCCTCACCCACCGGTAACCTCCCCACCCACCCCACCAAAGATCTAACAGACACCGACCGCACCGAAATCGACACCTCAACCTCCCACCTCCTCCGCCAACTCTCCACCTCCATCTCCACGCTCGCCTCCGCCGAGACCCTGCGCCACGAGACGCGGGCGCAGCTCCTCCGGAAAAAATACGGGAGTCGCATGGGGATCCTGGGCCGGTGGGCGGCTGGCGGCGATGCCCCCGGCGTACACGCGGCGACGCCTGAGCAACGCGCCGAGGAAGCGGCGGAGGAGAACACGAAGCAGCTCCGCGCGGCGGTGCTGTGGTTCCTGCAGCGGAAGTTGGAGGCGGTTGTGGCGGTGCAGCGCGGGATGGTGGAGAAGAGGTTGGAGAGGGTGCGGGAGCGGGAGAGGAGTGTGCTTTATCTGTCGCAGCAGCAGCAGTTACAGCAGCAGCAGCAGCAGCAGCAGGTGGGGAAAGAGGAGGGGGTGCGGGGAGAGCAACGGGGGCTGGGGCACGGCGAGATGATGCTGCCGCCCGGGGAAACGCAGGGCCAGCGGTTGGAAGAGACCGAACTGCACGCCATCGAGGCGCAGCTCTCACCGGAGCAGTTGCTGCTCTTTGCCGAGGAGAATGATGCCATGGTCAAGTACTATGAGGATACGTTGAGTAAGGTCCGGTATGTTGTCTTCCCCCTTCCTTTTGCCCTCGTGGAGCTTCTCGCGGGTGGGATATGTGTCGAGTGGAAGGCTGAGCTAATGTGTGTGATTGTGGGTGTGTGTCGCAGAACCGCCGAGAAATCTCTCCTGGAGATCTCCTCCCTCCAGCAGACCCTCGTCGCCCATCTGTCCACGCAGGAGGAATACATCGGCCAACTGGTCACGGACGCGAGCAACACGCATTCCAACATCGGGCAAGGAAACAAGGAGCTCAAGCGCGCGAGCGAGCGGCGGAGTACCGCGCAGGCGGTGTTTTGGGGCACCGTCGGACTGTGTACGTGGTTGGTGGTATGGGATCTGGTCTTCTAGACTTTCTGGCAAGGGTGGAAGGCAAACTGTACAATAGTGTACAACAACCCATTCTCGTTTTTGGCTTCTTTGCGCATTGGCATTATGATAACCCCTCAATGGTTTATGTCTGTATGTTCTGTATGCTTGGTTTATGATTCAACGAAAAAAGACAACCCGCTTATGACGTCTCCCGCACCACGCTATCCACCGCCTCGGCAAAGTAATCCAGATTATTCGTGTTCAGTCCCGCCATCGAGATGCGGCCGTTCTTCGTCTGTCCCGTTGTTAGTATGTAGCCACCGAAACCGACCCGAAAAGCTTACCATGTAAACATGCCACTTGTCGCGCAGGATCTTCACTTGGCTCTCCGTCAACCCCGTGAAGCTGAACATGCCGATCTGATCTGTGATGTGCTGCCACGAGCCTGGCGTGCCCTTGGCCTCGAGCCTCTCCCGCAGTCCCTTGCGCATCTCCGCGATGCGTCCGCTCATCGTCCGCAGGTCCTCCTCCCACTCGGCGAACAGCGTCTCGTCGTTCAGCACCCGGCTCGCGATGCGCGCGCCGTACGCCGGAGGGTTGGAGATCTCCGACCGCTGGAGGATGGCCAGCTGGGAGGCGATGTTACTGTTGTTGGCCGCGGCCTCGGCGCCGGGCGCGGACACGAAGTGGAAGGCCCCCGTGCGCTGGCCGTACAGGCCAAAATTCTTGGCGAAGGACTGCGCGATGCACAGCTCGAACCCTTGCTCGATGAAGTAGCTCACCGCCCAGGCGTCCCGGCGGAGGTCGCCCGAGGCGAAGCCCTGGTAGGCGCAGTCGAAGAAGGGGAAGTGGTGGCGGTCGCGCATCACGACGGCGACCTCCTTCCACTGGTCCTGGGTGAGGTCGACGCCCGTGGGGTTGTGCGCGCAGGCGTGCAGGAGGATGACGGAGCCGGCGGGGGCGGACCGCAGCGCGCCCAGCATGCCGTCGAAGTCCAGGCCCTTGGTCTTGGCGGAGAAGTAGGGATAGTTGGCGAGGGAGAGGCCGACATTCGTGAAGATCTGGTGGTGGTTGGCCCAGGTGGGGTTGGAGAGGTAGATGGCGGGCTTCGCGGGGTGGAACTTGGCGAGGAAGAGCGCGCCCAGGTGGACGGCGCCTGTGCCGGAGATGGTTTGGAATGTGCAGACCTGATGGGTGGATTATCGTTAGTATGGGATGCTGTTTGTACCGGGTACACCTAAGGGTAGACGAACTCGGTTCTCGCGAATGGCGGGGCTGTCGGCGCCGATCATGAGCTTCTGCGCCGCGCTGGTGTAATCGGCCAACCCCTTGATGGGGAGGTATTCATGGTTGAGGTTGGGGTCGTTGCGAACAAGCTCGTCGGCCTGGGTTTCGTTAGCCGGGATCAAACTCCCAGAGGGAAAAGAACCTTACCTTCTTCACAACGGGCAGGATCCACGGTTTGGCGTTGTTATCGCGATAGGCGCCGATAACGAGATCGACCTTCTTGTCGGAGGGATCTTGGCGGAAGGCCTGAGCGAGACCGAAGAGGGGATCCTCCGGGGCGGCGGGCACGTTGGCCGTAGAGAAGACGGTAGGGCTTGAGGAGCCCATGATGTGTGAAGATAGGGAGGCGAGACGAGAGGTAGCAGTGGAAAGGATGGAGGAAGCTGACGGGGGTTGAAAGGAGGAAGTAGAGGTGGGGATGATGGAGGAGGAAGAAGTGGATGAAGAGGAAGAAGAAGAAGAGGAGGGTGCCATGAGAGCTTTGAAGTATGTCAGAGAGAATGGCCAAACCGGTCACACCACCTGAAGTTTTCTGACTGGTTGGTTGCTGCTTGCGTTCACCGGCAAGCAATTCGACTGGACCGAAACAGATAAATCCCGATGTGGATGATTTGCCCATAAACAAACACGCGAATAAATACTTCAATCGGAGTAAGCTGGACACAGAGCAGGGGAGGGGAGGCCGGCCAGTCGCCGATATTTAAACATCAAATCCGTCGGAGAGCATGGGATAGGATGGTGAAGGGGAGAGGCTCAGCCGAGGATAGATGACGACATGCACATGTGTTTTTTATCTTGCCTTTCCGACTGACTGTCATTAATCTTCCATGTTACTTTGTCTACAAATTCAACATCAGTTTCCAGTACTCTCTGTCCTTCTGTTACAAGTCCATCCGGAGCAAACACCACCCGAACCATGTTCGTTCCAATTGCCCCCCTGTGGTGGTTCTTCAGCACAGCACCCCTCAATCATATGACAACCATCAACAAGACTGATCGCTGCAGGTGAACCTGAAACCTCCGCTTTCATCCACCCCAGCCGCAACATTCCTGCTGCCAATATCCCATTGAGAATTGCCCATTGCATTCTTTCTACCAGTCAATCTTTCTTCCCTCAACTCTCCTATTTTCTCCTCAATCATTCATCCGGACCAACACCGGGGGCAAAGAGAACAGCCACCAGCGTGGCCGACTCCAACCGACACACGCAGGGGTGCCCCGCCCAATCACCGCGGCCTCGAAACCCCGATGTGTCATCCTCTCTTTACCCCACTTACGGGAAGGTTGTCTAGCCCTGCGTGATTTTTTTCTTCGCCCCGTTGAGGGGGCACGTAGTGGTTTATTTTTATACTAAGCTCGATCGCCGATTGAAGAATGAGAATAATTTAACCCCTCATGGGAGGGTGAATTGAAGTCACAAAATTAGCTCATCAGCATCAATTTTTGAGAAAAGATTGACAACATTACACGACCAGTCGCTACAATAATTAAGATAAAATAAAGATATATTGTCTCGAGACTCAGAGCTCAAGATCGCCCGAAGCTCAACTTGGAAGCCCAAACAATCTGTTCAATCCCATTGCAAGCCTCACTCAACTCAGCTTAAGGGACCTTCCGAAGTTCAATCTTAGGAAACACCTTCCTGTTTGTATCCTTGACACCCAGAACAGTACCGTCCCTAACCCAAGCTTGACCCAAACTAGATAGGTCTCCTCACCGGGGAGTCCAATCCAGCCATAACACTTATATTGTTTATACACACAACGAAAAGAACCCAATTGCCCAAATCATTCCAATTTCCAATTCTTGAATTCACACATAACAGTAAAATACTTACTTACAAACTCGAATAACAAGAACCAAACTCCACCACAAACCTCGGAAGAAGAAAGTAGCAAAATCTGCAGTGCCGTCCTACTACCCCATGGGGTTCAAATCCTAGCCTCGCCGGATCCCGGAATCCGAAAAGCAGCTCTCGTTGGAAAACGGCCGGGTACGTAATTTGCGGGCATTCTTCCCCCATCCTCCCCCGGCCGTCACTCTTTCCCCGCAGAATTTCCCCTCACATATTTTGTTCTTTTTCACAGTAAGTTAGGTCAAGGTTAGGTTCGGTGATTCTTTTCGATCCCCCCCCTATTTTTTTTTCCATTCTCCGGGATTAGGGGGCGGGTGTGGCTTAAGCTCGTTACTTGGAACGGTCACGGTGCCATGGGGTGCAACTTGCAAGGTTGGACGGACGGGCCCGGGTTCTGGAGGACGGAACTTCAAGGTTAAGAGGAAGGATACCCGATTTGGAGGGGGGGGGGGAGGGATGCGGGGCCCGGTCAGGGGTAATCTTCTCCAATTACCCGTGACTTAAACGATATTATCCCCTCGGGGCTTTGGGGTAAAACTTGGGAACAGTTGCTGAAGACTTTTGGAGGGGGAGGGGGATTGATCAAGTGAGGGGGTGGTTTGTATATGAGGGGAGGATTCGATTTCTCCACACAGTAAGAAGGTAGTGTCGGGTGAGTCCGCCTCCGCATCGAATTTCCTTTTCTAGCCATCAGCATCAAGGTATCCGTATACACGCTATTGTTCATTGCTATGAGTACCTAGTACTTATACTGAGGCAGTCTCGACCTGATACGATGATCTACACCTACGTATCATCATCCACGACATCGTCCACAGTGAGATTCGATCTCCCATCTTCGATAAAAACGTGTACTGCTATGTACAGCCCAGAATCAATAATCCCTATAACCCAAACAGGAGAATCCCTTCTCAAACGCCGTTTATTGCCCTTGACCATGTAACAACCAACCAAGCATGGTAACGCAGAAGAGAACAAATATTGCAGAAGATGAAGAATAGAGAGAAAGCCGGTAGCAGCCAGGCCGGGCTATGTAACAGCATCCCATGATCGTCATTATCTTTGGCGTTGTCAAGTTGTCGTCATCATCGTTCGTCGCCAATTTCCTGTGCATCTATCTGTGACTGAATGCACAGTATAGCATCAGATGAATGGCGTAAATGAAAGTAAAATTGAAAAGAAAAAAAAATGCCTCGTCTGCGCGCGGTGCTCAAATGGAATATGAAAAACATGTAACATGTACAGACCGAGAAATTCGTGTATGTAGATCGTTAGGTAGTGGCAGGAGCGAGTGTGACCGGTTCTTCCGGTGTCGGCTCGGTCTCATGCGCCCGAGTGCGCACGCGGAAACGCTCGCGCAGCCGTCGCGTCAGACCGCTACGTCGGCGGCGGTGCTCATCACTCTCTTCGGTTGGGTCAGAGGACGAGTCCTGGCGAGTCGCCTCTTCCCGGACGCTGCGCAGCGCTGCGAGACGCTCCTCGACACTGGCATCGCGCATACGGCGGGCGTTCAGCGTGTTATGGAGATAACTGCTCAGTCGACGGTGGCGGTGCTGGTGACTGTTGCCCTCGGGCGCTGCGGGCGTAGAACTGGCCGTCTCGGGAGCTGTTTCCGCGTGGCTATCGCCCGTGTCTGGCCCTTCTTCACCGTCGGGCTGAGCGGGGTTGAGATCGATACGACTAAAGCATTCGTTAGTACGGTTTCACAGTTATGTTCGAGGTGTTCAGAGAACATACCAAAGCGGGCAGGTGCCAGACACGTTCACCAACCAGGGATCAATACACTCCGGGTGGAATTGATGGTTGCACGGAAGCACGCGCAGATCTTGGCCCTTAACGAAGTCGTCCGTGCAGATTGGGCAGGCAAAGTTCGGGTAATCCGTGGTCGTTCCCGCATCGGGGGCAGTGCTGCGTGGCTCGTCCGTGGAATGCGGCGCAGCCACCGGCATCTCCTGAGAATGAGGCGATACCGGAGCAGAGACCTCATCCGTCGTGTTCGTATTCGCAGGCATGGTCGTCGTCTCACCTCTCTCCTCTAGAGTCTCACGAGACTGCGCCTCGGGTCCCATAGCCATCTCGACATCCCCCTTGGCTGCATCGGTCTTGCCGCCTTGGTCGTTGTTGTCCCCGAATTTGACGATCGGGATCGTGTCAAGCATGGCTCGTGCTATGCCTCTTGCTCGACTCTGTCGCGGTCGTCCCGCCGTATGCCGTGGCCCATAGCGCTCAGGGTGGCGATGGGCGCGGACTGCTCCGGTAATGATGATGGCGAGAAAGAGCGCCGTGATAATACCGGTGATTGTGTACAAAATGATCATCGCTATTCACGGGTGTCAGTCACGAGCATGAGTCAAGGAACTCAGACACATACCAGTGTTCGGGCTGTCGCCGGTCGACCCGACCTGGTTGTTCGTGTTCGAAGCTATGAACGACATGTTGGTGGACTTAGGATAGATGGTAGATGAGCCGTCCCCGAAGGAGGTAAGCTGTGTAGAAAGCTGCTTAGACCCGGGCGGGTTCAACACAGTGAAAACGTTGTCGTACTGGCTGGCGGATGAGACGGAAGGTGAGTACGTGCAGTGAGTTGCAGATGCACTGTACAGGATCACCGCGACTGCCTTCTGCGCGTTGAGGACGTAGTTCACAGTGTCACTGGCACCTAAGTTGCCGGAATATGCAGAAGCGTCGCAGCTGATGACAGCGATATCCTGGCTACTTAAAGACCGAGAATTGGTGGCGTCTACGTCCAACAAGCTACCCGTGATGGGGAAATTCTAGGTCGGGTCAGTCCATCGGAGTCCCCGGAATACGCACATGGTCGTATATCTCAACATTCTTGAGGCGGAGACGGCTTACTGTAAGTTCCGACTCGGTGAGATTGACCAAGGCCTGGGTCAGCGGAGCTAAGGTTACGGATGCGGACGGCACGAGTTGAGAGCTGTTCAACAGGTATCTATAGTCTCCGATCCAGGAGAGGTCTGCCGAGTTGTTGGACGGCTTCACCGTCCAGTCGGCCGAGGTATCTGCAGCGACAATGGGCGAGAGAAGAAGTAAGAGGATGGAGAAGATCAAAACGAGGAGAGGGGAAGAGGCTAGAAGAAAAGAAGAAGAAGAGGGAGAAGAAGAAAGTGGGTGGTGACGGGGAGGACCCATCGGCGAATCACTTCGTTAGCGATGAATGATGCTGGAGAATGGCCGGGTGTTCCCCACAGTGACGAGGCGAACGGAGACGGCGGAGAATATTGGAAGTATGGGGATGGGAGGGGGATGGCCGGCGATCATCGGCCACGGGGCAATGAGTAAGTGATGATGTTGGTGATCACAGGAGGAGGATAAAAACTGGGCGTAAAAGGCTCCAGGGTCCGAACAGGTACCGCTGGCCCAACCAGGGTGATATCACTCCGTGCAGGATCGGTTGATCGTCGGCGGCTACAGTTGGGTAAAGATGGAGGGTGGGAGGTGGTGGGAAGTGGTGAGAAGTCGAAGGAACGGGAGGGTGGGTGAAGATCTCACAGGCGGGCAGGTACTGGTACAACAAGAGAAGAGCTGAGAAAATTGGGAAAGTGAGGGAAGATGCCGCAGTGGTGGATTGGATCAATACCAAGGGAATTGAAACAGCGGGGACTAGAATAAGTCCCGAATTCGGGACGAAGTGAGGACTAGAGATTGGGAGAAAGGGTGGAGAGAGAGAGAGAGAGAGAGAGGGTGGGGGGTGGGAGGTAAGAAGTGATGAGAATAGTAATAATGTAATGGATGTTGCGGGCCTGAAGTGGGAACAATAAGGCAAGTGAGTTGAGTTGAGAGTACGGAGTACTAGTCTAAGTATCAGTAGGTTTGAATTGACTAGTTTAGTAGCTGATGGGTGATGCAGTGCCCAGTTGATGGTAGATGCTGGAACCGACGGATGGAACTGGGAGGGCGGCGGGAAGACAGGCTGGGGCTTGCGATTGGATTACTAGCACTTTAGTCTGTCTGCACCGGACAACTATCAACCTGGATCAAGCACCAGCCGAACACTTCCGGTGGGTTGTTCGTCGTCAGTCAGTCAGTCAGTCGGTTGTCAATCAAGTCAGTCAGGCTGACAATAATCAATACGCATGTCATAAAGAAAGTCGTTTACTGCCTTTAAGAACCATCGGCATCATCAGCCATCAGTCTGATCTGTCCGCTGCATCGCCCCATAAATCTGCGGTTGATGAATCATCGCGATACGAACCAGAGACTTGGTTGTCCATTGACTGAGCCGCGCAAGCGCCAGTGCCATGGATCGGCTCGACCATTACGGCAGGCCTGAAGTCGATGGATGGGATGGACGGATGATGGACGGATGAGCGACAGATTACTCACCCCGAAAAAAAAAGAGGCAGGGCAATATCAGAAACGATCTGATTGCTGGAGGCATCTGTCCGTGATGGTTGAAAGTGGATCCGCAAGCCGGGATAAGATAAGCAAGACTGACTGACTGGGTGGCTCTGGCTCTCGGTCGAGATTGTTTCAGTCCAGGCCTAGAGCAATTGATTTTCCTTCCATCGGCCATTGTGGTCCTATGAGTTCGAAATCATCACTTTGCCAAACGCATTACAATTGTTGGGTGACCCCTTCCAATCGATCGGATATGTAAATCGAAAGCAAGAGCAAGAGCAAAAGCAAAAAAAGCAATAAGAGTACGAAAAGAGTGCACTGGGCACTGGGGGTGTGCGGGGATGGCAGGGCTTGGCTCGCCCGCCGATCCTCTCTTCAATCTCTTTTCCACTTGCTTTCTGAGGTTCTGAGCTTCTTCCTCCATCAAAGTAAGCACCTCCAACCAACCATTATCGTGATAGACTATCATCAATTCGGGTAATGCAGTGAGGCGGGTTGGAGAACGATGAATTCTTTCTATCAAAGGCCAGATAGACTTTAGCAATGTCTGTTCTGGATGGCTCTACCGAAAATCTTCGACCACGAAAAGTCTTTATACCTATAAATCATTATAAGGCACAAGAACACCTGACCGCATTGCATCATCCGTAAGGAAGTCTCTTCTATTTATCTCACCCAGCATCGAATCCGTAGCACAAAGCGACACGTACTTGGGACAGATCTACACAACTCTACCACAATCAACTCAACAACACTCACCGGACGCATGGGCCCCGGAAGGATTGTTTGCTTTCTGTTTCGGTTTTACCTGGCTTTCTCCCAATTTCCCTTTTGCTCTTCCCTTTCCCCCCAACCCCGTATTTTCCAACGTGGTCTCGCGTCATCCAGCCAGAATGGATTATTGTTTCCTTCCTTCGAAAACCAACCCTCTGACCTGCATAGGCAGATCAATTCATTATTGGCTGTAATGAATCGATGGGTTTTGGTTACATCTACACTCTTTCCTTCAATCTAGAACTCTAGATCCCCCCCCGCGCAGGCTTTTCTTTCGAGACTTAGTTATTGAGGTGGCTGACTAAGACCCCTTCCCCCCCTCGGGAATATTGCCTTCCTTAATCAACACCAGTAAGCCCGGTAGATGGTCAATAACAGCGGGCACCCTATTGAGGAAGGTCTGCTGCGACGCGTGACTGTCATGTCTTTTTTTGTCGCTCATGCATCAATACATCTCCGGTGAATCTCCGCGCCCTTTTCATCCATCCTTCCATGTGGAGAGGATGTGCCCGTCCAACCCCCCCCCCCCTCCTTGTCGAGCACAGCACCGAGACACAACACACCCGAAACTCCGAAATCGGAGCGTGCTTATCATCCTGTTGTGGAGAAAAGAGAGTGAGGCCAGACCAGACTGGGAACGGCTGAAGGCCAGTGAGGGAAGGGCGCACGTAATGTA
The DNA here is from genome assembly GCF_003184785.1 of Aspergillus japonicus CBS 114.51. Lineage (NCBI taxonomy): Eukaryota > Fungi > Ascomycota > Eurotiomycetes > Eurotiales > Aspergillaceae > Aspergillus > Aspergillus japonicus. The sequence goes on along the minus strand of NW_020291640.1, from coordinate 822,370 downwards.
CATAAAAGTCAACTCCGATTATGCTGTGTTGGTTTTGTGCAACTCTCTTAAAACCTCCGTACTAGTTAGTCATGATCCGATCTGACACCCGAAACAGGCCCGGGGAAGGGGGGGGATTTGTACTGTAGCCTGTAGCTTATCCAGCTGGGAGGGAGTTTGGGGGAAAGAATACCCTCAGTCATCAACTACGACCTACGACTCTCGGCCCATAATGACGGAGATAAATAGTCGTCTTACCGTATTGCTCATCTAGCTTGCAAACTGCAAAGGAACCCTCAAGCCGCGGCACCCCCTTTTCCTAACATACTGCATTAGCAACATTAGCATCGGGTCAAGGTAATATGGATATCAGTGCCGCACCCCCCCCCCGACAAACCCGAAATTTAGCTAATCGAGGCTAGGGCCGGATCGAAGCATCAATGGTCCTACCTACCTATGTTGTCCTGGCGTGGATCAGGTACTGCAACTTCATGTCCAGTGAATGCTAGGGATATGAACAACGGTGGCTATAACAGACAAGACTAATTCACCCGCCTCACTCCCTACACACACACCAAAGTACTCCGGATCCCGCGCGCACGCAAAGTGCATCGCAAGCTACTCCGAGGTAGGAAAGAGCGAAGAAAAAGGGCATTGCCCGGGACTAGTGAGGGTCTCGAGCAGGGATGTGCAAATTGTGTGGTGTATAGTCTAAGGGAATAGAGATGAAAAAGTGCCAATGGGGGGCGTTTGCCACTTGACTGCAACGTCTCGGGGATTTCTCAATCCGATGCGAGGGTGCACTGGGTGCATTGATTGACGAAGTGAGCTTCTCCCCTCCCCATTCCCCTCCCCCTGCGGAACCATACCCAGCTGGGATATACTGACAGGGCACAGGGCATAGGGCACATGCCTCCCCGCCTACCGTACCTATGGGAGGAGAGGCGAGCTACCTACAGAGTCTATGCGTGTCGTTTGACCCCAGACCATTGGTACTGTACTTTCGCACACAGTGCTGAAGGTCACGACCCTCAATGCCCCGACAGGCCCTTCATGATTCAGGACGCAGCTGGCTCACTTGGAGACGCGCCGCTGGCTGGGCTGGCTGGCTGGCTGGATCGCAGCCCTCCCTGCACTAGCCACTGATCTTCTTTTCAATGCTACGGTGCGACGGAGACCACTGTGTGATGTGTGCTACCACCTGTAAGATGCTTTGCAGCTGACATCCATGTTCACCTGGAGACTAAGCTTTGACATCCTGGTTGCATATTGTCAAGGTGGTTCCGGGACGATCAAGACAAGTGAAAGGACGATAGGGGGAGGTGAGTGACTGACTGCTCCAATGGAATCTGCGAAGGAGCAGTAGTACTTATCTGTAGCCAAGTCGCTTGTCTGCTTAGAGAAGACACTGTGGTTAGCCCTTGTGTGATATATCGAGTGCATACATGAGTTGCGCCCTGATATGAATTTTCACCAAGTTGCCCATTTTATCTGTTGGGATGATCAGCGGGCTCCCCAATAAATGTGGAGGGCTCCAACCCAATACTTATATTCGTGTATGGGGGGATTGTCCTTTGCTGCATCAGAGCTCAGCTATGAGAAACTCACCTAATTTACCTGCGCCAGCCGGAGTACATCTGAAGGAGGCATCCGTATATAACTTACAGGTAGTTACACCTACGGTCTATGTTGACGTTGACACCATCCATGCACGGCCCAACAGGGCAACAGGTGAAATGTGTCTAGGAAGATCCAGCCATCCTGCATGCGCACACGAAACTGACAGGTCGAGGATGCTCAGGGGAAAGTCCCAATCAGACAGGGCCACTCAGGCAGTGAGAAAGCTGCTCGAGCCGAATCTGTTGTGCCTTCTCGCTAGGGAATGTTGTATCACACCCATGCTCCCCACAAATTTGCCATAGTGACTACTCTAGTAATAGCTACCGACTGCCGGCATCGATGGCACAGTACTCCCGTACTTTGTGTATCCCAGCAAATTGTCTGCTCGGCGGGCTGGACTACCCAAGTAAGCGCATACACCAGCCCCAAAAGGCAACTATGTGCACCGACAGATATACTATATTCGGCTGCACATATAAGGGGGGGGGGAAGAAAGATGAGGAGGCGTGCGGCGACAAGGCGATTGAGCCCGGTCGCGACTTAAGGTCCGCAATATAGGGATGACTTTCGACCGCGCTTATTCATGGAGTAGATATTATCGGGGACGGCAGTCAAAGAGGATGATGCCGTACTGCCGTATTACCGATCGAAGCCGTGATCAACTGGTGGTATGCCATCTATCTTGGTCTAAGCAGAATGGGGTGATGGAGGTGGAGGTGGAGGTGGAGGTGGTAGTGATGCTGAATGGAGGAAGAAGAAGAGGAGGAGGAGGAGGGGGGAGAAGAGAAATCTGGATTGGTGGATGGAGCCGGGTCTCGACCTTCACCGCGGCGTGGGCCCGTGACAGCAACACTTGGTCCGTGTGTTCCGTCCCGGCCTGTGTCTGTCTTTCTGTCTGTCTGTCTCTTTCACACACACACACACACATATACACTCTCACTCTCGATCTCCCTCTCTCCCTCTTGCTGACCGACCCCCTCCCCTTGCTGTCGGTTTCCCCCCTCCCTACCTCGTTCCAATCTATCTTAGTGCATTGGATTCGATTGATTCCCAGGCGGGACTGATGATAACAATTACTATAAGATTGTTCTTCGAACAACACAGTTGATTTCCATGTCATGAATGACCCGAGTTGCTGGGAACTCGATATTTTTTTTTTTGGGGGCGGTCGGGTCGCCGGGATGCAACACCACCAATCCCCTCTTGTTTATTTGTTTTCGCCTCATGAATTTGTTTTTTCCCCCTTCTAGTTTGAACGGAGTATCCCATAGAGATCGACCGTCCCTACATGGGTATCTAGTCTTGCCTCCAGTGCTACACACTGTGAATGATTGTCCAGCACCAGTATGGAGTAAGTACTCCATGCTCGTATCAGTTCGTAACTCAAAAATGGTTCACGGAATGGTAGAAATCCTTCCGGTTGTATCCTACCAATACCCCAAGCGGTGGTTGATTATCAGTATGCTCGCTCGGGAGAAGGACCAGAATGGTGTCTGATTCCCTCAATAAAGGGTGACCTGAATATTCACTCTGGTGACAGTGTCAGACGGGCGATTAAACACAGATGACCGTTGCTCTGAAGGTCTCGATGGTGAATGAATGGCGAGGGTGGATAGGAGGACAGATTTAGGCAATATTAACCCAGGTCAATCAAAATAAATTAAGCTCATTTCGAATCGATTATTTCTCGCTCCCTGTGTGCTGCGAGTGCCTGGAGGTGCTCTGCTCCTTCCTTCCATAGGGGGAGTCAATCCGAAAATGTTTGATCCATGCATGCATACGACCGGCGTTGGTCCATATACAGCTCACTCATCCAGGCAGTTGGCCTCCCCGGGAATGACTCGGTAGCGGTAGCAGTAGCAGTGCTTGGATGGAGTTACCTTTCAAACTCTGTGGATTAATCACTGATCCATTGCCTCTCATCCTCATGATCGGACTACAGTAAGATCACCACCCAACCTTTCCCCCTTAAGATACAAACGGCGAAGAAGAAAGGGCCAGGGCGCGCGCCATCCTAGGTGGGACCCAAATTAGGAGCCAACGACGACGCTCAGAGGAGGGGGTAGGCCCTTCAGCCAGGGCCTGGAATAGTAATCCATCCATCCTCCAGCGCATTTCCGCTTCTGCTACCCCTGCTGGAGGCCTCGAACACGCGGGTGGCGCGTTATTGGTTCAAAGGAGCTAGGGAGGCGTGCCAGCTCTTTTTTTTGTTCCCTGCTTAAGGGGGGGGGTCAGTTTTGCGCTGCCGACGAGGCCGAGGCTCCCATCGACTTCAAAGCGCCTATTGCCCAATCCAGCAATGATAGCTCGGGGCCCCGGTCAGATGTTCTCACACGGTCGGAAGTACGGCCTCGACATAGTTTCTCCTTCTCTTGCTGTCTCTGTCTCTCTCACTCCCTCTCTCTCTCTCTCTCTCTCTCTCTCTGTGTGTGTAAATATGTATATGTGTGTGGGTGTGTAGGTGTTTAGGTGTATAATTACTTCAAATTTCATCTTGCGGGGTGGAAAGGGGGGCTCCCCAACTTAGAAGTAATGGCGGAGGCAAGAGGCGCGACTCTTAAGGAACTTCCCCCAGTATTTATGTACCCGCCGCGGTATCAGTCAAGGTACGGAGTAGAAGAAGTCAACAAGTCAACAAAACAACTAAGATAAACTTAGTTTCTTTGTCTGTCCCGTGATGTTTCAAGAACAATTTGAATTTTTGATCATTCTCCCTCTCAGTGGTAATAATAAATATCCCCCCAAAACTTACCAGATCCCACTGATCAAAACGAGGCTTGAAAATGATTGATAACTCCATTGCCTATCAAAATCAATTTGGCACCATAACTAGAGAGGAGGAATTAAATCTGATAATAATAATAATAACAACAATAATAATAATAACAATACTGGAAGACCCAAAAGACACTTAACATAATATAGTCAGACCAGATTCATTTGATCAGACCAGGCAATCGTAGTCTCTAAAAAAGTCCTCCTTCTGCAGAGGTACTTTTTTAGTTTCCTCAATAGGTTTTCCTCTCGTTCCTTTCTTTCCCTTCTCCTGCTCCCTTTGGGGATGGTTTTTTCTCTGCTCGTCCCCTCACCCTCACCACCTCTCTCTCTCTCTCCCACTCTCTCTATCTCTCCTTCTTTCCCTACTTCTCCTCCTTTCATTCCCTTCTTTCTCCCCCAACCTTCCGAACCAAGTTGTCTTCATCCTCTCTCTCTGCCTCACGTTCTTCTCCCCGAGCGGGATAACCCGCTAACTCCAACTCATTCAAGATGAAGGCATAATCACCACGACCATTAACCATTAGTCGACGACTATCCTTTTTCTACCTCTTCCTCAAGGGATACAACTGGGACCGATAGCTAGAATTCCTCCACCTTCTCCAGCACACCTCCTTTTCTACGCCATATCCTCGCGCTTGAATGCATGGTCGACCACCTCTTGGATCACGTTTAACCTTTTTTTTTGCCTTTTATCCCCCTCGTTACCTTCGCCCTTCCACTCCCCGACTCTCCTCCCCCCCTTGACATGAACCCATTGATCCAGTCGACGAGAGAGAGCTCGTCCGACCGCCTACCACAACAAATCCCCGCCTGGACCCCATCATGGCCCCTCAATCCATCGACACTAATGCTGAGGCAATCTCCCTCTGGAAGAAGCGGTTCGACAAGCGACATCCATCAACGTGAGTCTTTTCTGAAGTTCTCTTACTCAGTTCTTGTTCCTTCAATCTTCCAATTGCCATTTGCTAGCCGAATCTTCACCTGCATTCGTTTGTTTCCCTTCCTTATTTTCTCCCTAATTGTCTAGACCGCTCGTGGATCCCCCCCCCTCCCCAACTTTGTTTTTCTTTGTCTCGGGTGATCTACAACCGTCTCCATACCCCCTTATCAATGAGACTGCCCGTGCTTTCTCTCCATTGCGGAGCACAGCGATCACAACCAACCCCGAACTTCAATTCCTTAGATTGATTTCATTCCAAATTAGAAACCCCGTGATTGCCATCCTTGATATCGAATACAACGAGCTCGTCTTGTCTTGGAAGAAGCTCCAGGAGACTCTCACCCCGTCGGATCTGGTCCAGTTCCAGGAACGCGCCCAGGGACCTGAGGATGTCTTGAGTCTGGTGAGCAGCATCGAGCCGGTCTGGACGTCTAGCGCAAGGCAGCGAGTGGTCCGTGACCATTGCACCGAGCTGAGATCCACCCTTCACGCCCACAGCATCCTTTTGAGTGCCCTGCCGAAAAATGAAGCATACATGTCTCTCTTCTACAGTGTCCTTCAGTCAACGCTCAAGGTAACGCATCTCTACAGTGCAGTCGTTGCATTCCTTGGGTTGACTGAATTTCTCCTAGGCATCTGCACACTATCCAAGGATCATGGAAGGATACATCAAATCACTCGTCATGATCAACCGGTCCTCTTGCCTGGCCATCACAGCAGATCTATCGTCCTGCTCAAAAGAAACAATTCACTCGATCGCGCATTTCTACACACTGTTCTTCTTCTTCCTGGGCGAGTTCATGGACTGGTTTGTGCGCCAAACCAAATGTCGACTGCTGAAGAGTCCCAACCACAACGTGCATCACACATTCCGAGATCTTGTCGGCCATCTGCGGCACAGCGCCAAAGTAATAATCGGGGGAATTGCTGATATGATGGATGTCGATGAGGACGACAATGATACCGAGGATATTGCCGACACAACCTGCAACAGGGAGTTATGTCTGTTCGAACAAGCCCGGTTGGATCAGATTGGCTTACAGCGGAGGGATCGTCGCCACAAAGCAGAGAACGCTTTCATTCGTCATCTGGTCTGGGAAATTGCGCAGGATGCGGTCAAGCGCGCAAGGCTCTTGCGGGAGAGAGATGCCTTACTTGCGCACTTGCTCGATACCGTGGGCCACCAGATCCGCCCGGTGAGCCAGCAAAATACTGGCATTGCTTGCTTAACGACAACAGCTTCTAGGGACATAGGTAGGGTAACGAAGGTATACATGAAGAATCAAACAGCTTGGTATGCTGACCATATCACCTTGCAAGACATGGATAGATTCACATCGAGCGAAGGAGGCCAGAAGCACAAGTATACGCGTGCGGAGCTGCAGCTGGCTTCCAGTCACCTCGAGAACTTCTTCGACGCAGATGATCAGACGCCTGAGCTGGACCCTGATGTGGAGGTGATCGCAGAAGAGAATGTCATGACATCTTTGCAACAGTGGGCGACCGATGCATATTCCCAGGTGCTTGCCGTGGGAGGATCGCCCACCACGGCTTTCCCCAGCCCCGTCCTGCTCATTTCGACGTGCTACGCCAGCCTGGCACGAAAGGCCCGCTTGCCAGTCATCTCTCACTTCTGTACCCGGTCCACCAACGGCACCGACGAGTTGACGTACGAGCAACAGTTGATTGCCCTGGCCTACAGCTTGATCCGGCAATTGATAGAATACTTGCCTCCAGTGATCATCAGCCATTCGGGATGTAACCTGAGTGCAGAACGGTTCAAGCCGTTGAATGGCACATTGACTTCGTGGAAAGAAGTGCTCTCCCTGATCGACATACTCCTCTATTATGCCCCACCCCTGATGGTGTGCGTGATCCATGGTCTGGACGCCATCCAAGATGCGTCCACTGACGAGCACATACGCTCCCTGGTCCGCATCCTTTTGACACACACGAGACACCAGACCGCCACCATGGAAGGGGGCCTTGAAACGCAGAGCGTTCTGCTCAAGATACTATTCACTGTCGCTGGCCGACCGAGCTCGCTGGTGGAGACGCTGTCAGAGAGCCAGCTGATCCTGCGCGAGTCGAACCAAACGGAGGAGCTGGCGACGACTGACTCTGCATTAAGCCCCGATGTTGGGGTCGTCATGATGAATGCATAATACCAAAAGCACATGACCACAACGAAGCGATACTCCCCTTATCTTTCATCTGTCAGGCTGTTCTCTTTGTGGCGAAAATCCAGGACATATAGAATTGTGCGCAGGCTGGTATTTTTTGAATATAACCTTATCGGCAAGAGACCATTGCAGGATCTCAACCTTTCGATTTTACTCTTTTCCATTTTCTCCAGCCACTCTACTTGATTACCTTTCTGCCTTTGTCTTTGAGATGTTAGCCTTATGGCGAAGGAGGTATCACTGATTCTGGTCATTGTCGTGTTTTCCTCTCTACGCAGATGTTCACCCAATGGTTGGTATATGTCAGGTTTGAGGCGCAGCTGGCTTTTTACTGGTGGATGTGGGCAAAGGTCTTGTCGGAATTCGAAGGTGTTTGGAGCCTGATTTCTTTGTATAGTTGTAATACACGATTGTCAACTGGGGAAGGGCCAATACCCCGAAGAATGCATAACTACCTCTGGTGGTGACGTTCCAAGTTGTTGTTGAAATCTGTCTCGGGATTAGGTTTCCGCCATCCACGTGGGAAAGTCAGACAGACCAGCCAGCATACATAACGATCGTCAGTGCAATCCCGGGGATTCGTATCCATACAGTCTATTCATTCTGCTTGGTTTTCGGAAGTCATCGAAGGCAACGTTGGATGGGGTCTGTTGTTCTGGGCGTCGTTCGGGATTTCAGCTCCGCCTAAAGATACAAATACGGGTGTTCTGTTCATTGCTGCCTCGAATTCTTCTCATCACCTCCCATCTCTTACCATTTAACATCTCAGCCTACATAACCATCTCCAAAACAGACAAGAAGTACAGCACCAGCACCAGCAACCATGGGCCTCACCAACCCCGTCACCCAGACCCCCACCTCGTCGCAGCCCTTCAACCGACTCATCTCCCTAGACGCCCCTGCCCCATCCCTGGCGGACTTCGAGCGCCTCTGCTCCCAAACCACGGACGGCACCCTCTACCCGCACGCCAGGACCATCACCCAAAACATCCCCATCTACAGCACGCGCACGCTCAGCCTGACCGACGCCGGCGCCCTGGCCGCCGTGCAAAACGAATGGTATCACATCCTCTCGGCGGGGCCGGGGATCTTCGTCCTGCAACACTTCTACGACCAGCACGACCAAGCGACCCTCACCGCCACGACCGCCGCCTTCACGCGCATCATCGCCCACGAAGCATCCGCCGGCGTCAAGGGCGACCACTTCTCGACGGGCCACAACGCCCGCATCTGGAACAGCTTCAGCAAGCACGCCTTCGCCGACCCCGCCTCCTTCGTGTCGTACTACTCCAACCCGTGGCTCCGCGCCGTCAGCGAAACCTGGCTCGGGCCGGGGTACCGCCTCACCGCGCAGGTCAACATCGTCCGCCCCGGGGGGCCCGCCCAGGCCCCGCACCGTGACTACCACCTCGGCTTCCAGGACGACCGCACCTGCGCCCTGTTTCCCAGGGGAATGCACGCCGCCAGCGCCTGCCTCACGCTGCAGGGCGCCGTCGCCCACTCCGACATGCCGGAGCGCAGCGGGCCCACGCGCTTCCTGCCGTTCAGCCAGCGCTTCGAGCCCGGGTATCTGGCCTGGCGGCGCGAGGAGTTTCGGGCGTTCTTTGAAAGGCGGTATGTGGCGCTGCCGCTGCGGGAGGGGGACGCGGTGTTCTTCAACCCGGCGGTGATGCATGCCGCCGGCGAGAATCGTTTGGCGGCCGAGAGTGGGTTTGAGAGACGGGCGAATTTGTTGCAGATTGGGGCGGCGGTCGGGAAGACTATGGAGAGCGTGGATGTTGTGGCTGTTGTGGAGGCGGTGTGGGAGGAGGTTAGGAGGCGGTTTGATGCTGAGGATCATGCTGAGGCTGGGAAGAAGGAGGGGGAGGGGGAGGAGCTGGAGGCGCACTGGGAGGCGTTCGTCCGGGCGCTTGGGGAAGGGTACCCGTTCCCTACGAACCTGGATCGTCGGCCGCCAGCGCCGAATGGCATGGCGCCGGAGAGTGAGCAGGACTTGATCAGGAGGGGGCTGTTGGATGGCTGGGGCAAGGAGGAAATGGTCGCCCGGTTGCGCCAGTTGCATGAGGACGAGAAGGGTCATCAGTCTCTCTAACTGTATTGTACTGTACGGTACATGTTCTGTCATAGTGGAAGTGACCGTGGCCAAGTAGGAATCATCTACACTACACACTGACAGGTCCATAAGTAAAAGTAGATATTACTCTTGGTGTTGGTCTAGCTCATTAGAGACAATCATCACTTCGTGAATATTCCAGCCATGTTACTCCGCCCACAAGGGTATACCAGAACGCTACGCCAATGCCAACCAATGCAGTCAGTCGTTAAGTCATATCACCCCTCGTTCCTCGACCCAAATCTATCCTCGCGTTAGTCCCAGTTGTGCACGGCACCTCACCAGAAACGACTTACCTCCATCTTCCCAAGCTCACTTCCCTCCCGTCGTGCCATCGCACGGGCTGAGCTCATCAGCAGATCCAAATCCTCCTGGTCCACCATCGTAATCATATCACCATCGTCTTGCATGCGGATCTTGAGCAACGTCCGGAACCCGAATTTGTCCCGGATCCGCCGCTCAAACTCGGCGAAGTCGATCACCGGCTCAATCATGATATACCGCGTATCCTCGTGGGCATGCGTCTTGACCCGGTACTTGCGCACCTCGGGCCGCCGGGCTCGCGAGGTCCCGCGCTGGGATTGTCGCTGCGGCGATCGTCCGTCGACCAGGTCAAAGTCGCCCTCCGCCGACCCCGACCCACTGACATACTCTTCTTCCTCGTCGATATATCGTTCCCGTTGCCGAGGCCAGCCGGTCCCCACGGGCATGGACCGCGTGCCTGAGTAGCCCCCCTCCGAATACCCACCCGAGGTCGATGCAGATCCCGTGTCACTGACCCCTCGTCGATGGCCACGCACTTCCCGACCGCGGGACGACTGTTCCTCCCGAGGGCCGGGGCGAGCCGAAGCACCTACTGCCGCTCTCCGGGGCTCGGAGGCCGTGCGAGTCGTTCCGATTCGCGGCTTCTCGCTTAGGACGGTCTCGTGTCCGGTGCCCGGGTTCAGGTCGAGCCGCGGGGGCGGCGCAGCGCGCATGGACCCCGGTCGACCGGTGGTCCCAAGACTTCCTGTGGAGCTGTTGGTACTCGCCTTGTCTGCGTCCGGCGGGGGAGTAGGAGGGAAGAGATTACGGTTCAGGGGCGGTTCAGAGTGCTGACGGCTCCGGCTGGGCAGGTTCTTGTGCACCAGATGTGAGGTGGCGAACGGAAGGTGCTCTGGATGACGGTGATCCAAAACCGACTGAGCTCGGGGGATTTCCAGATTCAGCGGGCCGGACGGAACGCCGTTACGCTCCCCTGTCGCGGCAATCAGCCGGGCCTTACCCAGATAGTCTTTCGACTTCAGATTCTTGACCTTGGCCTCGTTGGGCCGGTAGACCACCCCTACCGGAATGGAGAAAACTGTATAGCCCTGTTTGCCATTAGAATGGAAGTTCTGCCGCTCCGGTATGAGACGTACCTGTGCTCGTTCCTTGATTGCATCATTGATGACATCGTGGTCCAACGTCACCTTCTCTTTGGACGCATAGTCGAGATCCTGGAGGCCTGGGCCCATCTGCTGCAGATAGATATAGCACAGACCGCGGTTGAACAGCACTTCGCACGAGTACAGGCGGAACTTGAGACCCAGCTGCTCGTAGTCAATGGAGGTGTTACCTCGAAGGTACAACAGGGTGTCATTGAAATTGGCCAATGCTTCCTCAAAGTCACCCAGCAGGAAGTTGGACACTCCTTCTTGAAAGTATGCGATGGCCAGATATTGATCTAGCCCAATTGCTCGTTGGTAGCACTCGACCTGGATTGCCGTCAGTATAAGGGCCTGTCGTGGACGAAGGATAGTCTTACTGCTCGGTCGTGCTCTCCCAAGGTGGCATATATGACTCCACAGTTGAAAAGGATCTTCGATGTTTCGGCGATGGCGCTGAAGACCTGAAGGGCCTCATCGTATTCTTGGTTGTCGTAGTGGTCCAGGGCTTGCACCCAGGTCTCAATCTCCTGAGTAATGTGAGCCCTACTCAGCTTGCCCTTGTAGTAGGGGTGAAGCAAACCTACCTGCTTGATGGACATGTCTGACTCGAGCCCGTTGCACCAACGATAGACGATATCAGGTGCCGCAGTCGCCCTGGTACTGACCTCAAAACACGACGCAGACGGGGCTGCCCGGTCGAGAACCCCACGTCGTAGTATATATGTCCCCGACTTGTGATTGATCGGACCAGCACGCTGACGACAGAGTTCCCGACCACGCCGAGAACAGGGATGGAATCACACGGTGGAACCGGGACGGAGGAGACTGAGCGCAGACGGCGAGCGAGCAATAGACCATGCGCAATGGGTCTCTTAGCGGGAGAGATAGATAACTCAAGAGATAGATAGATCGGATATATAATTAGATCACGGACGCCGCGACCCAGCCGCTAGCGATGACCGTCTAGAGACCAGCCAAGACAAAGGCAAGGAAGACCAGACTGGCTGGGGCGGGATACGTAGGGGATGAGAAGGTTGGGAGAGTAAAGTTTGTTTCGAGGGTGATGGGATTTGATTTGCTTTGAATTTCCGCGTGGTTAGAGCTTGGACTGGACGACAAACACGTTTTCTCCTTCAGGTTGAGAGATGATGTTGATGGCGGTGATGATGTTGATGGCCGACGACGACGGACAAATAACAGAAATGGAAGTGGTTAGCAGGGACGGAGTACCGATGCAGAAGGGAGAAAATAGACCGAAGGAAAGAAGATCAAGGCAAGACTGGGATTAGCGTGCAGAGAATAGTAAATGAAGGAGAGGAAGGGGAAGGGGAAGGGGGAAATGCAGCAAGCAAGCAGCCTGTCAGCCAGGAACTACTCAGGATGGTGCAGTGCAATGCAGTTTTGGGATGGAAGAGGAGAAGGAAAAGATGGACAGGGAAGAGAGAAAGAGGGGAAAAAGAATAAAAATAGGTGGGAATTGAGTAAAAAAAGGTCTGATCCTGGTCACATCCCAGCAGCATTGGTTCTTCCAGCCAGGGATTGGATGCTGCAGGGGGTGACGCTTTTCATCACATCGCAGCAGAAAAGTCGATCCATCCGAGCCCGATTGATTGGATTTGTTGTGCCTTCATATCAGGAGATTTCCAAGGAGATTCCAGTTAACTGCCATGAACTGCCCCATTCCCGGTGGGCAAAGCCATGCGGGGCTGCAGAATTGTCACAAATACAATCAATCAATCAATCAATCAATCAATGGGTTTACCCCATACCATTGTTACCATGCCATCACCATCACCATCACACAAACACTCGGATATTCAGATAGACAGGCAGGCAGACAAACATCTGATGCTTCTTCTTGTGAAGTTCTTGCCCTTGGCTGAGATGAATGGAGGATTATACTTTGCGTGCATTGGGAAATTTCCCCGCCACGGCGCTTGCGGTCGAACGAATTGACCATTCCTGCCTCCAACACTCCAACTTCTTGTTAGATCGACCCACTCTGGAATACGGGCCTCATTGCGCACCCTATCGTTCTCTCCCTTTCCCTTCCCTGTCGGACCGTTGTACTATGAGCCCTTAGTACTAGGTATCGATCTATCTTTAGTGTTCTTGCCATGCCTTGCCCACGACTAGTCGGTGTGTCGTGCAGGTGCTCCTGCATGGCTGCCAGTCACCTGAGTCTGGGGTTGTTGTCGGTGTCTTTTTCTTCTTCCTGCCTCCCAACAATACTTGAGTCGTCCGTCATTCATGTGGCTCGTAATTATCAAGCTATCTCTGATAGTAGTAGTGGTCATACTGGTCCATCCAACTGCCCATGCACAAGCAATTCCACGGTGACCCCACCCCCTCTTCTCTGTGCTATACATAGAACGGCTTATGCCCTCTGATGTAGTCAAGTCACACCAGATATCCTGCCAAACCCAATCCCGCCATTATCCATTATCAGATCCCTCTATACCATTCCTTGGGAGACCTGCTCCTGCCGCTCCTGCCAAACATTCTTGCCGGAGCAGGAACACACCATCTTGTCGTTATCCCACACCCCCGCGCTACGAGCGATGACCCCAACCAATGTGTTCGAGTCCTCCCGGTCAAAGGGGCCCTCGGCATTCTTTGACACCACCATACTGCGGCCAATCATCTCCCAGATCGCGACCGGTCGGTCCAAAAAGACATTGCCGCGTCCCTTTTCGTCGACCTCCACGGACCCAAAGACCCCACGTGGTTCCTTAGCGGGCTCCGGCGAGCCCAATACCTTGGCCTTGACGGCCTCCCAAATGCCTCCCGTCGACGCCGCTCCTTGCGAGATATCGCCCGCTTCGCGCACGGTCGCCACGTACTTGCCCGGAGCGAGGCCATTGATCGTCAGATCCACCAGGGTCATAGTGGACGACACCTGAACCATCCGTGCGAGACCGCGGATCTTGTTCGAGACGGCAGTGGAATGTGTTTCGAGGATGCACACCGCGGAACCTGGAGACAAAAAAAAAGATCACACCACCGAAGTTAGCATAATCTCAATCATCCCGACTTGGCACATCACACACGAAAAGGGGGCAGAGCACGTACTGTTAGAGGTGCCACTTCCTCGCAGGATCGCATCACGACCCGTAGCTTGGATGGCAGTGACAATGGAGCTGGGCGGCGCGGTGCCCTCAATGAAGACCAGTTGATCCTTCAGGCTGGCCTCAACCTTGCTGATCCCTAACATAGGTCCTGGTTAAAGCTGAGTGGGCAACGGGGAGGGGGAATTGGCTGTCATACCGTCCAACTTCTGGAGCGACGCGGAGACATCTTTAACGCAACCCTCGCAGGTCATTGGGACCGCGAAGGTGGTCTGGAACGATTAGAACTGCGTGACGCATTGCGTAGAAAACAGCACCACCCACCTGGAAAGGTTCGATAGTCATCTCGTCTAGTAGAGCCCGCAGATCTCCAGTCCGTAATGTAGGAGCAACCAGAATCACAGAATGATCAGGTACTGTACGGCGTACCCCTCCCTCCCTCGTCTTCTTGAATGCGGGCCGAGGCGGGGAGCGGCTTTGAAATCAACCTCCCGATCAGGCTTAGTTCCTTCTCAGACCCGCCCCGTCAACCCATAGCGTCATCCGGCCAATCATCCGGGTGCCCTGTCGTTCATCTTCATGGTCGAGGTTGCGATAGCAGCTGAGCTCCAACAGCTTCACCTCTGTGCCTCAAATCACCAAACAACAACATCACAATTGCCTATGTCATCCGACCAATAGCCTGCACACCTAGACCATGTCCTCGAAATCGCGCTGGGCCAACGACGATGACCCAGAGACGGAGGCCATCCTCGCCCAACGCAAACGCGAAAAGGAAGAGAAACGACGGGCGAAAGCCGAGAAACAACGTCAGCTAGAAGAGCAGCAGCAACAGCAGCAAGAGGCCAAACTCCAGGCTCAATTGCAAGATTACAATTCCACACAGGCCGACGCGCCTCCACCCTCCAAGCGTCGCCGCCTCTCCAACGACCACGACCAAGCCCGACAATCCCCGCAACCATCCAAACCCAACATCACCGCCGAAGGGAACAACCTCCTCACACTCCCGACCTCCGAATGGGGCCCCTGTCGCCATGTCGACAACTTCGAGCGCCTCAACCACATCGAAGAAGGCAGCTACGGCTTCGTCAGCCGCGCCAAGGACATCACGACCGGCGAGATCGTGGCGCTCAAGAAGCTCAAGCTGGAGCCCACCTCGCCGGAGGGGTTCCCGGTGACGGGGCTCCGAGAGATCCAGACCTTATTCGAAGCGCGACATCAGAACATCATTGAACTACGGGAGGTAGTAATGGGGACCAAGATGGATGAGTACGTTTTCACTTGTACACAACAACGCCATGGAAATCCCCCCCCCCCCCTCTCCCCAAATGATATTCCACAAATCCCCTCAAAGTGAACACGAGACCTCTCCATACTAACAACGATCACCCAACACACCAGAGTCTACCTCGTAATGCCCTTCCTGGAACACGACCTCAAGACCCTCCTGGACGACATGCGCGAGCCCTTCCTCCCGTCCGAGACCAAAACCCTCCTCCTCCAAATCATCTCCGGGCTCGACTTCCTCCACGCGCAGTGGATCATGCACCGCGACCTCAAGACCTCGAACCTCCTGATGAACAACCGCGGCGAGATCAAGATCGCCGACTTCGGCATGGCCCGCTACTACGGCGACCCGCCGCCGCCCAAGCTGACCCAGCTGGTCGTCACCCTCTGGTACCGCGCCCCGGAGCTGCTCCTGGGCGCCGACAAGTACGGCCCGGAGATCGACCTGTGGAGCATCGGGTGTATCTTTGGGGAGCTGCTGGGCAAGGAGCCCCTGCTGCAGGGCAAGAATGAGGTCGATCAGGTGTCCAAGGTATGCGCCCTCATCCGCCCTCATCCGCCCTCTCTCGCCCCCATGAATTACACCCCTCCAGTGAAAACAGTTTAAAAGTTGACGAAAACGACCAATAGATCTTCGCCCTAACCGGCCCACCAACGACCCAAACGTGGCCGGAATTCCGATCCCTTCCCAACGCCAAATCCCTTCGCCTCCCATCCTCTGCCTCAGCCCCGGGCAGTGGTGCTGCCAACCCGCCGCTCCTACCGCGCGGCAAGTTCCCGTACCTAACCAACGAGGGCCTGCGGCTGCTGTCGTCGCTCCTGGCGCTGAACCCCAATGCGCGCCCGTCGGCCAAGCAGTGTCTGGCCCATCCGTACTTCCGCGAAGACCCCCGGCCCAAGCCCAAGGAGATGTTCCCTACCTTCCCCTCCAAGGCGGGCCAGGAGAAACGGAGACGACGGGAGACCCCAGAGGCGCCGAAGCGCGGCCAGGAAGCCCCCAAGTTGGATTTCGCGAGCGTGTTTGGTGGTGCGCAGGCGGGTGCCGATGGCCCGGAGGCCGGGGCGGGGTTTACCTTGCGCCTGGGGTAGTGCTCCCTTGGCTGAGAAGGATGTACTTTTACAGTTGGACTATATAGAGAGTTACGCCTCGTGGGTGTGACACATTTGATAGCCCGGTTACGAATTACAACACCGTTATCTGGAAGGATTCCCAGGTAGCGACCCGGAGACATAATGCTTGGGTTTAAGGCATAAAAGTTGTGGAACAAACCCAAGGGAGCGAAGAGAAAGACCGTTTCAGAAAACTCGCTCCCTGGTTCATGAGCCTCGAACATTGGAGAGTCAATTGAGCGATGTATGTAAAAATATGGTAGAGTCGCCTGGTTCGCCAATATAGAACTGGCAATGGTAATTAAGAATTAAGGTCTTCGAGATGAAAAATAATACCTCGCAGGATAGCCGGAGACATACTCATCAGTGGAGTCACTGGCATCGCGCTCGGCGCGGGCAGAACGTGGACCCTGTAATTGTATGGCGGATCTCGGGCCCACGATCTCGGGGATCCCTTGAGTCCTGGTCGACGAATGGCGATCAAGTCCAGGTCCACTATATAAGCAGCCGTCACCAGTGAAGCTTCTTTCGGATTTGAGTGCATTATTGTCACGGTCGGGGCGGATATCGGGTGACTTGTCGACAAGGAAGTACTCATCTCTGAGGGCGAGAAGTGACGCCAAATCGTCGGTATCAATGGTGGACCACGGCTCCTCTAACACCTGGTCCATTTCTGACATAAACCGTTGCTCTTCGTTCTGGGCAAATCTCCCCATGCTCTCTTCCATCAGCTGGCCAACTCCTGTTTGTTCATTCACAACAGTGATGGACGCAGTGGCGGCCTCATGACCTACATGTGCCGACCCGTCAGGATCCGCTGAGCGGTTATTTGCCACGACTGTCTGCGGCATCACATTCATCGTGTTCTCAGGGAACGGCGAACCTGGTGTGTTGGCTTCAGTCTCGCAAGGCTCACTGGCCCTTGTTGGTGTCTCCTCAGATTGGTCAAATCCACGGAACGGCGATTCGCTCTCCTGATCCACCTCGGGAGCATGGCTGTCTCTATTTCCCAATCGGTCGCACAATTTCAAGGACTCCACGGCAAAGTCGGCGTCTATTATCTGAGGCGTCTCAGACGCACGATTAGTCTTGCACACGCGAGTCATGGCTGGCTTGTAACTGTTGATCGCATTGATCGACATCCGCAGCGCACTCGATTTGCGCGAGTTGGTGGGGGCTGAGCTTGAGGCAGTGTGAATATTGGGACTCACGCGCGTAAAAGACTGCGACTGTGAGTCAGGGTCATGATTCGATGAAGATCCCGGTGCAGCAAGATAGTGACTGCTGCGTTCCATTTCGCTGTCCCTTGGGCTGGGTTCGTCAGAATCGTTGGGCCTGACTGACACGGTAGTCGTGGCGGTGCGAGGCTCCTGACCCGTCACAGCCTCATCGGACTCATTCACAGCTTCTGCTGCAGTATGGTTTCCCTGAAACGCTGTGGTTTGCAACCTCGCGGTATGTCCATGTTGTGATTCCGTCGAATTGACCTCGAAGCTAGGAACAGCGAGAACCGCCTCGGAGCGACAGTGACGCACAGTCGAACCATTTAAAAAAGTACCGTCTGCTTCACATTCGACATGAATCGGTAGTTTCTGCAGATACTTGCTGATGTCGCCATCCGGTTCCGAAGGATATTTGCAGCTGATGCGTTGGAGGTCGGCTCCGAAGTCAACATCTTCGGCAGTGCTAGCCTCGGACACCGTGGAGGAGTAGAGCGTTCCCTGCTGATCCAGCGAGTCTTTTGCCGAGTCCGCCGAGGACCAGGCGCTGGGGTTGTCGGTGCGAACAGGTGGAGGGCCACTGGATCGCCGACGTATTCCCGACCTCAGCGCAAGTAGTCCTAGATGGGCCCTTCGAAGAGATCTTCTGGGCAGGTCCTGTATCCAACGACTTGTCCTTGGCGAGGCTGTCTGCTGGGAGAGATCATAGTCGTCATTGAGCCATGGCGAGGCGATAACATCAGGGTTGTGCCGCGGATCTCGCGGATTGAAGACTGGGTAGTGAATGCTTTCCTCACATGCTGGCGAGGGAGCGGTAAGCCGTCGTATGGCAGCCCTAAACAATTAGTACTCCTCTTGATATTGTCGAGGCAGAGGCATACCTGTTCCTGCGGCTGACGGGGTAGCAGAGGGTAAAAGAGAACGATGACGCCGGGCGACGTCTGTTGTTTCCAAATGCCGGGTCTGGTGCGTCCATTGCTCCCTCAATTGATGTCTTTCCAAGAAGAACCCCTAAGAGAAGTTGGAACTAGACCCAGCCGTGTCTTACCAAGCCGTGGCAGGAAGTCCGATGCTTGTCATCGATTGTAAAGACGAGGCCCGGGGGTTTCTTGCATGGGATCTACTCGAAGGGGGAGGCAGATTAAGACGGGGACCAGGCAGGCTGAAGGAAGCCATAACAAACCCGCCACGCTGTCCAACAGGCGCATTTGCAATGTCGGACAGAGGCAGGTGTTGGGTGGGAGTGGGAAGTGCCTTCCTGTCTGGCCATGACAAATGACATGAATTCAAGGTTGCACAGACAAAAGCCGAACCGAACAGCCTGTGTTGCAGCTACCCGATCATTTCGAAGACTTGGTTTCTTTACTCAGATTGGATGGCTCGCAAGGATGGGACTGTGATAAGACATCCTGAGCCCGAAGCTCATGACAGCGATTTCATAGGAGTTCATCGGGGTAGGGGAAAGTGTCAACCTGGATACTCCAAGTGTATGTAAATACCTAGTAGAAATAGAAATAGAAATAGAGATAGAAATAGAAATGCCGGGAAGCGGAACCCGCGCCGGAGCTCCAACTTCCAATCCGAGCATTCAATGCTTTCCGCCGCGCTTTGATTCAGCTCGACCTACAACTCTCCCTCAACCGTTTTATCGAACCACCTCCGTCAACTTGTTTCTCCGTTAGGGCCTCTAATACCCGGCACATCTCTCATACGCTCGTCTCGAGTCAAATACTCGAGCATTTCCTTGGTCGTTCGGACGCTCGATCGGTCTTACTACCTTCCATCATGGCTGCCGGAAAGGCTGCCGCTGACTTCAATGCGATCATTCAAGCTGGTAAGCTTTTTCATCGTTCAGTGCAATCAATTCACCAGCCTAGACACTCGAGCTAAGATCTGCTTCAAGATCGCAAAAGAAAGCAGAACGAAAACCTTGCCAACCAGCTACTCGGTAAGAACCGACAAACAAATGGGGGCGCCGCAAAGGGCGCAAAGAAGACACAGGATGCGAAGCCAGGTAGCCTCGCCAGTCGCATCGGGGTAGCGAAGGTAAATATCAACCCAACGGTATCGCGCCGGCTTCTCTGGTTGAACAAAAATACTAATTATTCACCGATTTATTCCAGCGCCCGACGTCTTCGCCTGCGAATCCTAGAATAAACCCCAAGCCCGTCATTCACCAGGCCCGCCCCAAGGCGCGTCAGACCGATCGACCTGGCGCAAAGCAGCGCCGTCCCGACGAGCAGCGCCTGCTTTCTGCACTCCTTCCCGATAGCGGACAAGCAACCGTACGAGGCAATAAGGTGGGGATGACCATCAAGGGTGCTGGCTCAGGACCTTCCGTGGTAGTCGGCAGCAACTTTGCACCGGGCACCACCGCAGCCGATATTCAAGCAGCTCTTGAGCCCGTGGCCGGCCCAGTCCTCAGCTGCTGGGTGATCACGCAGCACCCCGCAGTGTCGGCCGAAATCACCTTTGCAGAGAGACAGGGCGCAGACAGCGCGATCGCCAACTTTCACAACCAGAGGGTCAGTTATATTCGCGTTTATTCTCAGCCTGACACTAATAAATGGCCAGGCTGATGGCCGAATCATCTCGATGCGCCTGAAACCCGTCAGCCTGGGAGCCGACCACGGTGCCACCAACTACCAGAGCCCACAGAGCCCCTTCAACAACCTCCGGGAGCAAGCGGATCGAGACCGCCGCTCGCACCGTTCCGGTGACACGACGATTCAAGACGGGAACTACGGGTTCACCGAGCAGAACCAAGCAGTCGAACCACACAGACCGCGGGGCAACAACCGCAGATGGAATAACAGGGGCTATCGGAATGGGCCCCGAAACGGCGGAGCCTTGAACCAGGACACGCAAGAGGCAGGTCTCTACAGTGACCAGATGATGATGGACGCGCCACAGCAGAGCCAACAACCGCAGGGCAGGCGCTATCATCGCTAAGCCGTCACTAGCGGTAGCGAAATCGATCTACGCCACCTAACTTCAGGGAAAAATGTATACATCGGGGAAATTGAGTAGAATTTACGGGTAGAACAGGAACATGTAAACTAAATCTCATTTAATCCAAACCAAGCTCATGCCTATATCCGGAAAGCGTTGATAATCGATAAGGCCCAGGACAGAATCACGTGCCGCGGAAGTTTTGCGGAGAAGTTGGAGAAGGCGTCATGTCTATCTCAGCAGCATAGCTCTATTACTTGCTCATCCCTCGAATCAACGCTAATGGAAACCTGCCTGGGGTCCTACGATCAAAACCATTGACCCTCATCCCGCAACCGAACGCACTCCTCGCACCCATCCATAGCGTAGGACGGTGCGCGCAAGATGCATCCAGCAACCGGGCGTGCCCTGACGCATCTCCGCGCGCTCAGAAACCGCGCAACGCAGACGCAGACCCTCGTCCTGTCCGCACGAAGATGTCAATCCTCGTTCGACAACAACCGCCAATGGTCGACCCCTCTCGCCCAGACCCTGGCTAATGCCATGAAGGTAGCGTTCTCTGCTCCAATACAGCTATCTTTCCTTCTTCCCTGCTCGCACCCAGTCCGCACCCTGAAACACTACCGATAGAACTAACGCACCTGTCCCAAAAAAACATAGGTTACGGGCCCCATCCCCATCGCGGCGTTCATGCGCCAAGTCCTCACCTCCCCAGAAGGAGGTTATTACACCACCCGGCCCGCGGGCGAAGGCGAGGTCTTCGGCAAGAAAGGCGACTTCGTGACCTCGCCGGAAATCTCGCAGGTGTTCGGCGAACTGGTCGGGATCTGGACGATTACCGAGTGGATCGCGCAGGGACGGACAAGGAGCGGGGTGCAGCTCATGGAGGTTGGGCCGGGGAAGGGGACGTTGATGGACGATATGCTGAGGGTGAGTTTCCCTACACATCCTTCCACCTTATATGGTGCCGAGTAGGTGCTGCGGGGGGTGTGTATGGAGTGATGGGACTAGTTCGCTAACGATTGGTGGCGGTAATGTTCATCCAACAGACGTTTCGCAATTTCAAAAGCTTTGCGTCGAGCATCGAGGCGATATATCTGGTTGAGGCGAGTTCGACGTTGAGAGAGGTCCAGAAGCAGTTGCTCTGCGGCGATGATGCGGCGATGGAGGAAACGGATATTGGCCACCGGAGTGTGTGCAAGTACTTTGACGTGCCGGTTATCTGGGTGGAGGATATTCGGCTGCTGCCGCATGGTGAGAATGCATTAGTCCCCTGCCTCCTTTCTATTCTGGGTCCGTGTGCCGTACTGATTCGATATCCCATCTGGGGTTTGCGTGCTGCAGAGGAGAGTAAAACGCCCTTCATATTCGCACACGAATTCTTCGACGCGTTACCCATCCATGCCTTTGAGTCCGTGCCCCCGGCACCGGAGAACGAGCCGAAGGACGAGGTCATGACGCCCACGGGACCTGCGAAGCTCCGGAAACCATTGAAGGCCGCGAACGTGCCGCAATGGCGCGAGCTGTTGGTGACGCTCAACCCCAAGGCTGTGGAGGAGAACATCGAGGGAGAACCGGAGTTCAAGTTGACGCTGGCCAAGGCGTCCACGCCGTCGTCCTTGGTCATCCCTGAAATCTCGGAACGGTATCGCGCTCTGAAGTCTCAGCCGGGCTCTACGATCGAAGTCAGTCCTGAGAGTCGAATCTATGCGTCTGACTTTGCAAGGCGGATTGGCGGGGCGTCAGAACCGCCTCGCACGGCCACGAAGAAGGCTCCGGCTGCTGCTGCTGCTACTGATGGGGAGACGCCGGCTGCGGCGAAGCGTGTGCCTTCCGGCGCAGCGCTGATCATGGATTATGGCACTCTTGCTACGGTGCCCATCAACTCGCTCCGTGGAATCCAGCACCATCAGACTGTGCCGGCACTTTCGGCGCCGGGACAGGTGGATGTAAGTGCCGACGTGGATTTCACTGCGTTGGCTGAGGCGGCCATCGAGGCCAGCGAAGGCGTTGAGGTTCATGGACCGGTTGAGCAGGGTGATTTCTTGCATGCCATGGGGATCGCGGAGCGGATGCAGCAGCTGCTCAAGGGCGTGACGGATGAGTCGAAGCGGAAGACGTTAGAGACTGGCTGGAAGAGACTGGTTGAGAAAGGCGGCGGTGAGATGGGCAAGATCTACAAGGTCATGGCCATCGTTCCGGAAAATAATGGTAAGCGCCGTCCAGTTGGGTTCGGGGGAAATATCATGGCATAAGCCAGTGTATAGTAGAAGATAAAAAAAAAAGTGTATATTACTCGCCACCGTACACTGCACTACGGTTGGTTGAACCTCAACGCTTTTCGATCTCGTAGAGTATTGTCATTCCAGACCGAGTGTCTCCGTAGATCGCTCTGGTTTCTATAAAAGCTCATGGCCCTCAGCGCCCCCCCCCCCCCCAAAATAATTTAAAACAACGAAGCCACAAGGGTATATGTATAAAAGAAATCACCACTTCATCCCCAGAAAAAGAGACAAGGAAACAAACCCTTTAGTACTCCCGCCAAATATCTTCCACATATGCTTGGGTCAAGCGGGTGTCCTTGCCGTACTTCTCCTGCCACTGCACGAAGCCGCCTTCCAGGACAAAAACCTTCTGCTTGTGGCTTTCTTCGGCGCCGAGCACACGCTCTCTCTCCCGGGCATAGCGGAGAGCCGCCGAGGGGCCGCGCTGCTGGCTGAGCGCACAGTGGAACACAACCTGCTCCTTGTCTTTCAGCGTGCGGACGAGTTCGGGCATGCGCACGTCCAGCGTGGAGCTAGGGACCCAGGTGGAAGAAAAGATGTGCCCGCCGACGTGGTCTGAGATCATTCGTGTAAGTGCTATGCGGTTTAGGTAAGTAATCGTATGAGGGAGGAATGTACCAGAATCACGGACATCTACGATGGCCAGATTGCTCGGGGTAGTGGCCGAGAGGAGGAGGGCCGAGAGAGCATCGCGGCTCATGCGGGGAAGAGTTGCGATTGTGATGGAGGACATTTTTTTTATATCTGCGCGGTGGTTTTTGAGGTGGGCTCCGTTGAGTTAGAAACAAATAAAACGAGCAAGTCTAGCCTTTTCCTGACTCTGTTGCTCCCAGCGCCAATCTAAACGAGGGGTAAGAGTGATGTAGCCTGTAGAGTCCCTTAGGAACTCAAGTCAATTGTTCGAAGTATGCCGCAGCTCACGTGACACGAAGATTTCCGAGCGGGAAATTCCAACGGATAGGCCGAGTTGCTATTAAGACTCCCTTCTCCGCGATCTTGCCTCCGATAACCACCCCTCCTACCTCAATTGGAGCGTGAGTCCTTGCTCTCACAGCGGAAACCCCTTTGACATCGGTTTTCATTCGTGCCAATCGCACGACCATCAGAGCCCAGCCATGGAGATGCGTACGCTATCGCAGTGTCTTCGCTCGACTGCCCGGCCGACGACGACGACATCCCTTCTGTATACGAAGCAATTCGCCAGACAGTTCCTCCCAGCGATCCGCTCCAACTCCTCCTCTTCCTCCTCCTCTTCCTCTTCGTCCTCATCTCCGCCCGCCTCACCCTCTACGCCATCGTCCACATCCACATCCGCCTTCCCCAAGCGCTCACCATCCGCCTTCTCAAACCTCACAAAACCGCAAGGAGCCTTCGGCGGCGCCCCGTCATCGCCCCGACCCACCGCCGTCAACGCCACCGCCGACGCCGACGCGAGCATCGATGAGCTCTTCAACAAGCTCCGACTGGGCGGCCGCAACGCGCTGTCGGACGAGTCGTCCTCCTCCTCCTCCGCCGCCACGGGCTCGCTCGCCGGCCTCTCGACGCAGGAGAACCTGCGCCTGGCGCCGAAGGTCAACCTGAAGCTGGGGCCTGCCCTCGGCCGGCAGATCTTCGTCGAGCCCGACCGCGGCAACGATCTGTCGGCCGCGTTGCGCATGCTGGCCTCCCGCCTCGCTCAGCACAAATTGAAGAGAATAGTGAAGGAGCAGAAGTTCCACGTCCGCAAGGGACAGGTGCGCAAGAACAAGCGGAGTGCTCGGTGGAGGAAGCTGTTCAAGTTCTCGTTCCAGGACACCCTGCACCGGGTGCAGAAGATGAGAGCCCAGGGTTGGTAAGGTTTTCTATGTTCTCGGTGTTTCGTGGGGATAGGAGGCGGGTAGTGGACGGGGGTTCCCGGGGGTGTATATAACGAGATGCGGTCATGGGGTTTAGGGAGGAAAGAAAGGGTTTTGATTTTTTGAGAGATAGGGAGGTATTGAAGCAACGATCACTATAGAGATTTGTTGCGGGAGGGGGAAAAGAGGGTGTTCCTTGCTCTGTATACTAAATTCGGAGATTGTTTCATATGCTATGGTTTGTTTTTTTTTTTTTTCTTGCTATATTTCATTTGTTTTTGAATCGAATTGTGTCCAACAATAGAGGTATCACAAAAAAAGGTCTATCTATCTAGCTTTCCATCTATCGGTATCTGTAGTCTATGTCCAGTCCATGCCGTGCAATACAGCTAGCTAGCTTGCATCCCCCGTGATTGTGCATAACCCCCATATACAATGCAGACGTTTCCAAATGCAGACAAAAAGATCCGATCAAGTCAGTTCAGTCCCTCTTCCCACTACCGGTATACCCTCCATACCCGTACCCAGCCCCGGCGGTCCCATTGCCAGCCCCAGCCGAAGAATAACCACCATAACCATTCATCTTGCCGCCATTCCCATACGTGATCCCCACAGCCCCATTACCCACCTTTCCTCTGGACGACGAACTCACCCCGAGGATCCCTTCACCCCTCCGCCGCCTCATCCCAAAAGAGCCCCCATTCCTCTCCCAATACAGAGCCACAACCGCCCCCACCCCAGCAGCCATCACAAAGAACACCAGTCTGGAGAAGAAGCCCGCGCCTTCGCCCCCGTCTCCTCCTCCCAGCGTACCAGACGACCCCAGCCCCGAAGAGGGCCATCCAATGCCCCTCCCGCCTTCGACCCAACTGACGTGAAACGAGAACGTCAACGGCTCCCCGCGGATGACTTTCGTACCATGGCCCGCGGTCCAGGGATCCTTGGCCGCCTCCGCCACGGCCGCGGATGCCGCCTGTTCCTCGTCGCTGGTATGTTTCTTCTGCATCTGTCGTTGAACGATGACATCGAACTCCGGGACCGAGTACGCCGTGCCCGCAACGAGGTAGCCCGCGGCCGGCGCCTTGCCCTTACCCTTCTTTGCCTTGTGTTTCATGTCCTTCAAGTCCGCCGCGATATTGTGCGCCAGGAGGTTCATGTCCGTCCAGATGTGCAGGTGGCTCCGCTGGAGCGTGCCCTGGAGCGCGAACGTGATGGGCGTGTACGACGGGCCGTCGGTGTCGATCTCGAGCTCGTGGCTCCCCGCGGCTTGGCCGTCGTCCGCGGTCTCGGGCGTGTTGAGGAGATGCTGGGCCAAGGGAGCGGTGGGCACGCGACAGGTCATGGGCACGTCCGAGTGGACGTAGTATTCGAGAAGGTGGTAGAGCTCATCCGGGAGCGAGGCGATGGTGCAGTTGACGGTCTCGGAGACGCCGTAGTGGAGGGCGAGCGGGAGGGCGGTCTCGTTGCATGTTGGGAAGGGGATGTATTGTAGGTGTCCTTGATTGTCGGTTATCTGGATGAGAGAGTTTGGGCGTCAGTAAGCTGTTTTCGACGCTGTCCAAGGTAATGGCGGCGATGTATTAAGGAAGAGGGGGGAGTGGGTAATGGTGGTGGTGGTAATTTACATGCTCGCCCGAGTCGCTTCAAGAACAATGTGATTAGTATGTTTGCTTTTCTGTTTCGAGCGAGATTGCCAGTGGAATTACTCACATGGTCCGGTTGAGACAGGTCACTGGGATGGCTTGTCCATAATTGTACCCGTTTCTACCGCTGGACGGGGAATCGCTGCCCCCCGCCGCGGAGGTCTGGAGAAAGACGGAGAATAGAAGGCCATACTGCCAGAGAGTGTGGGCGGTGCTGCCCCTGGAGTGGGATGGCATTGTTGCTGAAGAATATTATTCTTGCGCACGCCGACAAGGCGTCTGGGCTCGCTGCTAGCGATGAGGAGCGAGGACGGAGAAAGAACAGCAAGACAAACAGAGTGTTGGCTGTGGTCCACGGTTATGGGGGCCGCCGCCGCAAGGAAACTAAACCTTGGTTAATCCGCCGTCATCCACCACATCTCACTCATACAGTCACTACATCTGCTGTTTTTTTTATACTCTATGGGATGCCTCACCCATCTGTATTACTGCGATTGCTGTTTCAACAATGCCAATCTAGAGCATTGCACTTCTGCACTTCTGCACTTCTGCACTTCTGCACTTCTGTCTATACACATATGCAAGAGAAACGAGATCCCTACGTTGTGCACTGTACCCGCACCTACTATACTCATTTGAATGAAAAGGTATTAAATTATAAAGTCACTCATGGCTTCATGAACATGTACAACTTGTCTTGTACAACTTGTTTTTGTCCTCCAAGCATATGCATCCCACAGCATCCGATTGATTCCCTTATGCCAGGTTGGCCTTCTTCTTGAAAGCAAGGAGCAGGCCGCTGGTCGAGGCATCGTGGCCAGCACCGGCGCCGTCAGTCTCCAGCTCCTGCTGAATCTTCTTGGCCAGAACCTTGCCCAACTCGACACCCCACTGGTCGAACGAGTTGATGTTCCAGATGGCACCTTCGGTGAAGGTGACGTGCTCGTAGTAGGTGATCAAAGCACCCAAAGTAGAGGGGGTGATCTTCTGGGCCAAGATCGAGGTGGTGGGGCGGTTGCCCAAGAAGGTCTTGTGAGGCACCAGGTTCTCGGGGGCACCCTCAGTCTTGACCTCCTCAGGGGTCTTACCGACCATGAGAGCCTCGGACTGCGCAAGGAAGTTGGACGCAAGCATGCGCTGGTGCTTACCATTCTCGACTGGGTTGTGCGACTCGGCAGCCATGATGAAGTCCGAGGGAATGAGCTTAGTGCCCTGGTGCAGCAGCTGGAAGAAGCTGTGCTGTGCGTTGGTGGCCGGCTCACCGAATAGGATAGGGCCAGTGGTGTACTTGACGTACTCGCCCGTGCGGGTGATCGCCTTACCGTTGCTCTCCATAGAAAGCTGCTGCAGGTAGGCAGGGAAGCGGTGTAGGTACTGGTCGAAGGGAGCAACCAGGTGGGTTTGGGCACCGAAGAAATCACTGTACCACACGCTCAACAGACCACCGATAGCGGGGATGTTCTGCTCCAGGGGAGTCTCGCGGAAGTGCTTGTCCATGGCGTGGGCACCAGCCAAGAACTGGTGGAAGTTGTCGAAACCGATGTAAATGGCAACAGACAAACCGATGGCACTCCAGACGGAGTAGCGGCCGCCAACCCACGATTCGAAACCAAACATGTTCTTCTTGTCAATACCGAACTTGGTGACTTCGGCCTCGTTGGTGGAAAGGGCAACAAAGTGCTTGGCAATGTGAGAATCCTCCTTAGCGGTCTCGAGGAACCACTTCTTTGCGGTGTTGGCGTTGGTGGTGGTCTCGGCCGTGGTGAAAGTCTTGGAGGCAATCAGGAACAGGGTGGTCTCGGGGTCGGAGTCCTTGATGGCCTCAGCAATGTGGGTTCCGTCAATGTTAGAGACGAAGTGCAGCTTCAAGTCAGCAGCACCATATGGCTTCAGGGCCTCGGTCACCATGACGGGACCACTGGATTCCGCAGTTAGTATTGTGTCTAACGCGCTAATCGAGAAAACAGATCCTACTTACAGATCTGAACCACCGATACCAATGTTGATGATGGTGTTGATCTTCTTGCCAGTGTAACCCTTCCACTCACCGCTACGGACCTGCTCGGAGAACTCCTTCATGTGCTCAAGGACAGCATTGGTGTCCTCAACAACGCTCTTGCCATCCACCTGCATGGGCTCATTGGAGACATTGCGCAGGGCGGCGTGGTAGACAGCACGGTCCTCAGTGAAGTTGATGTGGTCACCCTTGAACATGGCATCACGGAGCTCCTCAATGTTGGCTTCCTTGGCCAGCTTGACCAGGAGAGCCAGGGTCTCTTCAGTAAGGAAGTTCTTGGAGAAATCGAAGAGGATCTCGGTGTTGTCAACGGTGTTGTTGAAGGTACGGCTGAACTTCTCGAAGCGCTGGGGATCCTTCTGGAAGCATTCCTTCAGGACAATGTTCCGACCCACGGTGTTGTGGTGGTCCTGGAGCTCCTTCCAGGCGGAAAGCTCGGTGGCTTGAGAGAAGCTAGGCATGGTGATGAGAGCTACAGCCAATGTGAACGT
The DNA here is from genome assembly GCF_003184785.1 of Aspergillus japonicus CBS 114.51. Lineage (NCBI taxonomy): Eukaryota > Fungi > Ascomycota > Eurotiomycetes > Eurotiales > Aspergillaceae > Aspergillus > Aspergillus japonicus. Next base: position 793,440 of record NW_020291640.1, on the reverse strand, counting down.
CAGTGCGGGGCTCAAAGCAGTGTATGGAGAGTAGAAAGGGCTACAGCTAGCTCACGAAGGAATGAGGGGGTCAAGAGCTGATGCATACCTGAGTAGTGAAGATGGGAGACGGGGATTTAGTGAAGGAAGTGAAGGGAAGGACAGAAGCTGAAGAAGCAAAAGGAGAGAGAGAGAGAAGATAGACAGCGGGAAGCGCGGACAGGATGACAACAGAGAAGGAGCGAAGATGTCGTAACCGGCGTGTTGCCCTCCGTCCAGAGAGGGGCTGCCGTGGGGCACTCCCGGTCAAGCAGGAAACTCCCCTCCTTCCTCCCCCCCCCTCCCCACCACCGTTTCTCACCAGCGCACCTGCCGCCCTGCCGGCTGTGACGCTTCGATTTATCCGATATTTCCATTGCCGTGGACGAATGGTTTGCGATATACCGTCAGCTGGCCGGTTCTATGGATATGTTTGTCATCGCTGTGCTTCTAGAACGATGCTCCCGAAGGTCTCGGATATTAATCTCGAAGGAGTGACCGGCTACCGTCTGGATACGAGCCTTTCACGCCAATTCTCCTGAGGCACTTCCGGAGGAATGTTGTCCGATCAATGGTGGTCAGAAGTTGAGGGTCCTCCGAAGGTTTCATGCGCGAATTGAAGCTTCTGGGAAATCCTCTAAATGCTGGTCACACCCCGGGAAATGCTTCCTTTCTCAGTCACATTGAGAGATGTTGCTATACCCATGTTCAGCCACGGTCAATTGACAGACCTCAATGGGAATTGAGGCTTCAAGACATCGACGACCAGTTCACATATCAATTGCGAAGTCAACATGGTCCACTCGCAACAGATAGGACAGCCTAAGTCACTTTACTAACATATGCGAAGGCTCAGTTGTAGAAAGTAAAGTTTTGCTCGAAGCGTGGTTATTGGAGCTTTATTTGCTTGTAGAAAGTCTGCAAGTAGAGGATAATAGTTAGAGCTCAGTCAAGCAATTCAATGAGCATGCTATCAATAATCAGCACCATTGCCTGCGTAGCGACGATAGTGACGATCAATGCTTCTGCATGAGCGGGGTTGACACCTGAGGCATTAATTATGGGCCTGAACTGTCAGGCTTCCAACAAGGGCCACGCACAGGCCACCCTACTGATCGAGCCTCGATCAAATCCGCCGCAAGTCCTCCATCTTCTCCATCCACCAAATCTCCCTATTTCTCATTCGACCTTTGAACCGCACTCGGCGACAGTTGTATTGCTCTTGGGTTTGTTTCAAGCAATCTGTCTCTGGTCAATACATAATTCAGTCCTGTTATTGGCTACGTATCTCGCGTCTTAAATCTTTTGCAGCTACCGCAACGGAAGCTGCGAACACGCTGCAATGTACAATCCTTACCAACGTATGTCCTTGACCTGCTCTTTCCCTCGTTCTCTTTGACGCACATACTGATCTCGCAAAGCCCCTGGCCTTTATGGCCGACCACCAGATTTCGGGAGCTACCCTGGAGCACCTCCGGGCATGGGTAAGGCCATTATCAGTTCTTTAGATCACGGTCGCATCACATAATGACTTCGTTAGCTCCTCCACCAGGTATGGTCGCACCTGGGACGACTCCTCCGCCGGGAATGCAGCAAGCCAACGCGCAGCAGCCTGGTCGACCAGCCGGCTTCCCAGCCAACTTCCAACCTCCCCCCAACATGCCCAATATCAATTTCTCTGCCCCAGTCATTCGTCTCGGAACCTCAGGCCCGTCCAAATCAGCTACACCGGATACCAGCAAGGAGCGCGGGGGAGACGCTCCCGGCCGACGGGCCGGCTTGGGCTCTTCCAACCTAGAGTCTCAGCGTCAGAACGTTCGCGATGCGATGATGCAACTTCAACCTCCGACGCGAGAGGAGATCGTCCGGACCATCTTTGTGGGCGGCATTACGGAAGGCGTGGCTGGGGACGAAGGCGTGGAGAGAATTTTGCGCTCGGCGGGAAACCTTCGGCGCTGGATTCGCGCCACCGATGCGGATGAGAAGCCATGCAAATTCGGCTTTGCAGAGTACGAGGACCCGGAAAGTCTTAGCACTGCTGTGGAAGTGCTAAAGGATGTGCAAGTCCCTGTGAAGAGACAGTCACCGCGGGAGGGCGATGACAAGGAAGAGCACGAAGTCGAAAAGAGCACTTTACTGGTACGTTGCCTGCTACTAAAGATGTCTAACTTTACTGACTGTGTCTATCTAAAGGTGGTTGTCGATGAGAGCTCGTTGAAATACCTGGAGCAATACGAGTCCGGCAAGGGAGAGCAGGACCCAGCCGAACGTGAGGCGCGGATAGGTGCTGCACGCAGCGCCCTTGCGGCCGTCTTGTCGGATCTGTGTCACCCCATTGCACCCACACAGAAGGAAGATGCATCGGCCATCGATCGTGAAGGCGACACCGCTATGAAGGATTCCGAGGGACAGAACGATGGAACATCCGCGGAAGTCGTCACTATTCCGATCACAGTGGAGGATGAGCTTTCCGATATCCCTCCTGAGATGAGAGAAACGGTCGCTAAGGAAATTGCTGCCTTCCGTGAGCGTAGCAATCGCCGGGATATCGAGCGGTTGAAGCGGGAGGAAGAGATCGAGTCTATGGAGCGGGCACGCAATTCCGGATCACGCATCAATCGACTGGCCTCACCTCCTCTTTCTGCCCCTAGTGGGCCTGCTGCTGGCGCCAATGGAGTTCCCTTGGGCCCTCGCGACCGCGGTGTGCCTTCCGGGCCAAAGGCATTCGGAGTTCAAGTCCCTAAGGACTACCAGAAGGGGGTTTCTTTCGTCAACGGAGGTAACATCAATGGGGCAACAACCGTCTACATCGACCGGGAAGACGAAGACTCGGATGCTAGCGACGAGGAACTCGAGCGCCGTCGTCAAGAAAAGAAGGAGTCCGAGCGTGAGAAGCAGTTCCTCGACCAGGAACGCCGCTGGCTGAACCGTGAGCGCAGCAGAACTGCTGCATTGGAACGCGAGAAGAAGCGAGACAAGGAAGAGGCAGCCAAGGTACAGGAGGTGCGCGATGAGATGGACAAGCGGTATCGGGAATGGAATGATGATGTCGAGGCCAACCGCAAAATGGAGGATTATTATGCCGATCGGGGTGCATGGCTCCGCAGCCGGGCGGCATTCCGAGCCCGTGAGGTCAGCATGGATGAAGCGGATCGGGCGGCGGAGGAAAGAGAACGGGCCCGGTCCGTGCAGCAACGGGAGCAGGCCCGCGGCATGGCAGACGACTTCCTCGCTCGGCAGGCCGAAGAGCTGGAGTCACGCACCCAGGCTCCCCGCGAACCCCAGCGTTTCAAGCTTTCTCTCGGCGCAGCCGCGCAGAAGGCTCAAGCTGCCACCTCCCGCCGCACTATTGCGGAGGTCGAGGGCTTGCTGGAAGACGAAGAGGAGCCACAGGCCACCGCCAGACGACCTCTTATCCCCATCAAGTTCGACAGTGCTGCCGAAGCGGCTGGCCTGTCCGACGAGGAACGCGCACAAGTCGCCCGACAACTGGCTGCGGAGATCCCCACGGACAAGGAGGGGCTCTGGAACTGGGATGTCAAGTGGGAGTTTGTGGACGAGAGTGTCGTCACCGAGCAGCTCAAGCCTTTTGTGGAAAAGAAGATTGTGGAATACCTGGGCGTGCAGGAACAGATGTTGGTGGAAGTGGTCGAGGAACATGTTCGAAAGCATGGAAAACCTCAAGAGCTAGTGGAACAGCTGGAGGAGGTAAGTTATCTATCTGAGGTCCGTTGTTTATTCGTATCTAACTGGGTACCACTAGGCTCTCGACGAAGAGGCAGAGGTGTTGGTCCGGAAGCTATGGCGGATGATTATCTTCTTCTCGGAGAGCGAGAAGAGAGGTCTTTCCGGGTAGAGGAAAGATTTCATTGTTTTCTTTGGGTCCAGGACTATCATGAGTCACAAAATGAACCAAATGAACTGGACTGTCGTGTACTCGTGCTAAAACTACTTCTTGCGCAAGGGCGTGTTGCATTGCATTGCATTCCCGCAGCTGTTCCAACCTACTTTGTAAAATATATCATGCTGCAGCAGATTCCTGCTTCCCTCGTAACACATCAAGCTCATCTTAGCCCTAGCCTTACTCTTCCCCCACGCCAGAATATCCACTGACAGTCACGCGGGCCTCCAGAAGAAAAAATCACTCACTGTCAGGCCTGGATTGAAGTTGATTAACTCAAGAAGAGCTGTGAGTGGCGGAGAAACCCATCCCACGGCCAGCCACAATTCCTCCGCCAATCGGGCGGGGTTTCCCCACACGACGTGGAGGGGAAATGGGGGAAGGGCCAGTCCCCTCCCCCGCTATATAATCATCCAGCGTCCCCTCGACGGGGGTTTCTTTTGCAATTCACAGACCTAGAATAATTCCAATTGACCCCGCCTCAATCAGACAAGATGGTCAAGATCACCAGTTTCACCACGCGGGACGTGAGGTTTCCGGTATGGCAGACCTTCGGACATGTTTACCCCTCTCTGTTTACTACTCTTTTCCCCGCCGCATCCTGCTAATCCACATTACGTTCCCTGACAGACCTCCCTCGACAAGACCGGTTCCGATGCTATGAATGCCGCCGGTGACTACTCCGCCGCCTACTGTATCATCTACACCGATTCCGAATACGCTGGACATGGCATGGTAAGCCAATTCGTCACCTAGCCGAACCAAGACAAGCCTCCGAGACTAATGCTAAAGATAGACCTTCACGATCGGCCGCGGTAACGAGATCGTCGCCTCTGCCATTGAGCTCCTTGCCCCTCTCGTCGTTGGCAAGGACCTCGACGAGCTCACTGCTGACTGGGGCAAGACCTGGCGGTACCTGGTGTCCGACAGCCAGCTGCGCTGGATCGGCCCCGAGAAGGGTGTCATCCACCTGGCCCTGGGTGCGGTGGTCAATGCGCTCTGGGATCTGTGGGCCAAGACCCTCCAGAAGCCCGTCTGGCGCATCGTCGCGGACATGACTCCCGAGGAGTTCGTCCGCTGCATTGACTTCCGCTACATCACCGACGCAATCACCCCCGAGGAGGCCATAGCGCTCCTCAAGGAGGTCGAGGGCGGCAAGCAGGAGCGTATCAAGGAGGCCGAGCAGAGCCAGGCCGTGCCGGCCTACACGACCAGTGCCGGTTGGTTGGGCTACTCCGAGGACAAGCTCAAGGCGCTGCTCAAGGACAGTGTGGCCCAGGGCTACAAGCACTTCAAGTTGAAGGTCGGCGCGAACGTCGAGGAGGACCGCAGGCGGTTGGCGATTGCCCGTGAGGCGATCGGTTACGACAAGGGAAACATCTTGATGGTGGACGCCAACCAGGTATGTGTTGCCTTTGCGTAGTGTCATCCTTTGCATGACAGACAGGAGGCTCGAGTAACTAATCCCACGGGGTCCAATCAGGTCTGGTCCGTCCCCGAGGCTATCGAGTGGATGCAGCAGCTCGCCGAGTTCAAGCCCTGGTTCATCGAAGAGCCCACCTCCCCAGACGACATCCTCGGCCACGCCGCCATCAAGAAGGCCCTCGAGAACACCCCCCACGGCCCCATCGGCGTGGCCACGGGCGAGATGTGCCAGAACCGCGTCGTCTTCAAGCAGCTCCTGCAGGCGGGAGCGCTGACCGTCCTCCAGGCCGACGCCTGCCGTGTCGGCGGTGTCAACGAGGTCCTGGCCATCTTGCTGCTGGCCCGCAAGTTCGGCGTCCCCATTGTCCCCCACTCCGGCGGTGTCGGTCTGCCCGAGTACACCCAGCATCTGAGCACTATCGACTACGTGGTGGTCAGTGGTAAGAAGAGTGTCTTGGAGTATGTGGACCACTTGCACGAGCACTTCGTGCACCCCTCCAGTGTCAAGGATGGATACTACGTCACTCCCTTGGAGCCTGGATACAGTGTCGAGATGAAGCCCGAGAGTATGGATGCGTTCGCTTTCCCCGGTGAGGAGGGCAAGAGTTGGTGGCGGACGGAGGAAGCCAAGACCATTCTTGAGGGTCCCCGGATTGTATAGGTTGTGGTGGGTATGACATGTTACGAATGATTTTTGTATATAGATCGCTGAAGCGAAATGAGAAATGTTTTCTTGTTCTTGGTCATTTATTATCCGATACCAAGCACGGCGTAAGTAGAGTTACCGAGTGAGAATAGAGCAGATATTTCAGCTGCGCATGCTGTGTCTGGATCGGCGAGTGTGCGGTAGAGGTAACCTTTCTTCTTCTTGGGTATATAGGTCTGTTTTACAATCGTGATAGTACTAAAAAACGGCGAGAGGCTGTAGATGTCCCTTGTAAATCTTCACCATGTCCAGGCTCACAGATAGAGTTGCAGATGGACCATACCATCCACACTCCCTAATAGCAATAAGCATGCAGCAACTCATCGCCATTGAATGCCAAAGATCTTGAGCGCCTTTCCGACTCCAGGCTTTTCGCGTGCCTGCTCTAGAACGACTCGGGAGTGGCCTAATAACGTCAGTTGGTCCACCTATTCATTTTTAC